>NC_080420.1:108594166-108942082 GCF_029873635.1 Malania oleifera | reverse complement strand
TTTGGATTTGTGACAGTTGAGAAAAGTGTTATACGCTTAAAAATACTAAACTTTAATATTGGGAGTTTTCATTTCCAGGGGTGTTAAATTGGGAACGTTAGAAATCATCCTTAAGTTGAGGTAAGGCTTTTTAAGCCGAATTTGACTTAACGGCAGTTATAAGAAGTGTTATACGCGTAAAAATATTGA
The DNA here is from genome assembly GCF_029873635.1 of Malania oleifera. NCBI lineage: Eukaryota > Viridiplantae > Streptophyta > Magnoliopsida > Santalales > Ximeniaceae > Malania > Malania oleifera. The sequence continues at coordinate 108,941,893 of NC_080420.1, read as the reverse complement.
AGTTTAATACTGGGGGTTTACATTTTCAGAGTGTTGAGTTGGGAACCCTGCGGATATGGGGTAGAATTTTCTTAGGGGCTTTTCAGGAAGCAGGTAAGGGGATAAACTAAGCTAGTTTTGTTTTGAGAAAATGCATGTACATGTATATATAACATTTGGTTTTAGGAAAAATAAATATATTTATATATATAAGATTTATATTTGCAAAATACTGTGAAAATGATCGTATGTTGAATATATGAAAATTCATTTGTGTGGCATGAGTAAAAATGTTGTGAAATACTGTTTTCTAGGAATGTGGATGATATGAATTTTTATGATGAAAAATCGGCGTACGGGCCGAGATTTTATATGATTTGCCAGCGTACGAGTCGAACTTTGTGTGTGATTTGCCGGCGTACGAGCCGTGCTATGTGACTGTGATTTGCCAGCGTACGATAATTTTCATAATATATGTATATATGCGAAATGATATGATTAATGTGAAAATTAATGATATGAGATATCCATGTATCACGATTTTAGTATATGTATATGATATCAGAACTTAATTGGCTTGATCTAGGTTAGCACTTGCACGGTACCATTGCTATGTGTCCATGGTCTTCATGATCATGATATTTGTGTTAACGCCATTGTACGGAGCGGTGTAAGATTGGATGGTCAATGTAGTTATTAAAGAAGTGTGCTGTGATCGCCCCTAGTGTACAGACCAGGTCTGGCAGACCCATTGGACCTATAGACTACTGTTTGACTTGACAGTGGTCAGCCAACCATTGTTAGGTCCCGCTTTCAGGCCACACAACCCCGTCATGTGGGGGTAATACAAGACAACAGTCAGCTAACCTATCAGGAAGGTTTTTATGTTATTATTATTATTATGATATGAGATGAGATATACTTATGAAATGCAGTATGTTCTGCCATGTTTTGAAATACGTATGTTTTCCTAGATTTGATAAATAGTATTGAATATGTTATATATGATTTATGTAGAACGCAGAATACTCATATTGTCACACACTGGTATTAGTTTATTTCCCTTACTGAGAGGTGTCTAACCCTTAAATCTTATAAATTTTTCAGGAGCCCCAGATAGGAGAGCGGGAAAAGCCCCGCTGAACTAGTGTTGTTTATCTGCCCTCTGTGAAGGGTAAGTTTTTGTAGCGATAGTTAGATTTTGTGGGAAATGTCCCTGGATTTATTTTGGGATGTATATATGGAAATACTGTGGACTATAGCAACTCTAGTATATTGTAATATTTGGTATTGAGATGTACATTATTGTATGTTTTCTGCTACTAGGGCTTTTGCTATATGTTCTATTATATCCCTGGTACCCACGGGTCTAGGTAGATTATGACCTGCTGAACTGGAATATGAGAAATGTGCTATTGATATTATCACTATAAAAAAAATGTGGAAAAATGAGCAGGTCGTGACAAGAAATCTTGCTTTAAAAAGATCACCTGTTAGTGGTTCAAGATATGTAATAATAGAAGGAGAATCAAAACCAACGTAAATACCAAGTCGATGTCGTGGTCTCATCTTACTTCGTTGCCCAGGTGCAATAAGAACATATGTTGCGTGACCAAAAATTCTAAGATGAGATATATTAAATTGGTGGTTAAACACAAGCTATGAAGGTGAAAACTTGTGTTATGCAGTTGGTCTAATTCTAATCAAAGACGCAACATGCACTATAGTATGACCCCAAGTAGATGCAGGAAGCTTTGATCACATAAGCATAGGTCTAGTAATAAATTGTAAACACTTAATGAAGGATTCCGCTAAACCATTTTGTGTATGGACATGTGCAATAGAATGTTCAACACTTATTTCTATTGACATGCAATAGTCATAAAATGCTTTTGAAGAAAATTCATCTGCATTATCTAAACGAACAGTCTGAATGGGATGATTAGGAAAACTTGATCTTAACTTTATTATTTGAGCAAGAAATTTAGCCAAAGCAATATTACGAGTTGAAAGTAGACAAACATGTGACCATCGAGTGGAAGCATAAATTAAAACCATGAAATATCGAAATGGTCTGCAAGATGGATGGATTGGGCCACAAATATCTCCTTGTATTCTTTACAGAAAAGATGGAGACTCTAAAGGTAATTGAGATGGAAAAGGTCTAACAAATAGTTTTCCTTGAGTACAAGAAATACAAAAACAATCACCAAGTAAAAGAACTTTCTTATCCTTTAATGGATGTCCATGTGTATTTTCAATGATTCGTCACATCATTGTTGAACCAAGATGGCTAAGACGATCATGCCAAAGTATGAAACTTCTAGACTCGGAGCACTTCCGGTGCATAAAATTTGATTCAACCACCCTTATTTTTGTGAAACATAAGTCAGATTAAAAACTTGAAAATTTTTCCACTATAATATTCTGGTTTGAAACCATAGATGTAATTAAAAAGATATTCCATATCTCCATTTTTGGTTTTAACATGATATCCATTGCGACGTTTATCTTTAAAACTTAGTAGATTTCTTTGGGATCTACTATAATACAACGCATCATTAATATACAATTTTTTCCCATTTGGAAACATAACACGAACTCTTCCAGAGCCCTCTATTACAGTTGCAGAGGCAGATATTATATTAACATTAATTTAAGCTAATGTCAATTGCAAGAAATATTTTTTAACAGGAAGAATTGTGTGAGTCGTGCCACTGTCTACCAAACACAAGTCATCCTCAATTTTACCAAGTTTATTTTGTATGATCTAGTAAATGAAAAATAAAATTTTAGAATTAAGAAAGATAACAAAATATTACTAAGCATGTTATATGTAAAACTTTTTAAAAATTATATAAATTAATTTTTTCAAAATAACATAAAAATAAAGATAATTTAATAGTAAACATTTCCATCCCCAATCAAATGATCAATTTTGCCACTAGGATCCTTAAAAAAATCAGAAACATCAAAATCAACATCTAAAGAAAACTCATACTTAGCATCAATCGATTCAAACAAATTCACTTCAGTATTTTTCCTTTTTCCTTTTAACGATGCCTTTTAAATATCAACTAGGTGTTTAGGAGTGCAACATATTTGAGACCAATGACCTTTTATTCCACACCTATAGCAAATATTGTTATTATTTTGCACTTTGTTATTTTGTTCAGAACTTTCTTTATCCTTTGTTCATTTCCTTTGAATCTTTTCAGCACCTTTGCTTTCAAACTTTGAAGGATGATCATCACGGGTCTAACAATTTTTCCTACCACGACCTCGTCCACGATCTTGACAAAAAGCCATATTCACTTCAGGGAATGGTGTTGAGCCAGTTGGACGAGATTGATGATTTTTCAACAAAAGCTCATTATTTTGTGCAGCCACCAGTAAACAAGAAATTAGTTCAGAATATTTTGTAAATTTACACTCTCGATATTACTGTTATAAGAGCACATTCGAGGCATGAAAAGTCGAATATATTTTTTTTCTAACATATTATAATCAGTATTTTTTCTCTACATAAATTCAATTGAGAGTTAATTTTAAATAAGACTAAATTATATTCACTTACAGTTTTAAAATCTTACATTCACAAGTGTATCCAATAGTATTGAACTTTTGGAAGAATTACCATTTTTTATATTCATATCTCTCTTTTAAATTGTTCCAAAGGACTAATAGGTCATTAATAGTAAGGTACTCAATTTTCAATTCTTTGTGTAAATTGTGTCGAAGGAAAACCATTGTCTTTGCACGATCCTGCAAGGATGCTTAATTTCTTTATTCAATTACACTACTAAGATTCATAACATTAAGGTGAATCTCAGCATCAAGTACCATAGTAGATAATTTCTTCCAAAATATTAAGGGCAACAAATTCAAGTTTTGTGAGATTTGACATCATATAGTCACTTTAAAAAATAAATAAAAATTTAAAGTTAGGTAAATATTAAAATAAAAATGTTATTCTCACATATATTTCAACATAAAAATATTTAAAGACATGTATTTAATATAAGAGATATAGTTAACACATAAATATAGTTTGACAAAAAAAAAACTAAAATTATATAGATAATAAATGTTAAAAAAAAAAAGATTCCTACCTTAAACTAATACTAATGAAACTTAAAAGATTTTGTTATATCATTAGAGACTTGATCGTACCGATAACTTGTTGTAAATGAAATAGAGAGAGAATTATAAAAGAATTTGAACTATAGAAATTCAGTAGTTTAATTTTTCAGAAATTATGTATTGTTAATCATCTTTTTTTATATTTATTTTTATTGTAAAACATGTGTTTATATAGATAAAGATTATAGTAACATTTCAAATTTCAATTTCGTAATGAATCATTAGGTAAGAATAACAAAAGATATAACTAATTCTCAACATTTTGATTCACATGTATAATATACACCTTTTACAAATTTGAAAAAGAGAGAGAGAGGGAGAGAGAAAGCTCAAAGCCGACTGGTCATTAGGATCGGAACTGTCTAGGGAAGCCGGCGAAACGACCGGTACAACCGCTTCTCTAATTTCACCACACAGCACACAACCAACTCCACTCTCTCTCTCTCCTCAGACTTCGCTTTCGCTTCGCTCACGCTGTCACAGAGACAACAGGCTATTGCTTCAGAGTTCAGACCACCAAACACCTCTCTCTCTCTCTCTCTGCAGTTTCTCACTCTAGACGTCTCTCTCTAGTTTCTCGCTCTAGAACTTGTGGGTGTGCCTCACCAGGCTGATCAATCTGACGTTACTCTACAGAAACGGCAGATACACGCTATTCAATTCAATTCAATTCAATTAGGCCTCTCCCCCACCTCCATCTCTTTTATTAAATTCACCCCCTCACACCATCTTCTATCCTCTGTTTCTCTCTCTTTCTCTCTCTTTCCTTGTGTTCCCCGCCTCCATGGTAAGGCTGTAGTCTCCTTCCTCCTCTTCTCTTCTGCCGGTTCCTCCTTCAATACGCCGTCGTTTCACCGGGTTGGTCCCAGAAGGGAACTGAGTCAGAATCTGGGATTGCCCCGAGTCTCTGCCGAGCCAGATACGCAGTCTGTGAGTGTCTCTGTGCGTTGGTGGGAAGATGGGTTTGTTGTTCTTGTGTTGATTCTCATTTGGTTCGGACTTAAGAGAGGATTATAACTCTCTCTCTCTCTCTGTTGGGCAATTGGGTGTTTGTTTTTTTTTTTTTATTTACTTTTTTCAGTTTTTCAGGGTGTGGGGTTTTGGTATCGACGGCTCCTTCTGGATGATTAGAGGGTGGGTTTTGATTTGGGTGAGGAAGAATCATGACTTCTGATCTTTTGGAAATCCAACCACGAGAACTCAAGTTCACTTGTAAGTCCGTACAAGTAGATTTGTATTATCTCAATCATCTGTTGGTCTTGATCATTTGGTACGCTGCGATGGTGCTCTGTTCAGTTTATATATATATAACTGGAATCAGTCTTTGAAAAAAAAAATGAACTGATTAATTTAAAATCCCGTGTCAAATCGCTTCATACTTTTGATTAATCCCGCCATTTTCGTCTCTACAAAAGAGGGGGGAAATCATGTGAAAGCTTCATGCTCAGGAATCACTTTTAAGAAGTACAAAAAGATTCATGAATTTTATGGGTAATTTTATATTTAAACCAATTCCAAATTTCCAATGGCCTCTCAGATCATAGAAACTTACGATAGTTACTCCAGTATTTTTATATTATTTCATCTATTTGTTGCGTATTGATTATAGATGTTATGGCTAATGGATTGTCTGGGTATTTATTTATTGAAATGTTTGCTGCAGTTGAATTGAGGAAGCAAAGCTCGTGCTCTATTGGGCTGGTCAATAAATCTCAATACTATGTTGCTTTCAAGGTTTGGATCACATTGCCCTCATGTTCTGTAGTGTTGTTAGTCACGAAAACATTCTTTTACTGTGACCCAAAAAGTAAATCCTTTGCTATGATTGAATGCCGGATGAGCCAATGCATAATCTGAGTGTGATATTTGCAGGTTAAAACTACTTCCCCAAAGAAATATTGTGTGCGACCAAATGTTGGCATTGTTAAGCCAAAATCAACCCGTGATTTCACAGGTATGCCTTTTTCATATCTGACCCAGTACATTCTGTATGTGTATCTGTAAATTTTTGACAATCAACATATATGAGAGATGTGCCAAAAGATTAGGAAAGCTCAATTTAGAATCTCTTCATGTTTATTCTCCTGTAAATTTTAGTTTTAAATTTTAGCATATAGTTGATGAATTGAATTGGGCAATCAATAGAGGTTGTTTTGGATTTTGGACAGGAACTAGTGACAATTGTTAAGTAGTGAAGATCTAATTTGGAACTAGTGTGCATTGCTCACAAAAAAAAATAAAAAATAAAAAGAAGAAGAAGAAGAAGAGGGGAGGTTTAGGGTTAGGGCAATCATAAAAATGATCAGTTTCATGTGGAATTGTTATATCTTAAAATTCGTAACTAAAAATGACATGAATATTTAAACAAAAATAAATCTCCAATCACCTTCGTTCTTCCTTCATCGGTTAATTTTTGTGGAAATATGGAATATGATATGATCCATGTAACTGAATGCAAAATGGTGATCTGCCTTGAGAGTGAAGGATCTGGTTCATTTGTGTGGAGACTGATGAAGAGTGATTGATTAATGGACTCCTCTGTGCATATGGAAACAAGTATCATGCTAGTTAGTTCCTGGCTATCAATTATCAAGCATGTTATCCCATATTTAAATTGGTTTATTCTGCAGCTTCTTACTGCCACTGTACTGAACTACGCATTAGATTTTTACCTCATAGGCTCTTACAGCTGCTTAGTCTAATCTTTCAAAGTTACAGGATACTCTTTCTGGTTTAAGAACCTCCTCCCTTCTTCCACTGCTCTTCCGGAGTATTAATGAGGTGTAACCTAGGCAACAAAAAAGGGGTTCCATGCATCAACTAGAGGACTAGTCATTTCAACAAAACCCAAAGCATCATCCCATTCTCGTGATTTTCTGTTGTTTAGGAGATCCTGATACTCCCCATTTCCTTCAAAAAAAAAATAATTTATATTTCCAGTGGCTGGAAAAAAAAAAATAACGGGTATAGAAGTCAGTGGAGAATATGGCAAGCATTCAAATATTAGAAATGGACTTCAGAATCTATACCAATTTTTTTATTTTGTTTTTTGTCTTGATATTGCACTAAAAAGTTTATATAGGTTTTCTTTGATAACTCAGCCATAGCCTGCTTGGGACAATTTTTCAATCCTATAGTTAAGTTAAATGGATTATGGGACCGCTGTGCTAACAGAAGCTTAAAAATGTGGGGAAAAGTGTCGCTTAACCTGTTATTCTAGAAATTGGCAACCCGCAAAGGGATTTGTCACAATAATTCTGTCTTTGAACTCGGTCAAGCTTACTAATGTAGATGAGATGGTGGCTGGTCTGTAAATCGAGAAAATCTTAGGGGAGGTCTATTATAGTGTGTATGAGTCCTCCACTCTTACTTGCCTAGTCTGCTCTTATTGCACAAGAAGAACAGAGCTGCTTACTTTGTATATTTGAAAACAGAGTTAGAGATGTGCTTTCACAATGAAGTTGCCAATTTGAAAAGATGCTAATTTCACTTGAAGGAGTTTAAGAAACTGGCAGGGAGAGAAGCTAATCAAATTGCTCAATTTCTACATCCATTCTATTGAGAGATGCCTTGTGCACTAGAGATATGTTAATGGTGGCTATGAAGCCAATGCTTTTCTCTATAGAAAAAAAAAAATACTGTTGTTACATTAATTGTTCTTTTTTCTTTTCTTGGGCTATCAATATCATCTGTTTTTTTTCTTTCAATGTTAATGTAGTTACAATGCAAGCCCAACGAATAGCCCCACCTGATCTGATTTGCAAAGACAAGTTCTTAATTCAGAGCACAGTGGTTCCTGCTGAGACAACAGATGAGGACATTACAGCTAGCATGGTAATTTTTTGCACAGTTTGTAGTTGGCAATGATTCATTATCATCGAGTCTCATTGTTTTTTATGGCAGTTTTCCAAAGATGATGGCAGATATATTGAAGAGAGCAAGCTGAGAGTGATCCTCATCAGCCCACCTCATTCACCGGTACTTTCACCAATTAATGGAACATTGAAGCAGGTACCGTCTTATGAAGCATCAGTAGAAAATAATCAAGTATTGAGGAAGGTTGAACTCACCCCTGATCACATAGTAAGACAAATTCTTCTTTCAGTTGATAATGATAGTTTCTCTTTGTTCTGGAATCTGGATGTTTCCTATATTTTAAACGTATAATTACTTTTATTATAATTGGTTCCTGCTTTGTTTAAAGGCTTGGGTAATCATTCAGGAAGGTGATTGTAGAACCATGCACACCTTGGAGCAAACACCTTGCTTCTTTTCTCATTTTATTTGACTATGTATTTTGAGCTAAATAGAGAATAGATGTGAGTGTGGCATTCGGATTATTCATGGCATCAGCTGTTTCCAGACACTGAATTAATTCCATCGCTCCGTTTTGTTATTTTTCTTCTCAGGTTATTAAGAATGTGGGGGAATCCAAATTGGTTAATGATGAGTTAAAGCCAGCAAGGGATGCAGAGGTTGTGAAATTAGCTGAAGATATTGAGATGATGAGGTCAAAACTTTATGAATATGAATATAAGTTACGAGAGGTGAGTATTTCTTAGGATTTCTGGTTTTGAACTTAGTTTTACTGTAACCATGTTGCTTCTCTTTCTAAGTAGCTAGTCACAGACTCAGTGGGGGGAAGCGGACATGATTAGTTCTCTCCTGCATCTGCATCAAGATTTTTGAATATTGAAATGCAATGCTTTACTCTTCTCACTGTTTGGAGGGCATACATCTATGGCTAGTTATCTGCAATTATGGCTATTTTTTCCTTCTCTTTGTTGGATTTGAGTTTCATCGACTTTAAGGAGCATGAGCATAACACAGTGCACTTATCAGCGACATATCAGTCATTTCCACCATTCCCCTTGTCAAATTACAATCACTTACTAAATTTAAATTTGAAATTTTTTTAATTGATGAGCAAGAGTGACTGATCTAAATAGTTTTCATGAATGGAATAATTAAAATTTTTTTGCATGATTTCTTTGCAACCCTTGATGTGACAACCACAAGAGCAGTCCATTGTGGCAAGGTAGCAATTTTTAAAAATAAAATTTTGGATATCCTGAGGAATAAATCTTCGTTCCCTTGTTTACATAGCATTTCAAAAGAGTCAAGCCATCCTGCTTTTCAGAAGATCGGCAATGAGTAGTATTTCAAAAGAGTTCATTTTTTTCCCCTTGAAATTGCAATGAATTATCTTGTTTGAACGTGGGCAGCATATTTTAAGCTTTCATAATGTTTTATGTTAGAAGTTTTATATGCGTTGTTGACCCATAATCTAACATCTTAGGCTTTTAAGTGCTAATCGAACATATTAATTGTTCAAATTCAGTTCAGGTAAATTTTCCGGGAATGATTCAATTTCCTTGAAAAAACACACTCTTGAACCTCCTGCCAATGTTGATATGTTTCATAAATTCCAAAAAACTATGGTTTGTGGTTGTGCCTCCTCAACAACAACCATAATTTATTCAATTTTTTTTTTTTTTTTTTTGGGGGGGGGGGGGGCCTTCTTTACAGGCTGAAGCTACCGAATCAAAGCTAGCAAAAGAGAAGAAATTAAACATTCAAGAGAGGGAAACTTTGCAAAAAGAACTGGTAACTTCTTCAACTGCTTTCTTTTCTTCCAACTATTCATTATACATTATATCCCGAGTCTTTGACATTTGCCTGTTTTCCTTTGCAGGCTGTGCTGAAAAGAAACAGAGGAGAAAGGAAAGTGCAGGTGGGATTTCCTTTGCTATTTGTTTGTACGGTGGCTCTCATCAGTGTTCTGCTCGGCTACCTTTTACGTGGTTGAAAAGGAGGAATACTTGCTATGTGGGTGGTACTACTACTACTTAGGTGTACAGAAATGTAAAAATCCATCAAGTGGGTAATGTAGAGCAGTGACATTTTGAATACAAGTTATCTTTGGGATCGGTTTTCAGTGAGCTTAAGCCATTTTGCCTTTTGTAAGGGACATACTTTTTTGATGTGTTGGGAAACAAAGGAGCTGTGATTTTGTTTTCTTGGAATGATAAAAAAAATATCATTTATTTGAACATCCGAGAGGTAGACATTAATGGAAATGAAGGAGAGTAGAAGTCAAAAGGGTAATGAATTCAAAGTGGAACTACAATCTTCGAGTTAATGAGACCAAGAATAAAGATTGCTAAAGCGAGGGATATGATGCACTTCGCTCTTATAACATCTGGTGCATGTCATTTCTTTCTTTCCAGACTCCCAACTGTTGGGATATAAATCTTGCCAATATCAAATAACACATACACACTGACACACACAAATAACACAAGATTTACGTGGTTTGGCTAATTTAGCCTATGTCCACGGGAGAGGAGTAACTTCGCTATATATATATATGAGTATACAGTGAAAGAGGAGGAGAATTATAACACACTCAGCTCACTCACCTTAATACACACTCACAATGCACTCACAATTATTGTATCTTTACCTTCTCTTTCTGTATCTACACAATGGAGGGAAAGCACTCCTTTTTGTAGGAGGAGACCATCGCAGCCCAATTCCCTCCAAATATTAATTTTCCTTCTTTTTCAAAGAAGTGGGTGGAGATTGCTGCACCAAACAACAACCAAATTCTGACCACCGAAAAATTGTAGTCAATTTTGGCATTGGCTTCCTCTTCCATGTGAGGCATGCCCAACTGCAGCTAACCATCATGTTCTTGCGTCCTTTAATTAAATGAGGCGAGCCCAACAAATCTCCCCTGCCTGACTCATGCGGAGAGTTCCATCAAACCTGTTGCGGTTTTACAAGTTTCAAGCTTTGACTTGAACGTTGTCTTAGTCATCATGTCTGATGCATTGTTATCACTATGGATCTTCTCTATATTTAGTTGCTTTGATTCCAACGCCTCACGAATCCAATAATATTGAACATCAATATGCTTCAACTTTGAATGAAAACTTGGATTCTTGATGAGATGAATAACGCTTTGACGATCACAGTAGAGAACATACCTCTCTTGCTTGAGGCCAAGTTCCTCTAGAAACTTTTTCATACATAGAAGCTCTCTGCTTGCTTCAGTGATAGCAATGTACTCCGCCTCAATAGTGGACAATGCAACACATTTTTGTAACTTTGATTGCCATGACACTGCTCCCCCTGAAAATGTCATCAGGTATTTCAAAGTAGATTTTCTGGAATCAACGTCACCAACCATATATGCATCTATGTAACCTTCCAACATAAGTTTGTCAAGACCAAAACATAAACATAAATGAGAAGTACCTCTTAGATACCTGAGAGTCCATTTGACAATTTTCTAATGTTCTTTGCCAGGATTAGAAAGGAATCGATTGACTACTCCAACTGCATGAGCGATATCAGCCCTTATGTATACCATGATGTACATCAAGCTACCCACAGCTGAAGAGTAAGACACTTTTTTTCATTTCTTCTTTGTCATTTTCACTTATAGGATATTACTTGAAAGTAAGCTTGAAGTGTCTTGCAAGTGGCAACTGACTAGTTTTACTTTGCTCATGTTAAATCTTTCTAGCACCTTCTCAATATACTTTTCTTGAGACAACCACAACTTTTTATTTTTCCTATCTCGAAAGATCTTCATTCCGAGAATCTGTTTTGTTGGACCCAAATCCTTAGTTCTTTATTCAACTTTCCTATCTTCTTAGTATCATGACCAACAATAAGTATATCATCCACATAAAGCATGAGAATAATGAAATCATTAGTAAAAAATCTCTTAATAAAAACACAATGGTCAGTTGTTAACCTATTATACCCGTGTTCCATCATGAAGGAATCAAACTTCTTGTACCACTATCTCAGTTCCTGCTTGAGACCATACAAACTTTTTCTCAGTTTGGACACCAACTATTCTTTTCTTTTGACCTCAAATCCTTCAGGTTGTTTCACGTAGATTTCTTCTTTCAAGTCACCATGGAGAAATGCAGTTTTTACATTAAGTTGCTCAATCTCCAAGTTTAGGCTGGTAACCAATCCAAGAACAACTCGAATAGATGACATCTTCACCATGGGCGAGAAAATCTCTTCAAAGTCAGTATATTTTCTCTGACCAAAGTCTTTCACAACTAGTTGCGCCTTGTACCTTAGCTATGAGTTTCCTTCTTCATTTTTCAATTTAAACACTCATCTGTTGTTGAGTGCTTTCATTCCCTTTGGTAGTTCTACCAAATCATAAGTGTGGTTCTCATGCAAGGATTTCATCTCTTCTTACATGACCTCCAACCACTCAGTCTTGTGCTCATGTGACATGACATCCTCATAACATTCTGGTTCCCCCCCCCCCTCGGTTAGTTAGCAACACATATTCATTTGGTGAGTATCTGCTAGAAAGTTGACATTCTTGGTGGATCTTCTTTTTTGGGGTTCTACTGCTAGAGCTTCTTAATCACCTTCAGCTATTGATTCATCATCTTCCTTGTTATCACCATGCTCTTCTTGTGGTTGTGGTAGTGAATCTGGAATCAGCTTGATTGGATTTCTGAGGACATGCTTTGGGTTATCGACCTTCTCATAATCGTCAATAGTTTGGTCTTCAAAGAACACCACATCTCTGCTTTGGATGACTTTCCTATTCTTTGGATCCCATAATCTGTAGTCGGACTCATCAATACCATAACCGACTAAGACGCACTCTTTTGTATTTGCATCAAGTTTGGTCCTTTCATCTCGAGGAATATGGACAAAAGCTTTACAACCCAACACCTTTAAGTGTTTATAAGATACATCTCTCCCAGTCAAAATCCTTTCAAGAATTTCACCTCCTAAGGAATTGAGGGAGAAATGTTGATGTGGTTAACTGTTGTCATTAACGCCTCACCCTAGAAGGATTTTGGAAATCTTGAATGAGAGAGCATACAAATAATCTTGTTGCAAATAGTTTTATTTATCCTTTCTGCAATGTCGTTATGTTGAGGAGTCTTGGGAACTGACTTCTCAATCTTGATACCTTGGATTCTGCAATACTCTTCAAATTGCCCAATGTATTCACCACCATTGTCTAGATGAACATATTTGAGCTTTCTTCCACTTTGTCTTTCAACATTGGCCTAAAACTTCTTGAACATATCTAACATTTGGTCTTTACTTTTCAGAGGATAAGCCCACACTTTTCTAGAATGATCATCAATGAATGTAAAAAAATACAATGATCCACCAATACTTTTATCATTCATAAAACACACATCAATATGAACCAGATCTAGAATATGTTTTCTCCTAAATAGGGTTTTTTTTTTTAAATGCAATTCTATGTTGTTTACTAGCTAAACAATGAGTACAATCCTTTAAATAATTACCTAAGAAATTTGGAAGGACCTTTTTCCTTGCAAGAATCTGGAGTCCCTTCTCGCTTATGTGGCTAAGTTTGTTATGCCATAACTCAGTGGTGACTTCATGTTCTGTAGCATTCACATCTCCTGCACAGAGTTGCTTAGCTTGAGTGTAGTATAAGCTAGCATCCTTCTTTCCTTTGGCCACCACCAAATTCCCTTTCTTGATGTTGACTTTTTGAGTCCGTCTCCTATTTTGATTATGAAAAACTACAGTATCTCGTATGTGTGCTTAGTATATGAACAAGTCTACCTTTCTAAAGCACATATGACAGATGAGAAATGAAAGTCGAGAAGCACTCAAACGAGCACATCTTTTGGCGCAATCCATGGAATTCCCGAGGGGCAGAGCATGAAGCCTTTGTTTGTTTTAAGTTGTATTTTTATATTTATCATTTGGGTCTATAATTATAATGAAAGGTTTGTAGTAATTAATGCATATCATGCATGTAGGGATTATAAACTCAAGACCATAGATTGACCTTAGGGATCGGGCGATCGACGCCGGATTCTTGGGACTAATTAAAATGCTTAAAGACCTTAGACTGACTATATGTCCAAATATATTGCATGAAAAAGCCCCCACATATCTTAAATATAATTATCATGAGAATATGGGTGATTTTAAAAGAAAAATAGGACCTAAATTGAAAATTTTATATTGTCAGTTGACCAAACCAAAATACACTAAGGCCCTCGGTCGATCGAGCATCTCTAGGGTCAAAAAGTTAACCAGTTGGTCGACCATTTCTAAAATGAATTGCAACACCATGGTCAACCGAACTGGCACGTGGGGAAATCCCAACGCCTTAATCAACCAAACTTGAAGAAGAAAAATGGCCTGATCGACCGAACATTCCAATTTGGTCAATCGAACTTAGCCCAGTCGACCAAACCTTGGAGGTTCAAAAATCGCCTCATGTTTGGTCGACCAACACCTCAGTTCAAAAACACCTTGGTCGACTGAACTAAGCAATCCGGTTGATCGAACCTTAAATTTGGTCGACCAAACTTCTCGGGTTGCTCAAATTTTACCGTGGTTAAAACGTGGTTATTTTTTATTAATTATACTTAATATTTTCTAAAATTCCATCTATGTCCCTTAACGATTATTTTTTTAGTGTATCTATATATGTGGGTTCATTTGCAAAGATTAAAAAAAGATTAGGGTTTTTGATTAAAAATTTTTCTCTGAAATTTTTAGAGCTTTACTTCCACATATAAAATCATATACTCTACCCTTTTTCATTTTCTTTACTAAAACCAATTTGATAAGAGTATTGTGAGATATCTCATAGTGTTTACACAAGCTTATGCTCTCATTGCATTTATTGTTTGCTTGATTTTTAGATTGAAAGTTAAGCATAGTTTTCCCCCCATATTTAATTTAATAAATATTTTGTGGGGGAAAACTTAAAGCTTGTGGATCTTGGCATTCAAATTGCAAGACACCTTAGCTTGTGTTTTTGTTTGAGCAAAAATTGTTTTCACAAGATTACTTTTGAATATCTCTTTGTGCTTGAATATTGAGAAAATATTTTTGAGATATTTTGATTACACTTGGTGAAAATCTTTGAAACCCTAAATTGTTATTGAGGTATACATCTATACGTAGTGTCAAAGATTAGTTTATTGATACACTTATTGCACTTGATATTATATAGACATTACTTTGAGTGTTGACTGCACACATATAGCACTAAGCTTATAATTCTTACATTATTAAGGTGCATTGATTATACTGTATTGAATCGGTACATAGTCTGCTTAGTTAAGAAGCATTTGAATTGTACACAAAAATCATATTGATTATTGTATTCCAGGCATGGCCTAAGGGGGTATTGATCTAGCCTGTGAGGATCAGTTGTTAGGGCCTTCTCCGCCCCGCAAGGAGAGTTTGTAAAGGTTGAGATCAACCCTAGTAATTTGACCTGATTGTAGCCGGTGCCGCTCCACCAGTTAAATGAGTAATAGTGGTAATCCTTAGGCTTACGAGCTAAGGCAGGGACGTAGACAGTATTGGTTGAAACCCGATAACATTTCTGGTGCCTACTTTTAATTTCTGCATTTTACATTTCAGCACTTGAATGTTTGTGTAATATTATTGTGAATAATTGGGTTTATGATTATATAGAAAGACCTTAGGAGAAATTTTAAAATACCCAATCCCCCCCCCTCTTGGGAATACACCAATTCCAACAATTGGTATTAGAGCCTCGTGGCATTAACTTAAACGTTTTGCTAAAGATTGAGATGGCTTACATTGGTGTATCCTCATTCAGAGAGGGACAGTCGCCTTTTAAGCCTCTTGTATTTTTGTGATGTCAATTACACCACCTGAAAAATTAGAATGAGCGTATTTATAAAATCAATGAATTGGATGGCCTGGCGGGTGATTGTTAATGGAATTCATACGCCCTTGGATGAAAATGATATTAGGTTAATGCATGCGAATT
Organism: Malania oleifera; assembly: GCF_029873635.1. Lineage (NCBI taxonomy): Eukaryota > Viridiplantae > Streptophyta > Magnoliopsida > Santalales > Ximeniaceae > Malania > Malania oleifera. Next base: position 108,925,965 of record NC_080420.1, on the reverse strand, counting down.
CATATGTCATGGACATGTTATATCTTGCATTAGATTCAATTTTTTTTTTGAAATTGTGGCATGTCATAGTGCACAGGAAATCTCGGATGAACTCGAAAAGAAATATGAAGAATCCCAGGAAAAGGAGACATCACTCCAAAGGTGTCATGTTTAGATGATTAGGGAGTGGTAAATGATAGGGTAATCGCCTTAACATAAAAAGAGGTATATGATTCTTACTCTAGCTCAATTGATGTTTCTTTTGCCAAATCATGTGATATGTCAAATGCTAAATCATCTATTAAATATCATGATAATTCTGTTTATGATGCATGTGATGATTCTTATGCTGAATGTTGTAATATATTATGGGATGAATCATCTGTTGCATTTTGTGATCAATTTGTTGATGATGCATGCAATGATTTATGTGAAAATGATTGTGTTAAATTTTGTGATGAATAATATGTTAAATCCAATAATGAAAACATGCATGTGTATGGAGAACTAGAAAATGCTTTATTGAAAATACATAAGTTTCTAGTTAGGATGTCTAAAGGGAAAACAATATTGGAGAATAAGTGTAAAAAATGGACAATACAATTGGAAAACCTAAGAGAATATCATTTCATCTTTGAAAAGAAAAAGTTTGTGAAAGTTTTGAAAATCATTTGCTTACAAAGAAAAACTAAAGACTATTCTAAAATGATTTTCAAACCCTCTTGTGAAAAGAATAACAACGATAATCCCTTGAAAGTTAAAAGGAAAAACATTTTCAAAAGGGGCTCATTTTTTAAATCCCATTGACATCTGCATGCCTCATCTAGAGTAAATAAGCAAAATTTTTCACATGCACATAAAGTATGATTATACGATGAAAGAAAAGGGCACATCATATACACTTATCCATCTAGAAGTGCCACAGGTGTAGACAAAGAAATGATGTGGAAAATTCAAAAGGCAAATCTCTTAGAATCTAAGGAAAAATGGATTCAAATTAAAATTACCTAATCATTTAAAATTCTTCCTTAGATCATTGGGATTAGGTGTAGAGATTGTGATGACCAAAAGGCTAGAAAGTGGTTTAAGCTTGACATATCAAATCTTAGTATATGCATTCACTATATAATATCGGTTTACTAAGAACCATTAGAGAATTACGCCAATGTGGAAATACATGCAATATATCCAATATGAACTTAATGCATATATATATCATAATGATTGGTGAAAATGAGAAAACATTGGCTATAACTTACTAAAACAAAATCTACTTCCAAATGGGCAAGGCAAATATGCCTGGTAAATAATTCTTAATACTTAACTCACGCTTAAATGTGAATATCTTAAGTTAAACATATTATGTCCATTGCACATGTTTGGGATTTAGGGAATTCATTTTATATCATTTAATCCTAAGCTTATTCTTGAGCATAAAAGCCTAATCAAAGTTTTTTCATCACTCTAGTCTTAAGCACTGATAATTATCAAGCTCCCATTCCATTAAGTGCTTATTTAAAAAGCATCCTTCCATAATCAAAATTAGAGACAACCACTAAGGTATTCTAGTTTCACTGATTAATCAAAATATTCCCTTTTGTGTTTAAAATATAAAAATTTTCTAATTTTGGTTCACTGTATCCTCCATAGGAACTCCTTGCCAAACCACAATCACATCTGGTAAAGTTCCATCCATCCATCGACTCATGTCCTGAATCCAAAGGGTACTTGCCATCCTATAAAGAGCATTGTTCACAAAATTCAAATACTCATAAATGCTCTTTAGTGAGATGGTTTGGACACATTCAATTTCACGAAAATATCTTGAATCATGTCCACTCAAAATGAATACTCTTCAAACTTAACATAAATTTTAATCCTTATGAGTATTTGATTAAATTCCTTTCGTAAGCTCTTAAACTTTAAGTCAAACCCATTAGAGCTTTATATCCTTTGACTGTATTGAATGTCTAAATTGGTTGCCTAGGTCCTAATATTGATGAATGCGTATATCTCAAAGTGACCTATGCACATGTAATTATTATTCAAAGTCATTCGAACTTGGGCCGCTCACGTACTAAAAATCATAAGAAAAGAGGCAAATATTGGCTTAATTCACTTAAAGAAATATTTATTGTGACTTTTTGGTCCTCTAAGCCGAAAGCATTTAAAGCCAAGATATAATCATAGAAATTGAAAACACTTGGCTAAAGAACTTGAATAATAAGAAAAGACATAAAATGATTAAGTGCATAACTCAGGGGGAACATCTTCATTTGATTGTTATATTAACTAAATGCTCTCATAATCATACTACATGCTTGAATGCCTTAATGAATAACAGCCTGATCTGAACTCAAATCTATCCTCTATTCTTTACTATTTATATTCATTGATGGATGAATTATATTTTGATTAAGTTGTTGCTTACTACCTGATTGCATGCTTAGTCTAGAAAGTCTCCTACATGGCAGATGCAGTTGCTGTGAATTGCATGCTGGTAGTGGAATTTAGGTTGTTGCATGCTATGTATGATCTATCTTTTGAGAACAACCAATTATCAGGTATAGGTTTTATGAGAAAATATCCGATTTACAAACGGTATGCTGCCGAAATTCCGCTCCAGTAGAAATATCGGTGGCAGAGATAAGAACCTAACTGTATCTTCAGTTTTGCGATTGGCCGAGAAAATGAGGAAAGAGAGGAGAGTAAGGAGAGAGAAAGTAGAGGGAGGGAGGGAGGGAGAGAGAGAGAGAGAGAGAGAGAGAGAGAGAGAGAGAGAGAGAGAATGGCATGAGATAGAGAGGGAATGGTGATTTCAATCCAATTTTGATTTTGATTCTTACAAAGGAAGTACCCCCCCCCCACTAACATTATTATTTTATTATTATATATAATATCTACTTTAACTTATATTATATACTAACCTTACATATATATATATATATTAATTTTTTTTTGTTTCTTTTCCACACTATTCCTTTTATTTGTTTATTTATTATTTTTCCTAATTATTTTAATCATTTTAATTTTTTGGGTCTTTACATTCTCCCCTCATCAAGGAATTTCGTCCTTGAAATTTTACTAACTAATCATCCTTTTACATTACTTGAATTCATTTCCCAATGACATCTAACACAATTCAGCATATATATCATCACATAAACTTCACAATCATTCATAGTCAAATTAAATCATTATTATCTTAAACATAAACTCATACCTGCTTCCTTGGCATTCTTTGGCTCAGGCTGGATCAACATGTAAATTCGTGTTGGACCACCTCTACCAAGTGGTATTGGTTGTTTTCCTCGATCCTGATTCTGTGCAGGTACAATAGGTAATGGTTCTTGACAATTCTTTTTAATATGCCCCGATTTACCACACCTGAAACAGCTAGAAGTCTGAAACCAACATTCACCCCTATGTCTCTTATTACATATCTATCATACGGGGTAAGACTGACTATCCTGATAACCGGGATAACCCTGATCTCATGCCTGCTGCCTCAAGCCGACTACCTCTTTCTCTTTCTTTCTTGTTCCCTGACTGACCTCAACCTGAAAACTAGATAGTGTAGGCCTCTTCTTCTGCTCTGCAGACTCTGTGCTGCTCTGGATGCTCTTCTCCAGCACCGAAGTCTTATGTACCAAATCTAGGAAATTCTAAACTTGGAATCCCACTACCAGCTCGTAGATTCTGCATCTCAGACTTTTTTCAAATTTTTTGGCCTTCCTTACTTCATTTGGAATCAAAAATGGTGCGAAATGAGAAAGCTCAACAAATTTCGCTGCATACTCCGCAGCGGTCATATCCCCTAGATCAGATTAGTGAATTCCTTAATCTTTTCCTCTCTGACAGGTAAGGTAAAATACCTTTCAAACAATAGCACCTTGAATCTCTCCCACGTCAGAGCTATCTTTATCAATCTCTGTTCCTCTAGTAGCTTCACAGAAAGCCACCAGCATTTTGCATCTTCGGTCATCTTAAATGTGGCATAACGAACCTTCTGCTTGTCCGTGCAGCCGAGTACCTTGAATATCTCTTCTATCTGTTGAACCTAGTTTTCTGCAATCACCGGATCAGGTCCTCCCTCAAAAGTAGAAGGGTTTAACCTCATAAACTCTTTGATGCTATTGTCCTTATCTATAGTTAGGCAGTTATGTTCTTTAGGATCCTTCCTCATTTCTTCCCTGACCTGTCGGGCTATACCTCTCAACATCATAGAAGTATCAATATCCTCTTCACTTGAAGTCTCTGAATCATCCCTTCCTTCTGCCTCTACGTCCTCATCTCTAGGATCCATCCTAAAAAAAGGACATGAAAGAGATAATAATTCAATATCATAACCCTAACAACACAATTATATATTTTAAATCCAATATACATCCAAGTTTCCCATATAAGGATCAGTCTCACAGCTCAAAAACGAAATCATTTAAGGTTTACCGTGGCTTTTCTGAGGTCGTCGACTGTTTCAGAAAAATCACAGGAAATCATCAACGTATTTCCGCCTCTAAACTACAAAGCAAAATCCTATACTTCTCAACACCTAACCTATCCATCTAGTATCCTTATCCTAACTGATTCCTATACTTTAGTATAAATCATCCCTAAGTTTGCAGAACCTAAAACCTAATGCTCTGATACCGAACTATAACGCCCTGAACCTGTAAACCTGGTCCAATGCGTTATACCTAACTAGCCGGGCTTTGTGGCGCCCCAAACCCGCCTTGTGGGACCCGGGTGTCACGTCATTCATTTTCCTGTAGCTGTTATTCCATTAATAATTACGCAGTGGAAAACATAACTACAGTCCTTTATCAATTATATACCAGAGTTTTCTACTTCTATCTACATTCTGTAATAATTCATTCAACCATTTGCATCCATATATATACATATCTCCAAAAACATAACCAACAACTTCCAGTATTCACAACCCAGAAGACTTAAAACATAAAACATAAATCATAAAATATTTATATCCCAAAAATATCATCAAAATTATACCCTTTCCCTTTTCTATAACCCAAAAATGTTGTAATAACCTCGAGCTCTCTAAGTTCGATCTTGTGGAGGTCCTGAAAAAGATAAATTTGTATTCGGGTGAGACACATCTTTGTAAAGGAAGAAATAATATATTAAATCAGCGTGTGGCCAACATGAAATTATAATCAACATAATATTCAACATTTGTAGATATTTAACATAATTTCTGATATAATTTTTTGAACCTAATCAATCACATGCAAGATATTTTACCCACGAGAAAAACCTAAGGATACGGGTGATTACCCACCCATACAAGTAACACCCCTCTGCTTTGATACTTTAGGCAACCCGAAGGTCATAACTGAAGCATACTAGGACACTTACCTAACTCAGTAAGCTCTCAGGTGAAGAAGTAATCTTGTACTCACATAATTCATCTAAAAGTTCACCAGCGAAGGCTCCCAAGAATAGGGAAATCTACTCACTCATACAAGTAGTTTCCCTCTGTCCTAATACGTTACCTACTACAATACTAGATACTAATCATGGCACTCGCCTTTCTCAGCAAGTCCTCGGACGAAGAGTATAAATGATCGTGATTCCCTTCAAGTTTTAAAATGGAATTTTACCTTTTGGCAATCCTTTATTCTGTTTTCGTCAGATTGGTAGGTTTGATTTTGGTGGCTATGTACTACTCAACACTTCAAATAGAGCCTTTATTTTGAATGTTTGTGTGGAATTGCAGCTATAATAATGTAATGCCTGATACTCTAATATTCTTGCATTGCCTATTGCTGGAAATCTAAGCAGGATAATCATCCTTTCTTTCAACAAAGAAAACAAAAAAAAAAAAACTCACCATTTCATATATATATATAAAGCTTTACTTATTTGTGGTTATAATACTAACCAGGGTTTTGATTGTTATAATTTTTTTTTCATTGTGCAAAGCTACATTTGTACAGTTAAATACTGTGTTATGTATAATTTTTCCTTTATGTCATGTTAGATTTGTGAAGTAGAATGGGGTAAAGGAGAAATGGTATGAAAATTTGAATAGAAAATATAATTAAATCAATTAATAAATTTGCCTTTCTCAGCAAATCCTCATGAATAAATGATCTTGAGGCTTATTTATAGACTTGAAAAAGTATGTAACTTGATCCCCAAGTGACTTGGAGTATTCCCCAAGTTTTCACAAAGTTTGAGCCCCAAGCAATCTCATTTAAAAAATTTGTCCGTTATAAAAAATTAAAATTTTCCGCGTAGCAGTAGACTGACACTTTTGGTCAGTCGCCTGCCCAGTTATTTTAAAGGAGCAGTAGGGTGGCAGTTGCCTAGTGGAACACTGGTAGTCTAGGACTTTACTGATGGGACATAGTCAGTCTACTGGTGGAACACAGTCAGGCTGTTGTTAGACTGTTGTCAATTTCAAGTACCCTTAAGTTTTTTTATCACAACTTTTTCTATGTAACTCCAAATTTCATGATCTTGGTGTCAAAAGAAAGATAAGAGAAAACCTTAAAACTTTTATGTTGAACACTTTTTAAAATAAAGAGTTTTTGATAAATAAAAATGCACCTAAATGCAGATATAGAAAAATTAATAGCATTTGGAAAATCCTCTTTTTTGTGCTTTTCATTCCAAAAATGATTCTAACCTTTTTGAAATTATTTTTTACCTTATAAAAATTTTCAAGTATGTTAAAAGGTATTTAGGTCTAAGAAATTAACTTAAGAGGTTCATGCATCCATATTGAAATTACTTAAAGTCTTTCAAATTTTTAATTCTTGAATTCTTTGAGGTCTTTATACTTGCTTCATTTTTCTTTGAGCTTTCATCAAGTTCTCTTTAATCCTTATGCTCTCATGATCTTCAAGCTTTATCTTTGAATCCATTTTTGATTCCATGTTTTAAGTTTCATATTGATCATCCTTTTTTAAAATATAAGTTTTCATGAATCCTTCTAAACACTTGACCTTACATTCATCATTGAATCCTGAAATGACATCAATTAATCAAATATGTTAAGTTTCACTTGTTTGTTAGTATCAAAACAGGATGTTAGGCCTTGTAAGACATAACAAAGTTGAATTAATGACAAATAAGAAAGTTCTTCTTTAAGTAAATAAGGAAAATATGAGAAAAAAATTGATACGCTCTTATGCAAAAAGGGTGATTGATGACTTAAATACTAGATTTTGCTGTTACTGGTAATTGAATGTTGTGATGGATGATATCTGACTCCATCATTCTTTTTTCTGTTGTTGTACTTATGTGGATATTGTTTGGCAACAGCAATAGACAAAGTTGTTATTAAAAATTTCATTTGACAGCTTTTTTAAGTTTAATTTGACCCTCATGACATTTCAAAAGAACTATTCAAATGGATAATGAAAAGGAGTTTTTTAATATTGTTTTAAAAATATTTGACCGAATGTGGAAAAAAGAAATTTTTAAAATTTACTTTTGAGTATTTAGTAAAAAAAATTGTAAGATGCCTAAAATTATTTAAAGTGAATTAAATAGACATGCATTTTTAGAAAATATAATTAATGTATTAATAATTTTATAATATTTAAAAAAAAATTAAATAATTTGTTGAAAAAAAAGTTTTGAGTTTTAAATATAATCAACTTTTTATATGCATACTTGTGTTTTCAAGAAATTCTCATAATGAACTAGGCAGCAAGGCTACACCCCCACTGGCTTGCGGTTTCAAGTTTGGAGGGCTGTTTCATCTTCATTCTTCTTCCCTTCCCAGCATCATTTCGATCACCAGACGCACCCACTGGACTAGAAGATCACCATGAAGAGAATCAAACATCCAATCCCAGAAAATGAGCAACAAACCCAGGAAGCAGCTCAAGATCGGGGACCAGAAAATGAGGTTGCCGTCTCTTCCATTGATGATCTTCCAACCCCCATCCTTCTCCAGATCCTCTCCAGTCTCCCTCTGAAATCCATTTTCACTTGCAGGTGCGTCTGCAGAACATGGCTCAATCTTCTGTTAGATCCCCAATTTGCTAAGCTGCACTTCGATAGAGCACCACTTTGCACTTTGCTTCGACCCATTTTCCACGAACCCTTCTCGCAAAATCTCTATTTGATTGAGCTCAAAGGCAATCCCGCCTTCGATATCGGTGGCCGCCGAATCGCTCGGGAAGTTAGTGATTGCACTTGCGGGGATGATGTTTGTCACACCAATTGTGATGTTCACTTCAAAATGAAGCTTAACACCATATTTAGGGTTCCAAAACTTGAGTCCGAGGTGCAGCATAGCAGCGAAGAATTTGAGATCGTAGACACTGAGCTTAACATGGTGAACTCATGCAATGGCTTGCTCTGTTTGGGGGAACCGCATGATGGCGACAGCGCTGTTATATACAATCCTATCACTGGTGAATACATAAGGCTTCCAAACGCGGGAGCGGATGATTTTTCCACAGGATATGTTGTTTGGGGGTTTGGTTTCAGCTCAAAAAGTAACCAATACAAGGTGTTAAAAATGGTGCTTCGATGGATAGAATACGATACATTTATTTGGGGAGCCAAGGTGGTCACAGTTGGAAGGGGAGGTTGGAGGAACATTGGACCTACTCCCGTCACTTGGGATTATCAATCATCTTCTGTCTTTCTGAATGGATCCCTTCATTGGCTCTGTGATTACTTCGTTCAACCAACCTTTGAAATTAAGCCTCCAGCTTTTGTTCTTTATTTTGACATTGACAGTGAACAATTCGGTGTATTTGCACCACCGCCTCCTTACTTGAGCAAACTGTGTGAGAAGAGTGTGTCTGATCTTAGCATGAGAGAATTAGAAGGTTGTCTTTGTATATGCGATGCTTCTAATTATGATTCTGTTGACATATGGGTGATGAAAGAATATGGTGTGCAAGAATCCTGGACTAATGTGTCTTCGGTAGAGACCTGCTGGGTTGACAGGTGCCCTATGGCTTTACGTCAACCAATTGATAACCTGAATAATGGGAATGGAAATTTATTGATTTACAATGATAAAAATGCTCTAGTTTCTTATGACGGATTAGGATTCAGATATTTGAAGATTCATGGAATTGAAACACAATTTGAAGTAGTCACTCATACTCCAAGCTTTCTTTCTCTCATGGATGCTGCAGTGGGAGATAATTTGGAGGTGCTGAAAGTCAAGTCAAGGTAAAGATGTACTTTTTTTTAATAAAAAAGATTATTTTTTGCAATCTATAGTTATTTCTAGCAATCTTATGATTCATTGATCATTATGGTCCTCCATGTTACATGTAAAGATTGTTTTTCATTTTGGTGTTTGAGTTAATTGTGGCTATCATATGGCTTAATTTATTGTTCAATCAAGTGCTACTGGAAGTCATGATAAGGATTATGTATTTTCTCTTTCATCATGCACATTAGGGAGTTGATTGGTAAACATCTTGTGAAATGTTTCCAAGGAATTGCTTGTTAGATTCTTGACCATAAAAGTAGCTAATTTTGCCTTCTTCAATTTTCTTTTTTTTTTTAAATTTATGTTGATGAAGTATGAGAAGGCTTTCTTAAGTCTCACTAGAAGACAAAGTGGCCCTAGACTGCCCTGAGGCTTAAAAAATAAAGCAACAATCTTGTTTCATATCACCTAAGGAGTCAAGGCATTACCACAGTTGATGGAGAACCAATGCCCAATAACTTCAACTCTCCATTCCAATCTCCTTAAAAACTAACACGTAGGGGCCTTTTATAGACTAAAAATGCTTTGAAGATGAGGAAACTAAATTAAGAAACTTGACTAATCCAAAATAGTAGTTTTACTGAATAAAACCTAGAATCTTGAAGATATAATCCTGACAAAAATGCCATAAATTTTTTTATCAAAAAAAAAAAAACAAAAACAAAAAATAGAAACAAAATCCTCCGTGCTTGCTGCATCAACCCCCCCCCCCCCCCCAAAAGGTGGCAAGAAGAACTCATTCTCAAGTTAGGGCGTACAAGTGCTAGTGCTAACATTACCCACTTCATCTTCATCCCCAAAATACCCAAATACATTCACAATCTAATCATCAGTTGAGTTCTCATCAGGCATAGGCTGACAGCATGCTATGACAACATGAGCACAATTATAGCAATCAATTGGAAGCATTTGACTGATTGATCCACTTAGAGTCAGGCAGCTTGGTTGGGGCAGGAGGTTGCTTGTGCGAATTGGACAGTTCCTTGCAAGTATCCTTTCAATAATTACTCATTTTCCCAGCATTCCTAGCTAATGTAGTGGCTTGATCCCTGGATTGAAAGTTGTAGGATTGTAGCTCAATGCATAGGCCAAACAAAGTCTCCCAATGCACTAAGTGATGCATTGCTGTTCATCTTCATCAAAAGAACAGGAGACCACTAATTTGTGAAACTCTCAAGCTTGTTTGCATCAGCATCTTATCCTGTTGGGTCAACACATGCAACTTGAAGTACATCTCATGTTCATAATTCATTGAAATGTAATTTTCCTCCATCATATGCCACATAAGATTCTATTCACGACTTGGTGCTTGCCTCCAAAGTCAGCAGTGATGAACAAGACTATACCACCAAGTACATGCAGGCCATTGAGACAAAAAACTACCATACCAACGTTTTCTTCCAGGTGGACCCGCTATAAGAAAAGATGCTTTTGATTTGGTTGAACCAATCAATGGTTGCTCGAACGAAAGCCTCTTAAGTGAACTCCGTCCAAGCAACCTTAATTTTATAGTCCAACTTGCCAGATTTTTGTGTTGAAATAGGCAAAGTATTATAGGTGTGAACGTACTATTTGGCTCTATAACGTCCTTTTTCTAAATGTTTTAAAAAAGGGATCAATAAAGGACAAGAGAGTAGAAATTGTGGACTTGAGATCATTAAACTTTGGCCCAAATTTAGAGACAAGTTGATTTTGGAAAATAACAACTTGAGAATTGGGCGAAGCTACTTGAGCTGTCAGTTCTTGGATTTGCTTTTCTGCCTGTCCTTCCCACTCATACATTGGAGTCACTTTGTGAGCAACCGGATCAAATTGGTCCTTCTTCACCATATAAGATATGTTCCATATTTCACATTTGATTCTATGTTTTTGACACCATGATTCCATATCCAAAAGAATGTGTTTTGTTATATCCTAAAAAACTAAACTTAATAAATCTAGTTGTATAGTTGATGCTTTTTCCAGTTATATTCAGATTCACAATTGAATAACACATAGTTGACAGAGTGCTTTCAAATTTTTAAGTCAAGTATAAAACATAAAATTTTTTTAAAAAAATTGCAATTATCAATGAGATTGAATCTAGCATTTTTTTAAGCTCTAGGTACTCTTGGTCTTGGCAAACTGAAGACTAATGCATGGATGGTATTGGCTACCAAAGACATCTATGAGTTCAAGCATCCAAGCTGGAGTGTGTTGTAGAAGAAACAACACTCGCCTTCTCTTTTGTAATTGTCAACTGATAAATGGATGCCTTGCAAAGGACTTTTTAGAAGAAAAAACATAAAAATAGGGGAATGTGGGGGGTGAGATATAGGAGACAAGAACTTAAATAATTAAATAAATGAAGAAGGGCACGGATGCCAAATTCCTTCTATTTCTCTATCTTTTTGGAAGGCAAAAGCTTGATCTGAGACTATGGCATGTAACGGTGTACAAAAATTACCAAGAAATCGAAAACTGGACTGAAACCAAACCGTTTAACATTTTGGTACGGTTTTTCGGTTTTGGTGTTTGGTTTCAATTTTCCAATTTTAAAAAACCAATTTTTGGTTTCAGTTTTGCTAATATTGGAAAACCAAACCGAAAAAACTGATAAAACCGAATCATTTATTTATTTGAAAATTTTTACCCAATTTATAATTATAATTTTTAAAAATTATTAATTTTTACAATCCTCAATTATTTATTAAAGTACATTTATGATAATATACACATATATTTAACTAAGGAAGAAGAGATGGAAGGATTTTATGCATGAGGGTGAGGGCTTTTGTCCCATTTATTACCAATTTGAGACAAGGTTCTCAAGGGATGATTGCCTTCCTAGATAGGTATCTCTGGCGGTGGCCTTCACCTCGAAAATCCCCTATTTGATCATGAGTAGACAAACTTCGAAAGCTCTGCCACCGAGATCCAAAATTAGGACACTATGTTCGTCGGATTTTGACGCCTTCTTGTCCAAACCGTAATCAGCCGCGGCCACCATTGTCTCGTTGATGATTCTCACCACATTAAGTCCCACAATTGCACTAGCGCCCTTCGTTGCCTGCTGCTGCGAATCATTGAAGTACGCTGGAACGGTGATTACGGCGTTCTTCACACCTTCACCCAAAAAGCTTTCAGCAATCTCCTTCATCTTGGTAAGCACCATGGAAAAAATCTCCTCAGCAATCTCCTTCATTGTTCTGCTGTACCACCACGCTGCTGTAGGTGGTGTTGAGGTCAATTCCAGTGGCCTTGCCCTGAGATTTGACGCCATTGATGGAGTTTTTTCAAGAAACTTCAAAGGACTTGAAAAAAAGAGCAGAGAATTTGAGTGGGTTTGAAAATGCTTATGCTGAGAGGATTTAAGAAAATTGCTGTGTTCTATTCGACTTGTTTTGGGTGTAATTGGAAGTTGAGGAGAGTATATATATATGGGTTTTTCGAGGGAATGCAAAAACTTCTAGAGGGTTCTTTTGACAATGGTGTGATGCCCACATCCCACATCGGCTGGCATGTATTTGGGGAAGCCTTCTCCACTTATAAAAGCAGGTCTCCTCTTCCCACTTCTGCACATCAGCTGGGCTAGAAGACGATGAACTAACTACTTGGCTCTCTCTAATAAAGGCTCATTCAACAATTTGAAATGGGCCCTGAATAGTATTATTATTGTGGTGAGATTCAGTTCAGTTAAAAACCAAAAACCGAACCAAAGATTCATTTTTTTGTAAAGTCGAACCATTGGTTTATGGTTCAGTAACGGTTTTCAATTATGAGAACTGATAAGTTTCAGTCTAGTGTTTGGTTTTGGGTAAAGCCGAACCGAAAAAAACTGAGTGCACCCCTAATGGCATGGTTCAAAAAGAAAACAGGGAAGACCTTCTAAAGCCCGTCTACTGGGGGCTTAAGGCTTGTTGTTGTTGTTGTTGCTGTTGTAAGAAGACCTTCGAAAGGCTAAGCTTTTTCGATAGCGTTTATTTGTGATTGACCTTTTCACAACCCCCCCCCCCCCCCCAAAAAAAAAAAAAAGGTCTGATCTGACATTTGAATGTATATATCAATTCTGACCCATTTTAGCATTGGCATGGTTAGAGGGGAATGGGATCATCTAGTTTGTCAATTTATACTATCAAGCTTAGTTTTTAATAGCGGTTGAAACCATTTACAACAGATTTTTGGGTCCCTATGCCATTACACATAGTACAATTGTAGTCGGGAAAATCATTATCTAAGGACCAGTAAGTAATAGTGTTGGTGGCTTGCGAGACTGAACAATGTCTCGGAGGTCCTTTATTCGCAACTGTATCCTCAATTATGGTCCATTATGGTATTGTGACGGCAGGCATGGAACTGTTCTGGGCCATTGCATGCCATTGTATTATCAAACTAGCTATGATGATTAAAACATGTTTTCAAGTCCTTTTTTTTGCAAAGTTTTTTTCTTTTCCCTTTATTGAAGCTTAGGGGCCATTTGGTATCTCTGTCAAAAAATTTGAAAACTGAAAACCAGAAACTGAAAACAGCAACCTGTTTGGTTCTATCATTGAAACTAAAAACAAAAACTGAAACCCTGTTTGGTTGTCTGTTTTCATTTTTTTAACCTAAAAGTAAAATAAAAATCTATTTGATTGTTTGTTTTCAAATTTTTTCTTTACCTTATGAAATTATAATAAGGGCAGAAGGCACTGACCTCCTTAGTTCTGTTATTTACAAGTTCATTTGTTTGAGTAAAGGAGAAGAAAAAAAAAATGAAGAAAATTCATTTTTTATTGCGCTTCTCTTTATATTAAATATGATTAAAAATAGAAAATATTTAATATAATAAAAAAATTAAGAAAAATCAGATGGTAATGAAGAATAAAATATTTTTGTTCATTGATTTGGAGTATTTTCTAATTTCTTTCTCAATTTTTTATGCATTGATAGTGAAGAAGCTCAAAATTCATTATTTACACTTGTTCATTTGTTTGAGGACAGGAGGGGGGGGGGATGATTGAACTGGATGTTACCATAAGTAATAAATATATTTAAAAAAAATGATAAAAATATCAAAACAGAGAAAGCAATTACTACAAATTCATTGAAAGATAAAAAAAAAAAAACCACCATAAGTCTATTAATTCGTACAAATTGGAATAACCAATCAATAACAAAAAGTGGAAGTCATGTAGTTTTCTATTACATCAAAGTTGCAACAATCATTCAAAATCGTGATGTTCATTAGTATAGTCATCCCACATCTTCCGGAGCAATTTCATCATGTTTACAAGCCATTTTGCATAGCTGCGATGGGGTAGTATCATATTCAAGTCAAGGGGCATTTGCATTCATTCCTTCTCCAATAACCATTTCTTCTTCTCCAAATTCCTCAAATAAGTCATCTTGACGAGCATTCATTTTAATAAAATTGTGTACAATACAACATGCAATTACAGTATATTTTTTTTCCCTAATGCTATATGTAGGAATTTTTGAAAGTATTGGAAATGTGGCTTTTAAAACTCCAAATCATTGTTCTATGACATTTTGCAGAGAAGAATGCCTATAGTTAAATAACTCTGTTGGGCCTTTGGTCACCCCTTCCTCTATAGTCTCTTAAATGATATCTCTTTCCTCGATACGGTGAAAGAAACCCAGGCATATTTGTATATCCAGAGTCAACAAGATAATATTTTCGAATATAAAAAAAATTTATATAAGAATTTATAAAAATAAACAACAATGTACTACACGTTTTAAATTAATGCCTTGAGGAGGCATCAGAAACTGATTCTCAGGTCTTGATACAGTTTCTAAGAAAATTCTTGAGTCATTTGCAGCTCCCTTCTATCCAGCCATCACAAATGTGAAAAGCATGTCAAACGAACGTGCAGACATCACTTTCTGTGCTCGCTCAATTTTTTTCCTTGATATTGAATTTGTTTGCCACTGGGAACACGAGCAGCAACATGTGTCCCATTAATAGTTCCAATACAATTCTATGCATAATAAAAATATACTTAAAACATAAATGCATACTTTATCTAAGAACATTAATGAAAAGTATCACTCAATTGTCATACCTCAAAATATGGAAAAATATTTGGAATAATGGCGTATTTCTGGAAGAACATTGTTAAATGATGGAGGTTTGATAATTCTTTTTGCAAGTTGATCCATTGCATCCAAGACTTTATGAAAATACTTGGATATGGTCTATGTAAAATGTTGAAATCGCTCAGCATTATCATGAATAGTGTCAGCATGACAAATAGTCATGAGAAAAATTGCTGCTTGCTCTTCAACTATCACATTTTTTGTGGACTCTCAGTCTCCCCATTGCTTCAATTCTTCACTCAAGTTGAAGAAAGTATACATATCCATGCGAAAAGATTCATAAATCCTAGTAGGATTACCATTAAGGAGTTCAAGAACCCAGTCATGTCTTGGTAGAAATAGATGTTCTACATGGTAGTTTATTCAAATGCAAAGATTCATCCTTCAACAAGCCAACATAATCACAACATTCCTAAATGTCTCCTTGTCTGAATCAGTTTAAAAATGTCACAAATTTTCCATACTACAACATAACATAAATCAAACTAACCAAAGTAGGCATCATCCACAAGTAAATTACATCCACAATTATTACATAATGTAACATAGAAAACGCACTTCATAATCACACAAGTAATGTCTTTACTCTTTAGCATAACTTAAAACAAACGTCATCCACAATTATTACACAACCATATTAAAACGTCAAGTAGTCTAAAAGAGATAAAATATAACAACCAACAAACTGAAATTGTCAAGTGACAAAGACATAACATAATTAATAAACTAAAGAGTGAACACCCATTCCCTCTTCCTCTCATCATGCATGTCTAAAAATATCTCCCTATTCAAAAAGGAGTCGTGCAATGCTTTCACTGCTTTTCCATATGGAGCACCCTCAATACCTAATGTGTCCAAACCTTTCAAACACTCTTTCAGTGCATTTACTTAACATCTGCTATTGGAAGTTGCTTCAAACCTGCTATCTCCAACTGATGATGATACACCAAACTTTTGTTCGAGTATATCATTCTTCTTGATAGATTGTTCACCAAGAGTAGTCAAAACCTTCTCTATTCCGGAACTCATGGTTTTTGCCCTTTTTTCCCTAGGATTAGAATACTTCTCCTTGGATGAAATAGTAGGTCCATGTTCAGTTGGGATAGCAGGTCAGTCTTTTTCATTGTCTACATTAATGCCACCATGACCTTCATCTTCACTCTCTGATGGAGACTTAGTGGAGGGATGTACATTTGCACCAGTAGCTGTAGTGTCTCCAAAAATGAAGCACAGGTCTTCATGTTCTGGGCAACCCCTTCTTCTAAATCTTTTTCCCAAGCTATGTACCTTTAAGAATTAAATACACTAGTTAAAACTCATCATTATTAAAAAATAAAAATAAAAGAAATAACAACCCTATTTTCTCAACAATGGATATAGGATATTAGATGTTACCTTACTCAAACTTTCCCAACATTTGTCATCTGCATTTACTTTGCCTGTTAATGAATTATAACCAATTCCATTCTCCAAGATTAATCCTTGAAATGCCTTTTCCTTGCCCTCAACTGATTGTACTTGTTCTTTAGCTGATTATTTTCTTTTGTCCTTGAGTCCTTTCTTTATTGTTTTCCAACCTGATTTTGAAAAGGTTGTAGTGATTTGATTTCCTTTCTTCACCTTCTCAACCATTAATTCATTAGATATCGTTCAATTGCTTCAGGCCACACATCCTTCTCTTCAAACTCCACACAGTCATTCATATCATTCTGAATCTCAACAGTTTCCATTTTCGTAACTAAAAAAAAAAAATACAAGATAAATATTGTAGGAGAATCAGGCAGCACATATGAGCACAATGCAGAATCAGGCAGCACACATGAGCACAATTGGCACTTATGCAACAAAAAAGTGTGTGCTTTGCAGCTATTGGATGAAAGGATGCGGAATGCCCAGAGACAAGGAACTCTTGTCTTACTAGAAAATCTAGGTCCTGCCTCCACATCATCAGAAGGAGGTATATAAAGGATATGACAGTTCTTAAAAGCATTAATTCTATTATCCAATTGAATACGCATTGGGGTACTTGTTTATTTTTAATATTGATTCCATGAGTGCACTGGTATCGTTAGTATGCTACTGTTGTCTGATGAAAATTTTGGTTAAACTTGGGAAAGACATGTAGACATAACAGGTTATTATGTATTAGACATGTATAGGGTATTTTAATTAAAAAAATATTAGTTTCTAAAAGAATATGTATTTTTTATAGATAAGATGAAATCTAATTTTGTATATGCAATTTAATTTTTTTCATAGGAACAATATTAACTCTTTGTGTTGCATGTGCAGTAATCATGCTTTTGATTTAAAGAATATTAAATGTCATTTAATTTATATACTAACATAGTGTAAAAGGGCCTTTGAGTATAATTCAATACTTTCGAAACAGAACTCCTTCATGTATTAAAAAGTTAAGAAATTTATACTAAATGTGATGCATTTATGTTATAGCTTTTTTTTTTGTTTACTTATTAACAGTCAACTAGTGAGTTTCTTTTACAAATCACCCGTAACACATCTTCTCTGCTAATGCTGTTTAGCAGAAGAAAAGAAACACTTTTATGTCTCCATTCTGAGAGCACTCTGTGTGTGTTGTGTTGTTCTAAGCTCAAACCCTTTAGGAGCTGCCTCACTCCAAGCCCTTTTTTTCCTTTTTATACCACAGTTCCAGGACCAGCACCATTAAATCCAAATTAATTTGACTTCTGTTAGATTATACCTATAATATGCACACATGGAGATGTTAAGTCTGTTTTGTTGGATAGACTGGCAAAGTACCAGCTCAAAATATGGAATTGTTGTAATATGAGGCTTTAACAACCCTGGTTAAACAATAAAAGTAACAATAGTAATAAAAGGAGAAGGCTTGCTTCTAGAATTACTTTGTATCTGCTGTACTGGGATATTCAGATTCTGACAGATGCATGCTGCTGTAATCTAGCAAACATTTTTTTTTCAAAAAAATAAAAATAAATGCATGTTTCATGGTGTACCCGATTTTGCTGTTGTTTGGGAATAAATTGAAGCTTTCGTGTGGGTAATAGCATAGGACCATGTCAAAGCTTTTTATTGATTGCGTTGCTATCCAACTTAACATATCAGACAAGCTTTTCAAAGAAAATGAAAAAACAAATTTTTTAGATGGAGTAAGAAGAAAAAAACACTGAAATTGGATACCTCTCAAGATGCACAATACATGGTTTGTCCGACCCCACCACTAAAAATGAAATTTGATAAATTTTATTTCAAGATTTGCAATAGAATAAGAAAGTAAAATACCAGACATTGAAGATCGTGGCTGCAATGGTGGATTGATACGAAACACACCCTTAGAAACTCAATTTGAAGTTAGTTTTGTTGTAAAATATGCAGAAAAATAAATAGAGACGAAACAAAAATTTTATGATGCAGAAAAATAAATAGAGATGAGATAGAAATTTTACATGGTTCTCCACGGGCGGATGGGATAAAAAATTTCACTATCTCGGGAGGAATTACAAGATTTGAAACCGGCCTTATACAAAATATCTCTCCTTCTTTCTATCTCTCCTCTTCTCTCAACCTTTCTATTCGTATGCCTACTCCAAGCCTTATGTGTGCATGTAAAAATGAGAGGGAGAGAGGGCCATTTTATAGGGCAATGAGGATAGTACATTATTTATGGTGGTGGAAGATGAAGGGGTGACAACCATTTATATTTTTCATAACACTCCCCCTTGGATGTCACCCTTATATTAACTTCATCTGCTAAGATCTTTAAGATGTCTCATTCCGATGAGATGAACCAATTTCTTGAATGTTGTAGTAGACAAAGCTTTGGTGGACAAATTTGCTAGACTATCACTTGATCGGATCTGCTGAACATTTATATCACTATTCTTCTAGAGTTCATGTGTATAGAAGAATTTTGGAAAGATATACTTTGTTCGGCCACCCTTTCAGTATCATCCTCTTAGTTGAGCTATACATGCAACGTTGTCTTCATATAAAACTGTTGGAATATTCTTGATTGATTGAAGACTACAATTTTCTTGGATATGAGAAATTATTTATCTGAATCACACGCATTCTCTACTAGCTTTATTGATAACTAGTATTTCATAATGATTTGAGGATGTTGCTGTAATCGTCTGTTTTATTGATTTCGAAGATATAGCAGTTTTTTCGTAAAGAAATACATATCCAGTTTGAGATTTAGCATTATGAGGATCAGATAGATATCTAGCATTTGCATATCTTACTAATTGAGACTTGGAATCAAATGAGTACAATAGACCCAAATAAGATGTAACTCTCAAATAGCGTAGAATGTGCTTAATTCCATTCCAGTGTCGCCGAGTAGGAGCAGAGCTATATATTACTAGTAGATTTACAGTAAATGGAATGTCGAGTCTTGTACAATTGACCAGATACATTTGAGAGCCGATAGTACTTAAATATGGTACTTCAGGACCAAGTAATTCCTCTCCCTCATCATGAGGTCGAAATGGATCCTTCTTAACATCAAGTGATCGCACCATCATTAGATATCCCAAAGGATGAACTTTGTACGTATAGAATTGTCTTAATATCTTTTTGGTATATTTAGATTGCTGAACAAGAATTCCACCATTTACATGTTCAATCTATAGGCCAAGATGATATTTTGTCTTTCCTAAATCTTTCATATCAAATTCCGCCATTAAATAATTAGCAGCTTAAGTGAGCTCTTCAAGAGTCCCAACTAAATTCAAATCATCAACATAAACAATAATTATAGTAAATCCGGATTCTGACATTTTAATAAAAACGCATGGAAAAATTGGATCATTTATGAATCTTTCTTTCACAAAGTACTCACTTAATCAATTGTACCACATGCGTTCAGATTGCTTTAATCCATATCAAGAACGTTGGCATTTAATTGAATATAAATTTTTGGGTTTTGCTTCAATCAATTTAAATCCTTCAAGGATTTTCATATAAATTTCACTATCCAGTGATCCATATAGGTATGTTGTTACTACGTCCATAAGACGCATGCTCAGTCGTTCAGCGACTGCTAGCCCAATTAAGAACCTGAAAGTGATTCCATCAATTACGAGAGAATATGTCTCCTCATCAATTCCATGTATCTGCGAGAAAGCTTGTGCCACAAGCCTTGCTTTATATTGAGTAATTTCATTATTTTCATTTTGCTTGTGCATAAATACCCATTTGTATCCAACGGGTTGGATATTTTCTAGTGTCTGTACTACAGGTCGAAAAACTTCTCTTTTTAATAGAGAGTTTAATTCTTATGTGATAGTCTCTTTCCATTTTGACCAATCACTGCATATGCAAATATGTTGTTGACAACAACTTTATTTCTATCCCACATTTTTCCTGTGTAATGAATTAAGATCTCATTATTATTTCCACATACCCGTTCCTTTTCAAGGGATGTCTCTTCAAGAGTTTTCTCTTTAGGAGATTTCTCTTTAGAAGGTTCCATAAAAGGGATTTCATTTTCAGGAAAAATGGGTTTGTGAATGCCCAATGGATTATCCACCTCTGTAACCTCTTTTGGAGTGTTTACATATTTCAATTTTCTTCTTCTAGGAGTTTTATCTTTTGCACCAATAGGTCTTCCACGCTTAACTTGGGGTTTAGGTTTATTAGCAGATTATTGTCTTTCAAGGACATCAATACGTGTTAAAATATTTGCAGCAAGTATATGAGATTTTAATATGGCCTTGGTATCTGCAAAAGAATCTGATAACTGATTTGCAATCCCTTGCAAATGTATAATCTTCTGAACTTCAAGTTCACTTTGATTTGTGCAAGAATTTAAATGAGATAAACTCATAGCATTCCATGTGATTTCATGTTGTGTTTCAGGCATTGATTTTGCTCCCCCTAATGTAGGGAATACTACTTTATCAAAATGACAATCTTGAAATCGTGCTTTAAACAAATCACCTATTAAAGATTCAAGATATGTAATAATAGAAAAGGAATCAAAACCAACATAGATGCCAAGCTTATGTTGAGGACCCATTTTAGTTCTTTGAGGAGGGGCAATAGGAACATATACTGCACAACCAAAAGTTCTATATAAGAAATATCAGGTTGTTACCCAGAAACTAATTGCATGGGTGAAAGTATATTGTAAGCAGTTTGCCTTATACGAACTAAACATGCAGCATGAATAATAGTATGTCCCCAAATAGATGAAGGCAATTTGGTTCTCATAATCATAGGTCTAGCAATGAGTTGAAGTCTCTTAATAAAAGATTCACCTAAACCATTTCGTGTATTGGTATGAGCGACGAGATGTTCAACGTCTATTCCAAGTGACATGCAATAGCTATCAAAAGTTTGGTATGTAAATTTACCAGCATTATCCAAGCGAATTGATTTAATTGGATAATTGGGAAAATGAGCTTGTAATCTAATCAGTTGAGAAAGAAGTCTAGCACATGCAATATTACGAGTTGAAAGTAAAGAAACATGTGACCATCTAGTATATGCATCAATTAAGACCATGAAATATCTAAATGGTCTAGATGGTGTATGTGTTGGTCCGCATATATCACCATGAATTCTTTGTAAGAAACTAAGAGATTTAAGACTTACCTTTGAAATAGATGGTTTGACAATTAATTTCCCTTGAGTGCGAGCAGATTACGTGAAATCACTTGATAAAAGAATCTTCTGGTTCTTTAGTGGATGACAATGTGAATTCTCAATGATTCTTCGCATCATTACATATTCAGGATGTTCAAGACGATCATGCCAAAGTATAAATAACTTTGGGTCATTACACTTTTGGTGTAAGACATTATATAATTCAACTGCTTTAATCTTTGTATAATACAATCCAGAAGATAAAGATGATAGTTTTTTTTAAATTTGTTTCTTCCTAGAAACAATAGAAGTAATTTAAAGGAATTCTTTATTGCCTTCATTTGTAGTTTCAATGCGATATTCATTGAGTCTTAAATCTTTAAAGTTTAACAAATTTCTTCTGAATCTGCTGGAATATAAAGTTTCATCAATTTGTAATAAAGTACCATTGGCTAACTTTATATTAAATCTTCAGGAGTTTTCAATCAAATTTGTAGAACCAGATATTGTATTAATATTTGTTGAAGATATATTCAAGTAATGGAAATATTTCCTATCTCAAAGAATTGTGTGTTGTAGCACTATCAGCTAAACAAACTTCTTCTATAGACATTTTAGAATCGATCAAAGCTTTAGGACAATACAAGGTACAATACATATTTTTTTTTTTTAAAAACCCATTATTATAATTGATCATAGCAATAATAAATATGATAGTTTATTTATTGAAATTTAAATACAATATTTCTTTATTTTATATCTTAAAATATTACATCATTATTTTCGTCTTGATTTACAAGGAAATCAGTAACATCAAGATAAACATAGTTGAATATGGTTTAGTATCAAGGTCTATTGGAACAACATTATCAACAAAATTTGTTTCAATTTCTTTACTCTTTTCTTTTTCTTTTATAGAGACTTGGTATAGATCAACCAAGTGTCTGGGCATTTGACAAGTACGTGACCAATGACCTTTTCCTCCGCATCTATAGCATTTATTTTCATGATATCTGAGTCGTTGATCCTGATCATTATCCCGCTTTTGGGGGTCATCCCTCTTTTGGGGGATTGCAACCTTACGTCGATGCTCGTGATTATTTCGATCACGGCCATGACCATGACTATGGCCTCGTCCTCGACCACAAGATGTATTCATATTCACTTCAGAGAATGGGGTTGAACCAATTGGACAAGTTTGATGATTTTTCATGAAAAGTTCGTTATTTTGCTCAGCAACAAGAAGACATGATAAGTTCAAAAAATTTAGTAAATTTTCTCTCTCTATATTGCTGTTGCAGGAGCACATTAATAGGATGGAAAGTAGTAAATGTCTTTTCAAGCATGTCTTCATCAGTAATATTTTCAACACAATTTTAGCTTCGTGCTAATCTTATGTAGAGCTGAGTTATATTCACCGACTATTTTAAAATCTTACAACCTCAGGTGTAACCATTCATGTCAAGCATTTGGTAAAATCATAGTTTTTTTATGGTCAAATCTATCCTTTAAATTTTTCCCTAAGATAAGCGAGTCTTTAATAGTCAGGTATTTAGTCTTTAATTCTTCATCTAAATGACGACAGAGGAAGATCATAGCCTTTGTGCGATCTAGCAGGAATGCGGTATTTTCATCTAAAATAGTGTTTCCCAAGTTCATTGTTTTTAGATGGATATCAACGTCAAGAATTCATGATAAATAATTGTTGCCTTTGATATCAAGAGGAACAAATTCAACTTTACTTAGGGTCGACATCTGAATAAATTAACAATAATAAGGCAATTTAGAAAACCAAAATGTAAAAACTGAAATAAAACTAAGATAATAATAGATATAATATTACTTCCACCCTTTCGGGAGTACTTAAATATGTTTCTTTAAGAATATTATTTTTTTTCTCAATTTGTACACCTCAGGAGTACGATTTCAATTACAACATGAAAATGGGTAATAATTTACCACCTCTTCCGAAGGTTAAATGTATTATCTCATCTGGAGGATAAACGCCTCACATCTTCAGGAAGTTGATTTTAACATCTCTTCAGGAGGTTAAAACTATACCTTCTTTAGAAGGTAAGTATTTACCATCTCTTTTGGAAACTAGATACATAGTCTCTTCAAGAAGTCTATATCTTCGGGAGATTAAATATATAGGCGAGAGATTTAAATATATAGTTTTTTCAGGAGGACTATCTTACCATCTCTTCTGGAGATTGATACTCTTTAAACTTTAAAAGACATTCTCATCTGGAGAATATTATACTCTTGTGGAGTAAAACTTACAAGAAATAAATTAAATAGGATTTAAAGAAATATCTCAGATAGTTAGAGTCTCGTGCTGATAACGTGTTATAAAAGATGAAGAAAAATTAATAGAGGCGAAACAAAAATTCTACAATGTAGAAAAATAAATAGAGACGAGACAGGAATTTTACGTTGTTCGGCTATGCTTACTCCACGGGCAGATGGGATCAAAAGCTTCACTGTCACGGGAGAAATTACAAGATGATTCTTAACCGGCCTTGTACAAAATATCTTTCTTTCTATCTATCCTCTTCTCTCATCCATTCTATTCATATGCCTACTCCAAGCCTTATGTGTGCATGTAAAAATGAGAGGTAGAGAGGGCCCTTTTATAGGGCAATAAGGATAGTACATTATTTATGGTGGTGGAAGATGAAGGGGTGGAAGATGGAGTGGAAGATGAAGGATTGACAGCCATTTATATTTTTCATAACAAGTTTAGTTTAGTTGATGAAAGAATCATTTTTAGATTTATTTTCTTTGACATTGTTTGTTCTTTAATAACAAGTCAAACAAACCCAACTTTTTCTCTAATTAAATTTACATATTTGTATATTGTAAGTTATTTCATTTCTTACACCAAATTTGGAGACAAAGATATGATCTATTGCTATGCCTTTTCGTTCTTGTTTAATATATGAACATTCTATATTTATAATTTCGTTGTATTTTATGATTTTCTCAATTTAAGCTTTGCTTATGATCAACAAAGTAGTAAAAAGTAGCAAATGCATGCCTCTTCTAGCCAATAGTAACCAAGATGATATCCAATATTTGTAGTATATATTACATTTAAATTGATTAAAATTTACTTAAAATGACATAAAGCATTACTATGTTGGATTCTAGGTTTCAAAACATGTGACTCTTAAGTTTTTTAACAAGTTTGCTAATGCAAAAAAAAGGGGGAAAGAAAGAAAAAGAAAAAAATAAAAAAGAATTCTGATGCAGTGTCCTTAACTATTACACTACATAACATCCATAAAGGCAGCAGCTGCTACACTGCGACTGCTGCCATTACCGATACATGGGCTCTACCCTTTTTTAAAACCACAGTATAATAGATGAATACAAATCAGTCACAGTAGCCACAATGGACCATTATCATAGTGCAATAGTCGAAGCAGGCCATTAAATGAATTTTTAAAGATTTTCTTCTGAACTTCTCTCATTTTCCTTTTGTACATGAATCCCATTAGTTATGTGAAGAGGGGAGGGGAAGGAAATGACTAAAGGACGACAACAATTTTGAATTAGTTAATTTTTGTAATATTTACAGGAGATGCATAACAATTTAATATTAACAATATTTTTTGTTACAAAGTTTTATATTTAAAGAGCATCAACAGGGGGCCACCTAGGTATAAGAAAAGGAGATGGAAGATACAAAAAACTGTTGAATCAATTATGTAATAATTTATCCAAAACAATTAAGAATTTTGAATGTGTTTAGTATGCACAGTCAACTTAACCAACTAGTAAAAGTTTTGAGCCGTCTATCCTTGATGGTTGAGAGAGAAGTAGATATTCCTTTGAAAGCTCTTTTGTTTACTTCTCTCCCACTCACCCCTTAAAAGGAAAGGCACACCCCAGACACCAAAACGCAAAAACGGTGAGTGGGATCAAGGACTAAGATTTTTACCTTTCACAGGTGTACCCTCCCGTCCCAAACCTCCTTTTCCATGGTTTTAACTCTAGCCCAGTGATGCCCAGCGAAACAGTAGCCATATTCCATAGATTGTAGATGCAATGAAGCAAAATATGGTCCACATATTCAGCATCGTATTTGCGTAAAAAGCATTAGTTAATCAAACTTGTACTCCTCTTTGGAGGTTATTAATAGTGAGAATCTTCCCCCAAGTTGCCTTCCAAGTGGAAAAAGCAACTGTGGTCGCCTCTAGAGTTTTCCAAATATCTTCCAGGGGACGTTAATCCAAGCCTCAGAGGGGGTTGTCCAACTTATAGAAAAAAATTGACCATGAAGTAGCCTCTTTTGTTAAGCTTCTATTTAGGAATTTTTGGTTGGTCAAATTGGGGGCATTTCTATATAAGCATCCGTAGAAATTATCGAAAAGAGTCAAACTCCCAATCATGATTTCTTATGAAAGAGATGTTCCAAGCAGTCCCATCTCGGAATGATCCGCATTGTATACTCTAAAGCATCGTTGCTGCTAGAAGATAGCAACTATTAATGGTCCCAGCCAGGAGTATATAGAGTCAAAGGGGGGGTGAATGGACTCTTTTTCACGTATTTAAAATTTTCTCTACAAAACAAAATTCTTAGCAAGATTCAAGCAATTATATCACAGTATATGGAATATAAATCATTCACAAGACAAACAATAAATGTATAGGGAGAGAAAGATCAATACCGGTATTTTTACGTGGTTTAGCACCAAGCCTACATCCACGCCTTGAGACCAACTCAAGGATTCCACTATATGATCTCCTTCACCGGCGGAGAAGCCTTACACTCGGGAACAAATCCCTACCGTGCTTACAAAGAGCCTTCACCAAGCAGATCACAAAGAACCTTACAACAATGGTTCACAAAGAAACTTACAAGAGATTGGAAATACAAATTAATGCTCCTTAAATGAACCAATATGATATACAACCAAATCCTCGCTCTATTCTCTCAAGGAATGAATTTTACAAGATAAGTGAGCAAGAGAGGATTGAGCACTTGTGAAGAATAACTAAAATGCAAAGTGCAATGTGCTTAAGTTTTGGATAAAATGCTATTTTTCACAAATAAGATCAACAATGCTCAAAATCATTCCTAAACAAGTCTAAGAACTTGTATTTATAGGCAAAATACCAAGCTAGCTGTTATTGGACCGTTGGGAGTGAATCTCAACAAAAACTAGTAGTTTCTAGCTTTATTGCGTTGTTTATGAGACCACTGGTCGACTAGTTACCCTCACTGGTTGACTAGTCACCCCACTGGTCGACCAGTCCCCTGCACTAGTCGACTAGTCAGTGGTAGAAAGGTATGTTTTAGTTACTGGCTATCATTGGTCAACTAGTCCGCTGCTTTGGTCGACTAGTGTCCTGAATCAGAAAAAATCATCAACATAAAAGTTGTGGGATTTTTTCTTAGCTTTCCATAGACACCACGATCGTCCTTTTTGAACTTTTTTAGCAAAAGTTATGCCCCAAATACCGAAGGGTGTTAAGGACTCGAGGCGCACTACGTTAGACAACGATTGCTCTGTTTTTCCTTGTCAGAAAGTCTTTTAATGACTTAAATCATTCTTGGAAAAAAGTATATAAAATATATTAAGTCTAATGAAGATTAAAACTTGTCTAAGTGAGCTTCCCTTTGAATATAAGATATTTTGTTTATGAAAACATATTTTAAAAACTTGTTTTGATATCTTTTATGCTTAGTATGTTCTTTATAAAAATATACTTAATTTTCTTGAGTACTTAGGACATAAAACTTGTTTTGACACAATAGGGACTAAGTATAAAAATGTTCTTAAAATTAGGATGTTAAAAACTTGATCCTTTTGAAAACATATTTTGAGTTTAGGATTCTTTTGACAAATTCTTTAATTTAACTTAGAAAATTATGAATATTGAGTTTGTGACTTAAGTGCAATCCTATATACTCATGTGTCCTAGTGTGCATGCATTTGCTCAACTCTTGCTCAGAAATCATGCAAGAAATAAAACGCAAGAGTTACAAAATAGACTACCTCAGACACACACCCATTACATAAAATACAACATTAAGCTTTCTTTGGTGTGCTTGAGTCCATCCGATTACGTGTCCATTTGATATCTCCTTATTCGAACGACAACTTGGTCTGATCTTCCCTTTGATCCAGTACTTCATGTATTTGTCATTGAACCTGTACTAAACAAGATCTGCAAAGATGGAAAACATTAGAAACCACATATATGTTAATATCATCAAAACACATAAACATGATTATGTAGTCTACCAAGGCTAACAATCTCCCCATTTTTTATGATGTCTAACCTATTATGAATTTACTTGATCTTTGCATTTTTGTTTATACTTACCATAGCCTAGCGTGCAAAGATGAGTTCACCTAGAACCACTAATGGGTTGTTATCATCAAAACAAGATAATAAAATTCATGTAGCTATCAAGGCTAACAATCTCCCCATTTTTGATAATGGCAAACCATTGGTGTTCTTTATAGGGTATATTTCAAAGCTCCCCCTCAAATTATGCCTATTCTAGAATGGGACTAAAATATGCTCCCCTTTGCTATATGCATATCTACAATTTGCTTTCCCTTACTTTATGCATATAAAAAGAATGAACTATATTTTTCATATCCCTAAGAGCTTTAACATGCACATCATAAAATTAGTCATTTAAGATAAAACTATAAGCAAAATGAACTTTCATACTACCATATGCATTCTACCCCACATACATTATTTCATACTACCATATGCATTCTACCCCACATACATTATTCACTTCTCCCCCGCACATAACACCAAACATCTTCTCTCCCTTTGATCATTATCAAAAAGAGAGGTATAATTCATTTTACCTAAAAATGATTTCTCCCCATTAATATAAGATTCCATGATGGTGAGGTGAGTGTGTGCTAATCACATAAGCCAATTTTTGGTGCTAAACCATAACAATTGAAAAGCCTAGATTGACTTCCTTACACATGAATGATGATTTCTAAGGTTTATTACCACTTGATGTTGGATCATCATTCAATGCAAAATTTCACTTTTTGTTATGATTGGCTTTTACTAAAGCTCAAGTTCATGAATGGGATATGTTATGCTATATTTAGACATCCTACAATGAATCCAAAACAAGAGCATATATCATCAAAACAAATTATAGCATGCTTTGAATAAAAAATTCAAAACCTTAGTAAGCTTAGAGCACATGCTATTTCATCCCATAAATAATAGCCAATATTTCAAAAGGAATAAACCAATCAAATAAGAAAATATACAATTAAAGTATCAAATTGGTTTTAATATTTTCATTCATCAATATTGGCTTGATCATCAAGAATTCCCAACAAAGTAATTTAACAATTTAGAATGCATAAATTTGGATTTTATCCTTTAAGCACATCTTAGTCATCATATTCTTTTTACCTAGGTAAAGTAAAGTTTACCTAAATCCAAATTCCTAATCCTAGGTTCTAAGGAAGCAATAATTCAAAAATCATGTGTTCCCTTTTGGTACCCATTCTTCCTTGGGTGCCAAGGGGTTTTTCTTCACTACCTATTCCATCTTCCTTTTTTTTTGCCTTTAGCTCCTCTTTAAGGGCAAAAATATCTTACATGACCCTTTTCTTTCACAATATAGACAAATTTTGTTAGTGTGCAAGGGTTTTAACTTATTTGCATTATTTTTGCTAGTTGAGGCATAATCATGAGATTTACTAGAGGATTTAAAATTCTTTTTATAAAAACTATTTCTTTTAGCTCCCAAAACCCTTTTGGAGTTTTCTTTCCCTCTTGTGGCTTTACCATGATCTTCATTTTTCTTTTTCAAGATAGTATTTTCTTTTAAAACATTTGCAATTTGATTTTCCAAGTTTCCTACTTCTACTTGAAAGGATACATGGTCTTTTTGAGCTTTTTCCAAAAGCTCATCTTTTTCCCTTTTCAAAGAGCAATTTTCCTCTTTCAAGTTGGAGCAAAGACAAGTCTCCTTTCCTTTGCATTTGGACAATTTGTTTTCCAAATCTTTGATTTTGACAACAAAAGATTCATTTTCTTCTTTCAAAGAGGATTCCTTTAGTTTTGACAACGCAAGCTCTTTCTCAAAATTTTTGTTCTTCCTCTTTATTGAACTAATTCAGCAAACAATTTTGCTCAATTTTCAACTACTTCATCATAGGAAGGAAGATATTCATCATCTTCCGAACAAGATTCTCCTTGTTCATTGGCCATGAAGCAAGAATGTGTTTCACCTAAAGTGTCTTGGTGAGTAGTACTGGATGAATCTAAGGTCAGGTCTATTTCTTTCCTAGGCTCTTCATGGGTACTTTGAAGCAAATCCCACATTTCTCTTTTGGTTTCACATCCGCAAACACGACTATATTCAATATCATTTAAAGCACAAAAAAAGAAATGCTTTGCTTTAAAATTTAATTCAACTGACCTCTTTTCCTTGCTTGACAACTTTTCTATTTCTTTCGGTTCCCCTTCTTCATTTTTGAAGATGTAGTCTCTCTTTGAAACGACCCACCACAAATTCAAATTGCACACTTGAATGAATATGGCCATACGATTTTTCCATGTGGGGCAGTTGGAACCGTTGAACGTCAATGGTTGATATACGGATCGTCCGTGTGAAAAGTTGCTCACCGAATACTCCATTGATCGTTTACGCTCTGGATTTTACTTCGATAAATTCAAGTGCCTCGCTCTGATACCACTTGTTAATGGTCCCAGCCAAGAGTATATAGAGTCAAGGAGGGTGAATGGACTCTTTTTCGCGTATTTAAAATTTTCTCTAAAAAACAAAATTCTTGGTAATATCACATTATATGGAATATAAATCATTCACAAGACAAACAATAAAGAGTATAGGGAGAGAAAGATCAACACCAATATTTTTACATGGTTCGGCGCCAAGCCTACATCCACGCCTTGAAACCAACTCAAGGATTCCACTATACAATCTCCTTTACCGACGGAGAAGCATCACACTCGGGAACAAATCCCTACCGTGCTCACAAAGAGATCCGTCACCAAGCGGTTCACAAAGAACCTTATAAGAGATTGGAAATACAAATTAATGCTCCTTAAATGAGCCAATATGAAATACAACCAAATCCTCACTCTATTCTCTCAAGAAATGAATCTTACAAGATACGTGAGCAAGAGAGGATTGAGCACTTGTGAAGAATAACTAAAATGCAAAGTACAAAGTGCTTAGGTTTTGGATAAAATGATATTTTTCACGAATATAATCAACAATGCTCAAAATCATTCCTAAACAAGTCTAAGAGCTTTTAATTATAGGAAAAATACCAAGTTAGCCGTTATTGGACTGTTGGGAGTGAATCCCAACAAAAACTAGTCGTTTCTAACCGTTATTGCACTGTTCACGAGACCACTGGTCGACCTGTCCCCTGCACTGGTTGACTAGTCACTGGCAGAAAGGTATGTTTTAGTTACTAGCTATCACTGGTCGATTAGTCATCTACTCTGGTTGACTAGTGTCCTGAATCAAAAAAAGTCACCAACATAAAAGTTGTGGGATTTTTTCTTAACTTTCCATGGACACTAAGATCATCCTTTTTAGACTTTTCTAGCAAAAGTTATGCCCCAAATACCGAAGGGTGTTCAGGACTCAAGGCACACTATGTTAGACGACGATTGCTCTGTTTTTCCTTGTTAGAAAACCTTTTAAAGACTTAAAACATTTTTGGGCAAAAGTATATGAAATATATTAAGTCATGAAGATTAAAACTTGTCCAAGTGAGTTTTCCTTTGAATATAAGATATTTATGAAAACATATTTTAAAAACTCATTTTGATATCTTATATGCTTAGTATGTACTTTATAAAAATATACTTGACTTTCTTGAGTGCTTAGGACATAAAGCTCATTTTGATACAATCAGAACTAAGTATAAAAATTTTCTTAAAACTAGGATGTTAAAAATTTGTCCCTTTGAAAATATATTTTTGAGTTTAGGATTCTTTTGACAAACTCTTTAATTTAACTTAGAAAACTAAGAATATTGAGTTTGTGACTTTAGTGCAATCTTATATGCTCATGTGTCCTAGTATGCTTGCATTTGCTCAACTCTTGCTCAAAAATCATGCAAGAAACAAAACGCAAGAGTTACAAAATAGACTAACTCAAACACACACCCATTACATAAAATACAACATTAAGCTTCCTTTGGTGTGCTTGGGTCTTCCGAGTACGTGTCCATTTGATCTCACCTTATTCGAACGATAACTTGGTCCGAACTTTGCCTTTGATCCAGTACTACATGTATTCGTCACTGAACCTGTACTAAATATGATCTGCAAAGATGGAAAACACTAGAAACCACATATAGGTTAATATTATCAAAACACATAAACATGATTAGGTAGCCTACCCAGGCTAACAGCAACAAATTGGAAGCTAGGAGGGGATAAAACCACGCTAAGTTTCATGCCAAAAGAAGATATTGTAACCATTTCTAGCATCAATATGGATGAGAATGACGAAATTATTCCAGCCTTTTTATCATTCTTACCCCATAGGAATGCCTTGCCTCTTTGGATATCCGCCACCTGCAATCAATGTCATACTTTGGAGCAATAACCTTTCTCCATAAAATTCTCTCTAACCCATTACTCTCAAGAGCCATTTGCTAAGGAGGTTGTTATTGACAGCATAAGAGATTTGAGACCCAAGCCACCTCTTTGAATTGGTTGCTGAGCAACTCTATTTTACTAAGCAATGCCAGTGAAAGTATCCAAAATGTATACTATATATGAAAGTACAAACAGTGCAAATTATCTCTAGACCAAAATATTATTGACTTTATCTCGAAGAACATACTATTTTTAATAGGCTTTAATAATTAATTAAAGTAAGTTTATCATAAATAAACTATTTAATAATTAATTAAAGTAATTTTATCATAAATAAACTATTTAATAATTAAATAAAGTATATTCTAATGTTTTTGTAAACTCAATTGATTTTATTAAAAAAATTTACATCAATATTTTTTTTTTCTTCTGAAATAATAAGGGGAAGCATTTAAGCAATACAAAAGAAGCTGCCAGAAGCAGCAACCAAACAATTGAATACTAATCAGAATGAACAGACTATAACAACAACCAGAAAGATTAAACCAGCAACCTAAATCTGCAGAAGCAAAGCAGAGTACCAAACTGCCATTAGCCAGATCAAGACCCAAACCTTCTGCAATTTAGATCAGCGCATCATCTTCTCGATGGAAAAGCAGAAAATTCATGATTGTAGAAACTCAAAACCTTTTATGCCATTACATCGAAGCTTAACATCCCAATAGCAAGCTTAGAATAAGCATCCACATTTGGATTTTCCTCTTCATGTAATTGAGAGTTTCTAAACTTTCACATGTAGTAAATGGCAGCAGACCAAGCCAATGTTGCTATCACCTCATATTTGGAGTTTCCAAGACTGGAAAACCAGCTAAGATTTAGATTCCAATCTGAACCAATATCATTAATTCCAAATTCAGAAGTGATGTTGCAATATAAGTATTGTGAAACTTGACATTCAAAGGATGATTTCTAAACTCCCAATTGGTATTACATAGTCTGCAGCAAGCAACAGTTTTCCCCTGAGAAACCAATGTGTCGAATCTAGGTAACCTGTTTAGAATGGCAAGCCAACATATGAATTCGCCTTGGAATGGAGATCTTGGAGATTTCTAGCCCAACTAACAGAAGAAATTTTAATTCTTACAGAATCCCGGGCAGTAGATGAGGAGAATTTTCCATCATAGGACAATGTCCAATCCAGAGATTCAACCTGATCAGAGTTTGGATTAAAATTAACAGCATCTATCAATATATGAACAGATGAAGAGATCCTCCTAAGCCATTTCCAACTCTGGCCATGTATAACAACCTCCAACTTGGCATTTCAGTTACGCCTAGTTCATACTGAATTGGAGGACCGTAGTGAGCAAAAATTGATGAAATATTGAATTGATGAAAATGTGAAAATTGATTAAATATTGGTTAGATTGTGCACATTCGGGGGGGAAAAAAAAATTCAACCATTGTACCTGCTTCTCTCTATGTAACATTCACTTACCATTGTAATTTATGTGGGGTGCCAGCGAACCTACTTCAGAATTTTTTTTTCACTTGCACGAAAATGTGTAGAATTTCATAGAGATCCAATAAGTTTTAGGCTGGCTATCAGATATGTTATGAATCAAAATGTTGGGCAACTAAGAAGCAACATAACCAAAAAGTAAAAGTTACCAAAATGATAATGTTAAGGTGGATGAGTGGTATAATATTAAAAGATAAATCTAGGAATGAACATAATTGCGGTAAGTTAGGTATGACAACTGTAGGAGACAAGGTAAGGGAGGGTTGTCTCAAATGGTTTGGCCAAATAGTGCACTGGTGAGGCGTGAGCTAGTTATTGTTAGTGGTGGTAGAAGGGGTAGGGTAGACCTAAAATGAAGTAGAGAGAAAGGATTTTGTAGCCCTTAAAGCTATTGGAGGAAATTGCCCACAATCCTATAAATTGATGAAAAAGGATTCATGGTCAAATCTACATAGTGGAACCTACGTCTTGGTTTGTTCTTCTTGTATAAAAATGTAAAGTGTTGTCATCCTCTATAATGAATATGATGAATTTAAGATGATGAAATGCAGTAATTCTTGCATATTTGCTTTTAAATATTCTGTCATCTCTTTCTTGTTTCACCTTTCTAATTTTGTTCTTTGTGAAGGACTTTGATCCAATGTTTTAAGTGGTTGGCTAACTTTTTTAATTTCACTTGGTTGAATAGGCAATCACTCTTGTCTTCATTAATATCATGTATGGTATTTATTAAATATATGAAATTATAACATTTTGGTCCCTATTCCCAGCATTGTTAGCTAACCAAGCTTTTAAGACTAGATCACAAGTTCTATTTCCAAATCTCTTAAAAAAGGCTTCCCCAGGCCACACAGCCCCCCGCTTTGCGAGGGTAGGGATAGGGTCATCACATTGTACGCAGCCTGACTCTTACCCTTGCTTTTATGCAGAATGGCTGTTTCCTTGGACTTGAGCCTGTGACCAACCAATCATAAAAGGAACAACCTTACTGTTGATCCAAATCCCTTGGTGGCTAAACAAAATTCTCTGCGTATTTCACATTTGTGGTTTATCTCTTTATTTCATATATATATATATATATTAGTAAGAATCTGCCAATGCAAGTATTTTTAAAAGCAAAATTTAAAAGGGTCTCTTGCAAGCTGTAAGATGCTAAAATAGGTGGTGCATAAGAGTTACTACTGCAATTATTATGTGTTTCTGCGTGAAAATAGGATGCTAGTAATGTTCCGTGACAATTTTTTTGATTATATGGATGTCTCGAGCATCTTATTGATGTTTGTTTAAGCAACTGTTGCTACAGGTCTCTTGAGCTTGGGCCACAAGGGTTTGAAGCCCTTTTCTTGGTGGAAGAAGATGGAGAAACAGACCCTACATTCTCAGATTCTGTTTACTCAACGGATACTAGTGAAGAACAGGATGATCCAGAAAATGCCGAGGATCAGGATGATTCAGTAAATGCCAAGACTTAGGAACAGTCCTAATACTGCAAGCCTAGCCATGAATAAATGTCTGCATTATTAGTTGCTGGAAAATTTTGCTTTCTGGCTTATGTATTATCTGACCTGTTAGACTTATCCTCTTTTAATTTGATATTTTGCACATTTCTGGTGAATTTAAATCATGCAAATCAATTTCTAAATAAGTTAAGGAAATGGCCAGCAGTGTAGACATGTTTTCTGTTTGGGATTTGTGGGGTGGGGCTGGTCGTGTGAGCAAGGGGGGCATTACGGGTGATATGGGGACATAATGTTTTCTTGGAAGGTTAGGTCATTGGCATTTCTAATTGTTATTTTCTGTGATTGCCACTTTTCTACAGAATTGGGTTTTCTAGTTTGGTTAGTGCATGAGTATTATGTATTCAATCTAATCCTATTTAAAGGATGAATGCTCTTGCCCAAGGTTACCATTGGACACCCAAGCAATCCTCCTTCCCTTTCCATACAATGTATTTTCACTTGAGCATAAAGGTTCTTTCAAAAGCAGAGTCTTCTGTCACCTTGTGTTTCTGTTTTGAAGCACAATTTCGTTTCATTTAAATCAAAATTTGTAGCAGCAAAATGGCACATTCTATGGGAATTGAAACAATAGTCACCAGTCGCTCTTGTTCTTGCCACAATATTCAAAATGACCTTGCCATAATATCCAGAATCACCAACCTTTCAAGGCAGGTGATGATCTGCCTCG
This sequence comes from Malania oleifera, assembly GCF_029873635.1. NCBI lineage: Eukaryota > Viridiplantae > Streptophyta > Magnoliopsida > Santalales > Ximeniaceae > Malania > Malania oleifera. The sequence goes on along the minus strand of NC_080420.1, from coordinate 108,889,792 downwards.
ATCTTATCTTAACGAACCTTCTGGCCTCTGCCAATCAAAACGCATCGATGAAGGAACTAATATTTACTAAAGTGCTCTAAATTATGGACTTGGTGACTTCATTTTCTTTTTTCACGAATGCAGTTGTGTACTAATTAAGCATGGTAAGAGTGTTTTTTCTTATTTAAATCCCACATGTTTTCAAATCCAAGCCTTACAATAAGGAGTGGCCAAGGAAAACCACAAACCGAACCAAAAATTCAATTAAACATTTTCAGTTTGTTTTTCAGTCAGAATTTTTAATATTTTTGTTTATTGATTTGGTGCATTCAATAACCATTGTTAACTGAAAACCAGTATATTATAACTATTAAAAATATATATAATATTATGTAATTTAAATTTAAAAAGCAATTGCATTGCCCTAAAATCAATTTTAGTGATGAGTTATTTAAATTTATATGTTGATTATTGTGGAAGAAAAATTATTAATTGGTAATGTTTTTCAATTTTAAATTAGATCCAACATTTCAAACTGATAGATTGATCTATCTAAAAACTAGTTTACTTAATTTCAATTAACTGTTTGGAACAGTTTGATTTTTATTCACATGAACTAAGACTTTTGTTCGATTAATGATTTGGGGGATATGGTCACTTGGTACATGCCTAGCCCAACCTACACTCATATTCCCAAATGCGCCGCATTGTGGATATTTAACCCAAAATTTTCAATTCAAATAAAAGGGAGCCAAATTACCATAACCAACCCAATTTTATCTTTAGCAGGCATGACTGGACTGGACAGCCTAGTCATCAAACATCATCTTCCATCCAACATACATACGCTGCCAGCTTCAGTTTCACCAAGTAAAACAAAATGGAGGGCTTCCACAGGGAGCATTTGAGCCACAAGTATTATAACCAAATGCTAACATTACAATTTTCAATAGCTTAAATTCTAAAATCTTACAAACAGTTATAGAAAAATTGTGAAGAATCAACCACTGGGTGCAAAGGACATGCACAGGCAAACTCCATTTTATACAATCACAGATACAACAACAGAATGTTATATAAGTCTGTGCCACCAAACCAAAATCTCACGGAAATTACTGCTCACGGAAGAGTAATACCAAATGCAATGCATTGTTCTTCATTGCTCTTCAAGATGAAATTGACATAATTGTACTTTGTACATATTCATCTCCTCATTCCCATTGGCCATTACTTCGCTCTGTTGGTGAGCCAGGAACAAATGGAACAAAACCACGCCCGCCAAACACCGGACGCATGAAGGCATCATCAAACTTGCGCCAGTAGTAATGTACGGTGTGAGTTGGGGTGGCCAGGAGCATCCGTAGGCTGGTTGGTCGGCGAATTTCATGGCCACCGAAATCTGCATCGGAATTCTGCCCACCTCCTAGAAGTGGAATGGTGAATGACTTTGGAGTGGATGGATCTGAGAGCACGCTCGCCGTGTGTTTTGATGCAGGCAGCAAAAACCTTATAAGAGGCTTAGTCATCAAACCAAATACCTAGGCAGACAAAATGGTGGTAAGTCAGTTGCCATTCCTGGATCTTCATGGTATGTAGTATTAACTATTAAATCTAATTTGCAGAACCATCAGAAAGGACACTAAAAATGGACAATTTATGTGTTTCAATTTGAAGAAAACTTATTTTCCCAAAAAGCTCTTAAGCTGTGCTCATATATATAAACTATTAAATCCAATTTGCAGAACTATCCAAGAGCACACTTAAACTGGACAATTTATGCATTTCAATCAGAAGAAATAGATCATTTTCCCAAAAAAGCTCTTAAGCTGTGCTCATGGATCCAGCTTTGCATTGAATGACACAAATTTCTGATGGACAATAACAGAACCCCAAGTAGCACTTACAATTTTTTCTAATCAAATCTTTTACTTGAAAATTGAGAAAGCATGTCATTAAATTAAATGGCTAAATCAGGTTAATTAACCATGGTTTCTTCTTTCAGATCACCATTTCCAACACTCTGAATTAGGTTGGTGCTCAAACAGCCACTCATGTGCAAGGTATTGAGTCCACAAAGTTATGAATTTGTTTAGGAGATTCTGGCAATGTGTTTTCTAAGCAGTATCAGAAAGCATATGCATACAGTATCTTACCGTTGTGCTGAAAAGGACAACAGTTATGGTGCTGGTAATCATAATCGCATTCCCTCGCAACTGAGTATGCCCTGACCTTGTAAACTGCATAATTATATGTATATATATAAGCAAACTTTGATTGGAAAATATTCGCATTGTTCTGAGATCTCTCTATAGCATTTTTAGAGCATACATATTCTGGGCTTCATATAAAAAGTTGAGTCATTACCTGATTGTAAGCTAGAGCCATAGATACGGCACCTCTCATGAGACCAGCCCACCAAATTATAATCTACATAAAAAGAAGAATTTCATACAGTGGTTATGGGTAAAACTAATGATTACCAACCCCCCAAACACAAACGTACACGCAGTAAAAAACAACAAAACCAACCCAAAAAGAAAACTTACTTGCTGCCTGAAGCTGATTTTGTCATTTGGAGATTTCTTAGCTAAGTTGGACAAAAAGGAGAGAGGGAAAACAAAGGCTGCCCTCCCAATTAGAACCAGACAGAGCAGTATAGAACTCACTGCAACTGATGTTCCCGGGCTACAGAAGCAGAATCAAGCATCACATCAAAAAACAATAAATGGTTACTTCACAAGACAACAGTATCGTGCAATTTGTGAATAAGAAGTTCCAAGACTAATTTTAAATGGGGAAAATATCCCAACATATCAATGACCATGCAAACAAATGGTCAAGTGGGACCAGATTCTTATCTGTGGGTTAAGGGACATACCTATCGCTGACAAATCGCCACTTCTCAATGTCAAGGGCGTCCATACCAACATAAAGGAAAATAAAAATCTCACAAACAAATGACAGCGTTGCAAAAGCATGCCTGCAACATTTCACAAAGAGAATAAAGTATGTGATTCTTTTCAATAATGTATCTGTAATGAAAACAATATATATGTGCAAATAGGTTCTAGGGGCTTCATATTTTCTAGGAAAAAATCGTACTTGGTAGTCACTCTTGAGCTCTCAGTCACATTGTGCCAGGTGTAATGGGACATTACAATGCCACAGAAAAATACTGTGAGAATGCCACTCAAATAAAACATCTGCAGGTCAGATCAAAGTTACCAAGGGTCTTAATCAAACGAACAACACATAAATCAATAGATATAACAACAGCATTTGAAGTCAAAAGAAAATGAAGGAAGTTAAAAGAAATCTTACTTCGGCAAGAATATAAGAAAGGTAAGCCATAAGCATCATAAGGGCAACCTCACGATCTGTGGAGTGCCTGGAATTTTTCAGAATTTCAGTTAATATAGTTCATCTTCAGTCATATTTTCAGCAAAATTATATATTTTCCTACAATAATTTTGAATACTTGTTTTAATAAAATAGGTTTTTAGGGATTTAAAATGAAGGAAATTCATTTGCTCGAATACAAGGAATTCAGAATCAGAGTGAAGAGTGAGCCTTCAGTCATAGTCCATTATGCTGTTCCAATGGTATATAACATAAAGCATTGTATAAATCAGATGCTAGGGACCACGGTGTGAGACACCCTAATTTCCAGCACATAGGCATTAATCCTTGTAGAACATCACCTGCTCTCATCTACAAATCCTTTCATAACTCTAATTACTGGTCCTCATTCCAACTCTATGACAAACACAGAACGACTCTTGTTACGGAAGTCAGTGATAGTATGACGAAAACATGAACAGTGAGGAAGGAACTTAATACTCTTCTTCTGTTAATTTTCGCAAAATAAAGCTTCACAATACTGCCATAGAGACGCTTTAGGAATAAAGTAAGACTTTTCATGGAATAAATGGCCTCTCTTTGGCATTTATATGTCACATAGGACTTCTCTCTTTATTCACATTTGATTCATCTTCGTCTCCTGTTCAGAAATCTGAGTGGTATCCATTCCTTCATTCTTCTAATCAGACAGAGATCAGACAACTATAACCTTGTATAACCCCATTTACATATGTGCCAGGATCTATAAGTAGGGATTATACACGTAAGTTTTCAATGGAATGGATATCTCATCTTATGTAGAAAAAAAATCGATAGTTAAGATTGAACTTCTGCCCAAACATAAAATAAACGACATGGAAATAGGGAACAACACAAATAATTGCATTATATGCAACTTCCTTCAGATTATATTATACCTGCCAAAATACAGCTTTTTGATAATGTAAGCACTAAGCAGCCCAGCCTGCAGAGAAAAAGGAACAAAAGAGGAAATATCAAACCACAGAAAGTCATACAGATTATCCACATACATGCACAGGCACACAAACAAATGTGTGTGTGTGTGTGTGTGTGTGTGTGTGTGTGTGAGAGAGAGAGAGAGAGAGAGAGAGACTTACTAACACTCCAAGCATAGTGCTTGTGAAAAATAAATAGAAGAAGTTGCCAGTAAACTGCAAAGCAATTCTGGGATCGATATGGGTAAGGTCAAAGCTCTGAATTGCATTGAAAAGCACCACTGATGTAGCATCATTTACAACACCTTCCCCGAATACCAGACTGTAGAGTAAAGGTGTCTCATCCTGATTAAGCACCTGCATCATCAGTGGGAATAAGTTCAGTTTTGTATGATGGGCATTTTTACTCTTCAAAATATTGCTGTAATTTGAGAAGGCTCATACCTGCAATGTGCAAACAGAATCTGTCGCAGCAAATATTGCACCAATTGCTGAAAAACAAAAAAGAAGAGGACAGTAAGGGCCGAGCTAGGAAAAAGAAAATAGTGATGAAACAAAAGAGGCTGATTGAAGTAATACCTAGATAATCCCCTATATCCAGGGAACCAATATCCAATTTTTTAAAGAATTGTGTGACACCTGAACCAACAATCAATGAGATATAATCACAACCATATAATAGAATTTTGCTAAAACCCAATAATGGTGATTATTAATAACAACAGACATTTGATATAACATAAATTTTGCATTGATTGACAAACAAACATCAAATCATTTGAATGATACAATACATAGAAGAAATTTAAAAAAAAATAAAAAAAATAAAAAAATAATTACTTTAGAACACAATCCAGTATTTCTAAGCAGTAAATATAAATAAAGCAAAACTCTAATATGCACACATTACCTTTAGTTCTAAATAAAAAAATAAAAATACACAGTTGTTTCTTGGATTTCAATTTGTATGGAATTTGATGAAAGTCAATACAAACTTGTCTTACATTTTATCCTAATTCACACAATTCCAAATCCACTGCTTAAAACCCAAGCTCCAATGCAGGTAAGCGAATGTTGTTATAATTACATCTCCAGCTACTGATTTAAGTAATTGAATAATATATCAGTGCCTTTACAGATAAAGATCTAACCATCCAGATCAGGGAAACATACTCACATTTGTTACCATCAAATAAATATGTGGTCATATTAATTAGCATTGAAATGGGTTTAGCATTATCAAATATCCCTCAACAACTACAACAAAAGATTTCATCAAAAAAATTTTATCATTCTAATGGGATAACAGTATCATACAAAGGTGAAAGTTAGCAGCCTCAAGTACCCAGGCCTTTCTAAGCATGCAAATCTGGTACATACAGCTCACCCCAAACCAAACAGCTAGTGAGCCCATCCTAAAAGACCTGCATGGTAGGACCATGTAATGATCAGCTGACTTTTCTATAGTCTAGCATCACTGGAAAGTTGCTGTTTGTTGACTAATAGTTCTTAAGGATATTTTTGAATTCAAGAAAAATTTGAAATTCAACATATTTCAATGAAACTAATCAAAATAAGAGCAAACATTTTGAAGTGATTAATTTTTTTATTTTTTATTTTTTGTTTCATAACAGTGGTGTCTGGGACCCTTCAGTACCCAATTATCCAAATCAATTGTAGTTTTACCTTACAGCTATAGTATTCTCGCATGTTCATTGTGATTCTCCTTCACATTGAACAATGTGTGTACAAATATTCAAAAGCATGCAATCGTTAATTTTTTTTTCCCTTGTTTTTTTTTTTCATTTTTTTCTTCTGTCAATGTCTCGAAGACAGTTATAAATTGTTGAGGTTTTTAAGATTTCAGTTTCTTTGGCATTCTTCCTTCAGTTAAATTTTGTTCCCCCTTCATAAATGGCTTGAAATCAGAGACTCGTATGCAGTTTTCCTTTGCACATTCAGGTATAAATGGTAAATTAATTTAGGAAATTTACCAAATCAACATACCTATTGAGAAGACTTGCCAATCAATAGGGCATCACATTTTAAGAACATTCTACATCTAATCATTGTTTGCAGTATTTTACTACCATTAGATAGAGATATGAAAAGCAAAGGAACACAAAATGCAACTGAAAAATTATAGAACAAATGCAATGTCTGTGTAATTAAAGTTTCAGTTATACATTAAAAATGTTTCCCCTTAAACAATAGATTTTGTATGATACTGCAATTCTTTGAACAATTAACATCCTTTTGAGTTTCATAACAATTTCATTTATTGTACCACCATAAATCTACACATTGTGCCACCTAGTTGGCTGAACCACCAGACACAAAACAGCACAGGAGAATTATTTGTCCAGCATTTAAAATATTTCTGAAAACAAGCATAATAAATTGGAGATGAAAAATCAAGTGCAAATAACTCAGATATTAGTTTCTTTCAACTGTACTTTACGAAGAATTTTATCCAAACTCTCCAAGAATGTCCTATGGTAAGTACAAAAACATGCACATCTTGGGGTATTATTTCCCATTCCTTGTGCAGACCTATGAATGAATATTGTACATGTTATACATGCTTATCAAAGCATATGCATGATATGGCATCTTGTACGAAACAATGTAAATGAAGTGCAGTTTCATACTTTCATGTAAGCATTGTCCAACTGGGGAGTTTGCAATTTGTCAAATTTGGCATAATAGAAACACATCTGAGATTTTGAAGCTTATATTTTCTCATTCATAATACGCAAGAAGCACTGTAATGATCAAACTAACTTGAACAAAGTTGTCAAACATACCTAATGATATGATGCTCCAAGATATTAATGTACCAACAGCACCAAACAGCATGATAGTCATGAAGTTACGGAAAAATTGCTTCTTTTTCACCTGAAACCTGGCACAGGAAACAGTGATTCAATTCATAGATCAAAAAGTTTGAAGAAGAAGAGATTTAGAACTCCTGGTGGCCAAGTATATAATCAGAAAATTGACATCAGATTACCAGATAAGAATATGATTTATGTTAAGCAAAAATTATGAAGGGGAGAAAAATATTAATTGCCAAGCAAGAACAAATTGTACTCTGCTCAAAAGATAAAAAGGAATGACTCTGAAATCTCACTATGCTCAAGTCCAAGGCCACAGGAAATCTATCGAATGCTTAGAAATGTTGAGTAATACTAAAGATTTTGCAAAATACAACTTCAGAGCCAATGTGCTGCTATTGACATTTCCTCTCCTTGTTTAAAAAAACAGAAAAAATGGCAAAGTTCATTTCCAGCAATCATTTGCCTTCATATGATAATTTAGTCATATGAATACATAGTCAAGGATGCAGGGTCGATTGAAAAGAATGGTTCAGTCATAAGCTTAGGCAGAGATGCACCTGCAAACATGTAGATCACATGTCGATCCTAATTTTCAAAAGTCAATGAATTTCACAAACGAAATTCTATTTCATCATGCTTTTCACCCACAAGTCTATAACAATATATCTACGTAAATATCAACTTCAAACCATCCACAAGACCACCTTCTTATCGCATTATTCTACTGATTCGTCTACTCCTACAACAAGTGCAGAATGGAAACGAACAAGATAAATTGGAAAAACTTAACTACAGGTCTCAAACCAAGAATGTTATCATGTCCACACATGCTTTTAGATTAATAGACAAAGTACAGCACCAAAGGACAATTTATATATATATATATAGCCAGAGTTTCATCCTAAATCTATTCAAGGAAAACCAAAACAGCTTTCAATGACAAAGGAAAAGCAATGCAAGCAACCTGCCATAAAATAGAAGATAACTATCAAAATTAATGATCTAAAATAGGCACAGTCAAATCATCTTATAATATATATAGTTCTTCATTCAGTAACAGCAAGAATACAATGTGAATCCTCAACTTACCCAGCATTAAAAATGATTGGTGGAAGAAGATAAATGAAGAACAGATCTTCACTGAAGACAAAAAGATGTGAGCTTTTTCCTCCACTAGTCAGTAAAATCACAACCCCAGTACACAGACCCTGCAATCAACACACAATTTCAATACAATCTTCCAATACTATCTGGAACACCAAAGTTCCCTCTAAAATTAAAGCTTTTATTTGTTAGTTGTACTTAATAGAGATAACACTAACAAGCAGAGCAGGAGGCCTTTTAAGGCTTTATCTCTGGTGCATGCTCGTTATGTTTTGAAAGTTCAGAATCTGTCTCTCACCTATTCCTTCATTGTTCTTTTCCCTGGAGGGTTTGGAACACATATTAGGAGTTTTTGGAGAGATTTGGGTTTGCCTGGAGTTGGTGGGGGAGTTGTCATATACTTTGTTTAAAAGCATTGGAAGGAGTAAAGATGGTTCAGCTTTGTGGAAGTGCAGGGTTTTTACTTTTTGCTGTCTTGTGGAGCATTTGGCTGCCAGGGGCATTTGGTTGCCAAGGTATTTTCTCAGGAAGAGTATGTCATGCTCTGATGTAGGATAGGATTCAGTATTTGGCTTCACCGTGGGCTTTCGCAGCTGGTTGTTTTAAATATTTATCTTCTTCTGATTTCCAGCGTGACTGGGTTGCAGCACTGTTTTGATGTTTTTGCTGTTTTTATTTCCTTTTTTTTTTTCCCCCTTTTGAAAAGGATTTCTCATGCTTTTGTTGTATTTTCTCCTCTTTGATACAGTTTCTTCTTTTCTATTTAAAAATTAAAAAAAACCCAAAACAAAAAAGATTCAAAATTTTATTTTCTATTCACATCATCGTCCTCCTTTTAAGCAACCCAACACAGGATAAAAGTGAGAGCTCACAATAGAAAAGTCACAAAAACCAGTATATAAGCCAGAATATACGTGAAGTGAACTTTCCTTTCTAGAAAATCCAAAACTTATCATGCAAAAGATACAAAAATGTCTACTTTGTTTTTTCTGCGCATGTTTTCTCAGTAACCAAGCAGGATGTGAGAAAAAACACATCTTCAAAAATTCAATTTCTTTTCATTCACTTATTTTTTTTCCTCGTAGAATAAACTCAAGTTTTGCATGCTTCGGAAGTTAAAATGACCCAAAAATAATTTTCTTTCATGTCCTCATATTTCAGGGCAACCAAGGGAGGGTAACTAGGAATGATAACTCACAATAGCAAGAGCGGTAATAGACTCATTCATCCACCGATTTTCTTCCAGAAGGTGACCAATCACAATACAAGCACACAAAAGCGCGACGAATAGATTCATGGACACCACGGAAGCGTGATCTGAAGTTGATAGCATGTTCAATTTTCCCATGACAGCACTCAATTGCAGAGCCATTGCGACGGCCTCTTTATCAAGCAGTTGAACACAAATTCGCAATAATTTAACTAATTAACTATTCCAAACACGGATATTCACTTTAAACTGCAAAATGCACAGATCTATGTCTCCGAACTGTCCATCTCGAGAATCCCCAAAACTCAGAAACCGCATAAATTCTGCATTCAGGAAAAAAAGAAACACGCATATTAGAATTCAGATCAGCTAAGCAAATGTTAGTCTGGCTCCCCCTAAACTCGATCTCAATAACTCAAAATGATTTTGTAAAGTAAGCAACGAATCAAAATTTGCAATCATGCCCGTTTGGTTGCCGAGAAAATGTAAGAAAATCCGTTATTTCGAGATAACTTTATTGAGGTAGGATCTCTCTTTATTTTTCAAAAATAAATCAATATATAGCAAAATTTTAAAAAAAAAAAAAATTTCTCTTTTGCCTTCTTGTCCACCCTTCACTTCCCTCAACTTTCTCAGCAACCAAACAGAGAATAACATCGCCCCACACCGCGTTTCAGAAGCTTCAGAAACCTAAAGAAACACTCACCAGTGCCTTTCTACGTGAGCTGCATGAACGCATTTCCCAAACAACGAAACTGCCTAGAGAACTCGAAATTTAAACGGAGAAAATCGAACAGAGAATCAGAAACCACTCTCTGTGTCGAAATTCCCCCGTAATTCCGACAGAAGCCCAAATCCCGAGCGAATTGTGAGCTGCCAGATATAAAGCAACCGAGATTTCGGTGCGCCGGGCGGAGAGAAAGCGAGGAGGGGCTGGAGGCTGTAAAAGATGAAATGAAACCACGCTGGATACAGAAAGAAGAAAACAGAGAAGAAAATAATTTCGTACGGTAGAAAGAGAAACGGAAATACTTCGAGAGAGAAAATGGATATTTTGGAGGAGGGGGAGAGGGAGAGGGAGAGAGAGAGAGGCGTGTTCCGCGGGGAATCAATCAGAGAAGCCCCGAGGGAAACAAAACCACATTCATTGGCACGGCCCCATCCGGCCGTCCGATGCGTTGACTAAATTCAAATCTGGTCGCCGGAGAACCTGTGTTTTGACGTTTCCGGTGCACTCCGCCGTATTTGAACAGGTGGAGGCCGATGTCTTTGACTCTTGACCTCTACCTCTAATTAAGAAATATACAACAATTTTTTTTAGATTTTTTTGAATTTCTTATAAAATTTTATATATACTTATTAATAATGAAGGCAGATCTTCAATGCAAGTAGAACTATTTGGGTATTGTTGTAAAAATATTAAAATTTTAGGGATTGTTTGGTTATGATTTTGGTATTAAATGAGGGGATTAAAGTAAGTCTAGCATTTAAAGAAATTATTATTTAGTTTTGTAATCACCATGGAGGAATAATCATTGTTTATTAATTTTTCTTAGCAAATTTAGAGTTGAATTGGGATTAAATTATTTGTTTTATTATAACAAATTTAAATAATGAAATCATTAAAATCAAGTTATTGTTAATCATAAAAATCAATTTCATTCCTTGCTGAACCAACATTGGTCATCCAAAAATTTTTCAAAATAAAAAAACCCTATCTTGAAAAAATTTTAATTGTCCTTAATTTATGTTTGAATAATGCATGTAATTGAATCAAATTGAATATGATCGAGAGAATGTAGTAATTAAATTTGGATAGGAGCCACGTATTATTTAAATTTCAAATTCATAATAAATGCTTCTACTTGATTAATTTTAATTAACTGTACAAATCATACAAGTTTTCTTGAACATTTAGTACAATTTTGAGGTATGAAAATTTTTTTTTATTTAATTCTTTGCAAAGTCGATACATCTTTTAAGAGTTTTTGTGATTTGCGAGACTCCTGCACAAATCAAAATTAGAATTACATTAACAAATTTAAACTTTGATTTTATGTTTCGTAACTCAATCCCTTTTGGATTCGGGATTTGAATTTCCAAGAAAAGAAAAAAGAATTAAGTATAAAATTGTATAACTACCTTTTTAGGGATATAATAAACAGTTGAAAGTGAGAATACAACAAAAATATTACCCAAATGTTGGGGAATGTTCGAATTTGAACTTGTATTTGATATTTTGAAATTAGTCCAAATTCACCTAAATCCAAATCCAAGGTCTGAAATTCATACTGTCAAATACGGTATGTGTGAAAACACTAACCATATGAAGTTTAATCGCATAACTAAAATCAAGTTATCTATAAGATCTTATAATATCAATATTAGAATATTAACAAAGATTAATCATTTTATTTTTTATTATTAATGCAATGGCTGACTCGTAAACTTCAGATGCAGTAGCCTATTTCATTTGCTAAAGAAAAATTAAATTATTTTCTTTAATTAAAGTTTAGGAGTTTGTAGTTTGAATTTTGAATTTGAATGTGTGTGAACTTCTCATTAACATACGCATATTCAAATTCAAGATTTGAAATTCATGTCCTAAAAAATAATTATATTCATTTAATTAAATTAATAAAAACCCTTGTTTGTGCCGTTCAATTCCAAACATTCAAAAAATAACTCCAATCAGTCTAATCACTTGACTTCTCATTAACATACGCATATTCAAATTCACGATTTGAAATTCATGTCCTCAAAAATAATTATATTCATTTAATTAAATTAATAAAAACCCTTGTTTGGGTCTTTCAATTCCAAACATTCAAAAAATAACTCCAATCAATCTAATCACTTGATTAAAATAAATTAAGCCGGCCTAAATTTAAAATGCATTGCATTTTTTGACTTGGGCGTTGGAGTAGGCTCCTCGAGGCCCTTAAGGGTTTTCGAGTCTTCATTTTTCTCTAGTTGCCGACAACGATCAAACTATCTATAAATGCGAAGATTGAGACTTCGATTTTAGCATCAACAATAAGTATTAATATAAATTTATTTATTTTTGATAATTGTCCCTTATCTCTCACCAAATGTCCTTTTCCACAAATTGATGAGGGGAGAGAACCATTAGAACCATGCAGCAAGAAAGATACGCCTCCCACTGCCACAAATCTTCATGGACAAAGGCAGAGCTTGGAAGAGTCTCATGAAATTGATGTCACTTGATGTTGAGACAAAGCCCACCGGACACTTGTTGCTCGAGCTCTCTGTCTTCTTCCCCACAATGGTATTAAAATGGAGAACCATCATCTTCTTGTGGTCAGGAAAACAAAAGTTTAAACCCTAATTTAAAGTGGGTATGACCCAAAAAATTCTCATGTCATACATGAAAACAAGAGGATGGAAATAGTTTTCAGACATTTGTGATCCAAATGCTAACGAAATCAAATTTGTATTTTAGTGGTCCAACTGGCTTCCACACAAGTTTACTATATCTGTAATGTTGTTTCAGGGGTTATCAATTTATAGTCGAAAGAGAACTGTCCTAGGCATAATAATTTTTTTGTTTTTACTAATTCGAAACCCCAATGTAGATGACCTCTTTTGGATCTTTCAGAAAGTAGTGAAATCGGAAGATGACATGACCGGTCTCTCATAATATCCTCTGAATAAACTAAGATTTGATTTTCGTGTGCAGTCGAATTTAAGGCCTCTTGCAAGAAAGGTTACAGACATATCTCCTTCTATGGTACCTTGCAAGGACCTACCGCCTTAGAATGATCCTTCACAAATTTTGAACCTATGCCTTCATAACAAACCAAAGACAAATACCACGCCAATACAGTTAATTTAAAGATTGACTACTATTTTTCAAAACAAAAACACAATAGATTAAACAATTATATTTCATTTCTGAGCCTCCATATTTACTAGTTATTTTTCACCTCAAATCCACTTGAGTTAACTCTCAAGAACAAGAACCAAAACGCTACACTAATGCCAGTGTTTGAGTATTTTTAAAATTATAGTGTTGTACTCGAGATTAAACTTTTGTATTAACTCAAAAATGAGTAAAGGGATCGGCAAATAAATTGAAAGTCAAGTGAGTCGAAGAAAAAATACATTGACTAAGTATTTGTTAAATTTTGATGGTAATTGGCAAATATTAGGGATGGTTGGGTAGTGAGGGTATTCAATTTTGATTTGTACTTATCGCAAATGTGTGGTTTTCATAAGCACCTGAGCGGCCAAAAACAAGTGGAGTGGACGGTTTCATGGATCTAGAGGTTTCATCCTCTTCTAGAGATTTCCCTCAGCTCTTAATTGATAAGATCATTTTATTTTATATTATTTTTTGTTATATTGAATGATGCTGATGGGATTCATTAGTGATGCAACAATTCACAAATGGGTTTTAATTTGTGTCACACATGATGCATTGGTTTCAATATATATATATATATATATATATATATATATAAAGAAAATTATGGAAAAAATTAATTAATTTTTATTTTAAGATATTTGTTTGAATGAATGAATGAATGAATAATAATAATAATAATAATAATAATAATAATAAACAATTTTGACATAATTTATTATGGAAATATTTTTATTTTTTATTTTAATTCTAAATAATTATAAAAATATCACTTTATTTTAAACTTTTCTAAACTTATATAAAAATTATAAAATATTTTTTTTATTTTTCTAAATTTTTAACTTTTACTTTACATGTGGAAATATGAGATTTTTGAATTTAATTTGAATGGATTATGTATAGAATTCCTTCTAAATTCATACAAATTCAAATCCTAAAATTCATGATTCTAAATATTATCTTATATAAAACTTGAAAAATTGAAAAACAAGTAGTATTTTTTTTAAAAAAAATTTTATGCAGTTAAACAAACTCTTTATTTTATACCTTTTTTATGCAAATCTAAAAAAATTAAAAAACAAACTAAAATTATTCTAAAAAATTAAAATTACAAAATGAAAATCAAAACTAGTATTGTTAAGTAGAGCTAATATGGGTGGGTGCTCATTTGATATAAGAGATGGTATTTTATTGTCCGTTCAAAATAAATGAATAGATCATAAATCAAAATGTTTGGTTGTAACTTTTAATTTTTATAAAATTGGTCTGACCAAATCAAATAAATTGCTCCTATCTAATTATGTAAGAGTGAAAATTCAAAGGTCACTTTTACATTTAAAAGTTTAACCAAATAATTCTCTTCAGGTTTAAGTGGTGTGTCCAAGAACATGAGCTTGCTTTGTAATTATGAGCAAAGGATAATAAGTCTATTAGAATGGATGGTTTGTAAATGTGGGTAGACCATGATAAGAGCTAATAAAGATTATTTAGGTCAAATAGATATATCTAAACGAGTTGAGACGTGAAAGCTATAATTTATTTGAATGCACATGTAGCACAATTGTTTTATTAAAATAAAACTCTTTTTTCACTCAAGAGTGTTATAAACTAATTATTAGAGGAAAAGTTATCAAAAATATAGAAATGCATGCTGCGCTTACCTTCTAAATATCACACTTTTATTTACCCATTACTTTTTGCATATTGTATTATGCGTACAATATAATTATATGAAATAGTTGATGAGTAAAAGTATGATGTTTGATAGATAAGTATAGCATTTTATATATATATATGGCAAAAGACATTCACATTTCTAGATTTTAAAAATATCACAGACATTTCCTAAGATTTAAAAAATGTCACAAACTTTCCCTAAAATTTGTCAAAAAGACATAGACCTTCCCCTAAAAAAAACTTATCTTTTTGTAAAATACAAGTGAAAATGTGTGCCTTTTTGGCAAATCACAAAATAGATCCTTAAAATTTTTTAAACTTTGAGGAAGGTTCCTAAAAATTTTAAAATCTTAAAAAAGGTTATTATCTTTTTACCAAATCTCAGAAAATGTGTCTATATATATGGGTCCAACCAATAACTCTCAAATACTAACTAGGGTTGTAAATGAGACAGATTTGGAAGAAAAGAGACATAACACAAATCTATCTCGCTAGGAATGATTCGACTGGCTTACCATTCAGAGCACTACATGTTTTTCCATCTCTATCCCATTAAGAGACCTATTTTTTGCCTGAAATTCAAGTCCATCCTGCTAATTTTTAGACAAAAAATAAAAAAAATTTGAACGAATAATTATATTTATGTCTTTATTTCTTAAAATGCAATAATTATCTTACTTTAATATAATTATAGCATTGAGAACATCTAATCTTACTAGTAGAATAATATTAGATAAAATGATAATCATACATTAGAAAGTTATGAATAATTGAATAAAAAATCTATATACATTATATATACACATATGCATATTTATTTAGAATGAGCTCAGGTTAAGCTAAGCATTATTTCAACCGACGCAAATTCGAAACAAAAAAAATACATTTTCTACTTAATGTCCCAAATCCGACTCAAATCACAAAAGCTGTCCCGATTATTTACCATAATTTAATTTAAAAACTATAAAAAATTCACCTCCATTAAATGATTTATTTCCATCCCTAGTACAAAATATTACCTCATTCTTTAAGATCACCAAAATACCCATGCCTACCCCAAAAATAAAGTGCCCACCCTCATCATGATGTGAAATTGGAAGGTGGGGGCTCATGAAAATGCTACCATAGAAAGTTTTTATTATAAATAAATTAAAATATTATATTTGTACACACATAAAAACATAGATAAATACAATACTTACTTGTTTATATTCAAAGTAAATTTAGGTCAAGCTAGATACCGTTTCGAGTCGGACAAAAATTCAAAATAAAATAATATACTTTATACTTACTGACGAATCATAAAATTTATTTCAATTATTTATCCTAATTTATTAAAAAATTACCAAATTCCAAATTCATTTTGAATGCCTAGCATACAAAATGCAGTCACGTGTTTTTTGGGGGGCATCAAAATCCGAATGCATGCCCTGAAAATAAAGTGGGTGAAGTAGACACATGAGATGAGGATGAGCGCGAAAGGCTTGAAACGGGAAGGTGTGGGGTGGTTGATGGGCGCACCATGTGACCCTCCCCTGGCCCCTTCCCTTTCCCATCCTTTTCATTATTTTCAACGGCACTTTCCAACCCCCGTACGGCCTTCTATCTCTTTTTTTTATCAGCCAACACGTGTACGCATCTGATCAAATGTCGTTTTCCATCTCTATTTGAAATTTTATCATAAATAAATAAATGTTTAATAATATGGTATGGAGCGTCAAGTTTGTGATCACACGAACTTGGTTAGAAGCATCTTACTGAGTGATATAGTGTCCTAATTGGTAGAATCTTAATCGGTAATAACACGAGCTCAGCTGACAGGCTCCTATTGAGTGATGCAGTGTTCCAATTGGTAGGATCCTAATGGGCGATCCAGTATTGAGTCGGTGATGATACGAGCTCAACTGACAGCATCTTACTAAGTGATGCAGTGCTCCAATTGATAAACTCTGAATGAATGACATAATGTTGAGTTCGCGAGGTCAACTGGTAGGATCTTACTAAGCCATGCAGTGTCCCAACTACATCACCTAGTTAGATCCTACTAGATCCGTGTCATATAATGTGATTATAGTAATAATCCTTCCACACGATCATCTGCTTCCCATTTTATTATACTAATAGTCTTATTTTTTTTTTTTTTTTTTTTTTTATTACATATGAACTTCAGCCACCAACAAGCCCTTTGGACCCCCTAGTGCGGCATCAAATTTACGGATTCACGTCCTCCCCCTGAGTCTCGTTAATTAGGTAAAGTTCGGAATGCGGACACGGTTTCTGTGCATTAGTTGGACGTTCGGTCAACCTGACCCATAAGACACATCTCTATTACCATCCACGATTCTCGCTGGCTCATAGAAAACTTTCACCATTCACAGTCCCCGCTGCCTCACAAAGTAAATTCTCACCATCCATAGGTACCGCTGGTTTCGTGAGTATATTTACCTGAAATTGAACTCTTGATACTCCTTCTTACGTGTTGATGCCTTTCCATCGCATCATGTCTGTGTGGGCCTAATGGTCTTATATTTGAAAAGAATATGAGTATGCTCAGTTACTTAGGCTAGATGATACCCTTGATTAATATAGAGAGAATTAAAATGCTACATCTCATGTTACTCAATTAATAAATTATGTTAGTTTATCGCAATCATGTATGTATACATTTTTTTAATAATAATAACAATATTTAAATAATAATTTCATACTTTATAAGTAATTAATTCAAATTAAAAGTTAGTTAATTAGCATGCATAACGTGGGATGTTTGTTAAGTAATTTAATTAATGTGATCTATGATGTGACTATGTTTGATCTTGACATACGCCAAACATATATATTATTAAAATTGTTTCATTGAAAAGAATATATATATATATACACACACACACTAACTATGTACGTGCGACACATAATTAACATAAAGTATAAAAATAATAGAACTCAAACATTATTTAATAATTTGTTATAAATAGAAACACCTAAATACAAATAATTTAAAAAAAAACGATAAAGACGTGAAGCTAGTTCATACTCCACAAAAGAATGATAATTAATTAATTCGATATGTGAATTTTTAATTAATTTAATCAGTATATGTTATTTTTAATCATCTCATTCATATCTACTTCTTTCTACTGTTGTAATTCATAATCTCTCATTAGTCTCTTATTTAGACATTAGAGTGATTCCTTAGAGTACACCCCGGGATCTCCAAACTATTTGTGATTGAGGTGGTCGCGATCAAGGAACGATTCACGAAGGTTGTTCGATTTTCGGTAGCAATAAAATTAGATTTTATATTTTTATATATTTGATATATAATTTTTTTATTTTTTTTCATTTTCATTTTGTTTAATTCTACTATACCAAACAAGTTATAAATGAAAAACAATTCACATTCAACAGGGGAGACTGATTTTTGGAAATGAGATGTCTTTTCTCTTTTATTCACATTTGAAAATTTCAGAAACGCATATAAAATGTCTTTTCTCTTTTATTATTATAATATTTTATTATTTTAAATTTTTATTAACTTATTAAAGCACAAATAATATTAAATTTTTTTGTTATTGATTTCTATTTTTATGGAAAAAACAATACCAATTTCTAATTAATTTTTTCATAAATATCATTGAAATTTTAGGCAAATTAAAACATAAAAATTGGTAGTCGGTATACTTTCAATTTGTGGGATGAATTTCAATATCCATAGAACATATTTTTGTTTTATTTATATTTTGAATTTAGAAATAAACTATGAATATATACATCTTCTTAGAGGTTGATGAGTATAGATACATGCATGATATACATATTTAAATATTTCTTTAATAATTTGTATTAATTTTACAATTTTAATGTATGAAAAAGTTAATGTAATGTGGTATAGATATTTTCATATTTAATTTAATTTATAATATTAATGTTTTTAAATTTAAATAAATGAGTGTGGAGGGGAAATAAAATTATGCAAAAGTAAGTATGATCATTTTTAGAAGTTAGAATTAATTCATAATTAAAGGTATTGAATATTGTGCTTTGCTAAAGTGTGATTTGTTCTTACTTGTCAGCATACTTTACAAAATAATTAAAGATATATGCAATAATGAAAATATGAATAATTTAATGATTATAAAATATTAAATTATTTTTAACCTTTTAGCATTTATATAAAAACCTAAAAGAAATCTTTCTATGGCTTTCTAAGTTTTTGATCTCAATCTTAATATATAATTTTAATAATTCTTTTAACACTAAACATGATAACTATTTCAAAACTAATCAAATGTTACACTTTCTTCCTTTTATTTACCGTTATCATATTTTTTGGGTAGAGAGCACTTTCAAGTACTAATAAAAAAGTAGTAATCCATAGCATTTCTAATTTAATGCCTATATTATTAGGCTATATTAAGCATTTTATTTCAAAATTTTAGGTCAAGTTCCCTAAAGAACATCTCAATGATTAAAATTTTGAACTATCTCAATGATTAAAATTTTGAACTCTTCACATTAAAGGTCTTGAATTAAAATCTTAGGAGGTGTAAGAAACAATTTAAAACGTTATGAGCTACTTTTCGTTGTGTACGTTAACCACAATGTAGCCCACCAGATGATAAAACAACAACAAAATCAAGCCTTAGTCTCACTAAGTGGGGTTAGATATATGAATCCTTTTCCGCCAATTTATGTGATCATGAACCATTTCTTTTGATTGATTCAAGGATATTAAATCCTTACTTACTATCTCCTCCCAAGTTATTTTAGGTCTACTCCTACCCCTTTTACTACCCCTCATAGTAACTAAGTCACTCTTCCTCACAGGTGCACCATGTGGCCTACGTTGCAAGTGTCCATACCATTTGAGTTGTGCCTCCTTTATCTTATCTTCTATAGCAGCTACACTTAACTTATCACGAATATGTTCATTCCTTAATTTATCTTTCAATGTTATACCACTTATTCATTTAAACATTCTCATCTTGACAACTTTTACTTTTTGAATATAATGTTTCTTCGTCGCCCAACATTCCAATCCATATAATATAACTGGTCTTATAGCTGTCCTATAAAACTTCCCTTTCAATTTTAAAAGTAATTTACGATCACATAGCACACTTGAAACACTTTTCCATTTTACCCCCTACTTTGACTCTTTAACTCTATGCAGTATATCATCTTCAATTTCTCCTTCAACTTGCATAATAGATCCAAGGTATCGAAAACTATCAGTACTATTTATTTTTCCATCATCAAGTTTAACTTTGTCTCCAATATTCCTTCTATCATTACTAAAATTACATTTCATATATTCTATTTTATTTCTACTTATCCTAAAACCTCTAAATTCCAAAACTTCTCTTCATAATTCTAACTCAGCCTAAAATTGAAATTCTCAATCATAAGGTTTAAGTTTACTTGCACATGATTACCATTTACAAAAGTAGCCCACTAGATGATTAAAAAAAAAAAAGTTAAAGACAAGAGTTGAAACCTTGCTTCAACCTTTTTAATCAATCTAATGAACTAAACAAGATTCAAATTAGAAAATTAAAATATAACTAATACAGATTTCTTAATGAATATTGACAAGTCTCGGATTAAGTTGATACAAACAAAATATCTGAAAAGGGGGCATTCTTTTTTCTTTTTTTTTTTCTTGCTTCATAGACCTCCAATTGTGTTTTCTCATATTTGAAATCCATTTTTTTTGTAACTTTTACTAAAAAGAGGTTTATGCTTTAGAGTGGGGATGCTAGTAGTACCATTTCTGGTATTATTGTTGGAGGTGATACCTTGTGATACTTGGTTGATTTAATTAAGAAAAAATAAGGAAACTCTTAAGGTAACGGATATTATTTTAGAAGATAGAACTTGAGACTTGTAACACATTGCATCCATCTAGTTTTGTAAGAATTCTTTTAGCAGTCTCTTTAGTTCTTTGTAAAAAAACATTATTAAATCATTTATGTATTTAGAGAGAGAGAGAGAGAGAGAGAGGGGGGGGGGTTTGCTAGCAAGGAGCAACAGAGAGATAGGTGAATGAGAGGGAAGAAGAAAATGAAGAGAAAAGTTAGAGAAAAAAATATCTGCTTATGTATTGACAGAGAAAGGGGCCACTATGGTGGGGGCAACTACATTGGATTTGAGGATCCAACTAGTAGGAGAGAAAGAAAGGGGATCCAAAGAAAGTTAAAAAATAAAGGCAGTGCATTTGAGATGTTTAACTTTAATATATAATATAGATATTAAGATCAATATAGTTGCAAAAAAATAATATAAATGATTGCAAAAAATAACTTTTAGCATTTATATAAAAACCTAAAAGAAATTTTTTATCGTTTTCTAAGTGTTTGGTCCAAATGTTAATATATAATTTTAATAATTCTTGTGAACACTAAACATGATAACTATTCCAAATCTAGTCAAATGTTACACTTTCCCCCTTTTATTTACGTTTATCATATATATATATATATTTTTTTTCAGTCGAGAGCACTTTCAAGTATTAACAAAAATATTGTGATCCATACCATTTCTAATTGAATGCCTATATTATTAGGCTATATTAAGCATTTTATTTTGAAATTTTAGGTCAAGTTCCGCAGAGAACATCTTAATGGTTAAAGTTTTGAACTCTCGTATTAAAGGTTTTGAATTCAAATATTAAAAGGGGTAAAATCAATATAAAATGATATGAGTTAAAAGAATTATATGAGTTGACTTCATTGTAGCCCCCTAGACCATATAAAAAAATAATAATAAGAAGCCAAAGACAAGGGCTCAAACCTTGCTTCAACTTTTTCAATTGATCTAATGAACTAAACTATATTCAAGTTAGAAAAATATACAGCTAATAGAAGATTTTTTAATGAATTTTGACAAGTCTTGGATCAAGTAGATACAGAAAAAATATTTGAAAGGGGACTTTTTTTCTTTTTCATCATAGACCTCCAATTGTGTTTTCTTATATTTGAAAATCCATATTAATAATTTTTACTAAAAATAGGTTTATGGTGATAGTAGTACCACTCTGGTATTACTTTTTGTTGGAGGCGAGCCCCCTATGAGACTTGGTTCACTCCATCAAGAAAAATGAGAAAACTCTAAGGTAATGGATATTATTTTAGAAGATAAATTTAAGACTTGTAACACCTTGCTACTAATATCCATGTAGTTTTGTAAGATGTTTTTTTAGCAATCCCTTTTGCTCTTTGACATTCATGGAAGATATATATTATGTTGATCCATTGCCAATAATTGTTTATATAGCCTAAGATGTATGTTTGGCTTAACATGCTTGCCCAATCACATAACAAAGAGATTGGATTTGGATTTAGAAACAAAAGGTCCCATAAAAATTTAAAACATTAATTTAGATTATGCAAAAAGGAAAGTTTTTTACCAATGAATATCATGTGAATTGATGTGTTTCATCTTTGGGCCTTCTGAAAGATGTGTGTAAAGGAGACATTGAGGGCGTCAGGGAGATCTAGATTATTGCTCCCTTTCTTGAGACCCATAATGTTTTTTTTTTTTGTCCTACTTGGATTTCATTCAAGACTAATGCAAGCTCTTTTTTTAATACATATCAATGTGGGACTCTTATCATAACCTACTACATATTTAGAGGACACACTATGCTAAGGTTATTCATAGTAACATCCCCGATATTTTACACTAAATCTCATATTTAAAGAGGATGTTGAGGGATTGAAGACAAGCTTTTGGCTTTGTCATCCACTAGCATTGAAATTGAGTAAATCATCATAG
The DNA here is from genome assembly GCF_029873635.1 of Malania oleifera. NCBI lineage: Eukaryota > Viridiplantae > Streptophyta > Magnoliopsida > Santalales > Ximeniaceae > Malania > Malania oleifera. The sequence continues at coordinate 108,867,004 of NC_080420.1, read as the reverse complement.
CACCATCGTCTAAAAGGCTGGAAAAACCTCAATGTTAGTGGTTACTCTTGATGGAATTTAGTTGATCTAGAATAAAGAGAGTTGCTAGTAGACATGGGTTTCAACTAGGTTGGAGGAAAGGTTTACATTGAATGCTCTTGGAATTAGACTCTTTATAACTGCTGCACCTAATCTAGTACTATGACCGTCAGTGTTGCAAGGTTTTCCTCACCTTAAGAATCACACGAGAAACAACAATAGGTTCTTCAAGGATCCATCATCAGATTGATTAATTAGTATTTGGTATTTTCATATTATCATTCATTTCGACCATTCATCAGTCAAATAGAGATTCAATCATAGTTTCTTAACAAGTCATGGTCAAATTATAATGAAGGAGAATCAGATGTCATTAAATCACTATAGACAATTCAAACCATCATGGGCTCTAACAAAACATCACAACAGTATCTAGCCACTCAATTTGCCACCATTCAACCATCCACACATTTGCAAATTTGTAAATGCATACAAAAAATGGTATCAGGGATCGAAGAAGTTTGATTTTATGCATTATTTGATACTTACACTCAAGTTAGGGTGAAAAGGGGTTCGAAACAATTTTAAAATCTCAAACATAGAATTAAACCCCGTTGTAATTTTTTTGAGTATTTTTTTTAGGAATTTTTGTAATTTTTATGAATTTTCATTAATTTATTAAGGGTCAAAAACACAAGAAAAAAAAAAGTAATATGAGACACATAAGAGGTCTAGAAATTAATCTAAAAATACCTAAAATTTGAAAAAGGGATTACTAAAATTTTCAAATAGAAATTTGAAGAAAACCTCTAATAAAATATTTTTTAAAATTAGAAATATCCAAAAAAGTAAAACTTAATAAAAACAAATAGTAAATAAAAAAATAAATTTAAAACATTTTTTAAATAAATTATAAATTGTTTTAGATTGCCATCTATTTTTTCATAATTTTATTAGATCAAAAAGTATTATTTATTTCTTTTTTTTAAATGAAAAATATTTTTAAATTAAATAAAAAAAACTTCATGTTTACTTTTTGAGTCTGATCCCTGTTTTGATGCTGACAAAGTGTCTTATGTGTGTACTTAGTGTGTCAACAGGTTTATGTTTCAGCACGGACATAAGATATGGGAAAATGAAAGTTTAATGGACTTAAAGATCATGCATTTCAGGCGAATTCCATGCAGAAGAGCAAAGAAGAAAGAATACATTTGTTCTTTTCAATTGTAATTGCATTTGGTTTTATATTTTTTACTCTTTGATAATGTATAGCATGCATGATGTGAATGGAAAGCTCAACATGACCTTAAAATGACCTTTGGACACCAACACTCAACAAAAATCCTTTTCATAAAAGTTGAAATAAACAAAGGATTTTAAAATAACTTTAGGGTCAAATTTAGGGCTTAAATTAAGGAAGTAACTGAGCTCGATCGACCGATCAGTTCCTATATTAATCAGCTCAGTCAAACGAATACACTGTTGACCAAAAGTCAAAAGTTTGACTAAGGCACAACATTTTGAACTAAAATTTCACGGTTGACCGAACTATGAACATGACTTTTTCTACTTTCCTCGGCGACCGTCCCTCACGTGTTAAATTGGGTCAGTTGACCGAACATACTAGTTCGGCTAACCAGTCCTTACCCACGGTCGACCAAACCTACAAAGGTTCGAAAATTGGCTTGGCTCGGCCGATCGACCCTTGTCCTCGGTTGACCGAACCTCTCAGGTCAGACCATTTTTTAGCGTTGAAACGGGTTTAAAAATTAATTAATATTTTTTAATAATACCCAACGTATCCCCAACGGTCAGATTTTCACCAAACTCTATATATACCCTTTCATAATTCATAATTACCATGATGATTAGCTAGAAAAACCTCTAAAATTTTTATATCTTATTTTTACTCTTTCTAACTAGTTTTTCATCATCTCTTTGTTATTTATTTGAAAATCATTTTCAAGAGAGTATTCTTTATCTTGGACATTTTATTTTTACAAATCTCATTCATTTTTAAAATCATTTTTAAAAATCATTATCTTGATAGTAAATCTTAAGTTTTCTCCATATATTTTCATTGAAACATCTTTGGAGGAAAACTATTTCTTGCTTGTGAATCTTGCACATCCATTGTAAGGTTCAAAGGCTCACTTGCTTGTGCTTGCAAAAATATTTTTGAACCATAAACCCAAGATTTTCCAGCACTTTATTTAGAAAAATATTTTTGGAAGGATTTCAAATCTTTGAGAACTTATCATAAACATCTTTATACAAAGATTATTTTATGCGAAAATCATCATACTCACATTGAACTTATTTTCATATCATACGTGGGTGCATATTGTGCTTATTGGTGTATACATCAGCTTGTGTTAGAAGCAATTTATTTGTACACAAATATTTTATTGGTTGTATTCTCGATGTGTTGGTTAGAAGAGGGAGACTCGTCCTGTGAAAAGTCTCGAATTGCTTAGACCCGATTAAGAAAGCACTGGACTGGTTTATACTTGGCTAAAAGAATTAGGTGCACCATCCTATAAGGTGTTGTAAAGGTTGGGGTTAGCCCTGTGAATGTGACCTAGGATATTCCCTTGCCTAGTAAGGAGAGGGAGATTGTAATTGGTGCAGCTCCACTTGTAAGTGGACATTAGTGGTGAATCCTCTTACTTGTTACCTTGAGGCGGGGACGTAGGTAGCATTGGACGAACCCCGATAATATATCTTGTGCATACTCTTTAATTTCCGCACTTTATTTACTACTCATGTACGTTATTATTTATTGCTCTGAATGATTGATATACTGAGATTGCTTTAATTATCTACATATCCGCTCAGTATTTGTGATCATTAGGATTATTTAGAAAGACCATAGGTTGCGGTATACTGCTAGTGGATTTGAACTTTACCTAGGCAATGATTTTTAAATTTTCAATTCACCCCCCATCTTGGGAATACACCAATTCCAATACTTCAGAAACCTAAAACTTCCAATTACTATATCTCTTTCATTTTGACTCCAAATTGAGCATTGTTTTTTTATTATTTGACTTTTTTGATTTTATAAATCTTTTTCAATCAAAAAATCAATGAAAAACCATTAAAAAAAAAAAAGGCACTTGTTTTAAGCATGGTCAGTCATCACCAAAGACCATGATGATGACTAGATTTTTGGTTTTTTGAACCTTTCTCTTATACTTTTTAACCCCTCATGTACATAAAAAGTCAATCTTTTCAAACTCTCCTACCTCCTTTCGTTGTTGACTAGTGAAGCTCTGGCTAGCTTCTCTTTTTGCGTTTTTCTATAATTTTTAATTATTTTTAGTATTTTTCAAACTTTAAGCACAAATACAATGCAAAAATCTAAACTTTATCATTACTTTTCATGTCAAACACAAGTAGCTTTAGTTTAGACCACAAAAACCTTCATTCATGCTCCAACGCCCAAGTATATGCAATCAAACATTAAAAGTAAACCTTTAATATTCTATTTTGTAGGAAAAGTACAGCTTGAACTCATGTATTAAGGAACATATGAAAAACCTATTTTAACACGTCAAAAAGAGATGTTGGATATACAAGAAATCATACACTTTCAGAGTAAAGTTAGGGGATGAAATCTACCGTCATCTTCTTGTAGTTTTTTGGCTCTCTCCAACCTTGAATGATATTCCTTTTACCAGCTTGAATTTTCAAGCTCTTATTTCAAATCTCCCACCTCTAGGGTTTTTGATTTTCTATGTGTTGGCCCCTTCTTCTGACCTTCTTCCTTTGCTCTCTCATTCTCTCCCCACCCCCTTCCCCCTTTTCTCCCCCTTTCTTTTGTCTTCTCTTTAGAAGTGTAAGAACACTCCCTTTGCCTCTTCTTTTGTGTCTTGCCTGAGGCTCAAGCCCCTTCAAACAAATCAAAGTTAGGGCTTCCCTCTTTTTCCCCTTTCAAAACTCCTTATCTCAAAAAGGAGTTTACTTTCATGTCTAAAAGGGGTGTTTGGGTTGTCTTTGTACCCTAGTCTTATCCAATTTCAAATTAAAACAAGGATAAACCTATTTTCTTGATTAATTGAGGATCCAATTGTAAAATTAGGTCCCAAATTACCTTGAACATAAGATTTACCCATTGTAATATAGGAAGAAAAAATTGAATTTTAATTATCTGCTCTTGAACTCCTATTGACTCTTAAATTGCTTTTCTAACTCTTAATTAGTCTCAATTATGATAAATTGACCTTGGACAAAATAAAGTGTCAACAGATTTAATTTCATGGTCAAAAATAGAATGAACATTTCATTATGACATAATTATTGTCTATAGGATAGACCTAAATGTTCCAAATATAATAGAAATCATCCTTTACTAATATCTCAACCAATATTTCTTTGGATTTAAAGGCTAAAATTAGGGACAAGCAACTACAATGCATCATATAATACTGGGTCATTTCTTTTGCCTTTGGAGAATAATGTTGTGTATCCTGCAAAATTTTCTTATTTTTTGTAGCGCCTCGACCCTTTAGGTGGGCCCGTAGGGCCACTAAACATATATAGCATACATCTCTTTGATACCATACATATACAATTCACCCTAACAAGGGAAAAACGGGTGTTCCATACTGATCTGTATAAACATACACAGTGAAAATACATACATCATCTAATACTTACCAGAGTTTCTAACTGTTTCCCATATACATCCATACATAACTGAAAACATAATCTGCTATACATTACCAGCTCTGACAAGGAAAGTCTACTGTCTAAACTCAGCCCAACAGAACACAAGGCTCGATCCCTTGGAGGACCTAAAACAACATTTGTATGCTAGGGTGAGACACCTCTTAGTAAGACCGATTATATTATTATCAGTGTGTGGCTAGTATGAGATTTCGTGTGTACATATACTGCTAACATTTAAACACATTTAATGGGCATTTTAAAATCTGTATTGCTCTATGAATCTGAAAATACATACTGCTAGCTCAATATAGCCTTTCCTAGGGTAAATATGCCCATATAAGCCTAGAAGATACAACCTGGTTAGAAGAACTAGTGTCGTCACACGCGTTCGCATACTCTGCTCTGACATGCTTCCCCCTAAGACGGGTTGTGTGGCTCGAAGACTGGACCTAGCAATAGTTGGCCGACTAATACTAAGTCAAACATAAAGTAGTACGATGGTGCCTACTCAATCTGTACTCGAAGGCCGCCCAAAGGCTGAGTCATCCGGAATTACTACATCGGATGGAGCCTCGGAATTACTGCATCAGGGAGTACTTTACCCAGGTCATCAATCGCCTTTCCATATCCACTCTAACTAAGACGTGTGGTTGCACCTCTCTCCACATATAAGCCCTAGTATCGTGCTCATACATCTCTCTGATATACAAAGGGCTCTAAAAGCATATATGGCAATTTACATCATAATAAAACTGAAACATAGTTCATTTCATAAAATTGTATACAACATAATCTGTACGTATCTCTATAAAATATATATGTCAGATACTGCCTTGGTAAAAATCGGCATATCATAAACTCGACATTTAGCCGTCATATCTCATCTCTTGGCATATAGCCATCATATCTCATATCTCGGTATATAGTCATTACATTTCAGTATTACACAAAATCTATTCATTTAATGCCAATTAAAAACTATACTCATACCACACAATTTTCATTTGGTAACACATAAATAAATCATTTGCTTGAGAACGTAAGTACTGCTGCTAAAAATGGAGTATGAATATCTCCAGGTTATTATTTTACTAGACATAGATATATAGCTAAATATGAGAAAAATGAAGATAATCAACCCTACCGTCCTTGGTTGATTTTAAAATAAGTCTATGGTTTGAAATAACAACTTTCCAAGTGGTGAAAACGTTCATAAAGACCAATACTATACTTAAAAAATATCATACTTAAATCTAAATGGTTGGTTTCGAAAATAAATTTGGTTAACCGAACCGTAGGTCTGGAAATCCTATAAAAGCCGTAATTGTTTATCTAAAAACTGTTTTAACATTTCATTCTGTTAGAACTCATAAACATAACTGACATAATATAATCCCCTTACCTATTTCTTGAAAAAACAACTCGAGACGCTCCAAAATCGAACCGTAGCTTTTTCCCGAGATCAAGAATCCACTCCGCTTGACATGTAGATATTTGCTCCCTGATTCTCGTGGTAACTTTCGATTGTCGAAACGGGGTGACGATTGGCGAAAGATTGAAGAGAGAGAGTGTGTGGGAGCTGGTTCTAGAGAGAGAGAGATATTTTTATTTCTTAACAATGAAGCAATTGAAAATCTATTCATAGACCCTTTGACCCCGCCAAATTCATTGACAAAATGACATCTTCGTCGATGACCACATAAGGTCATTCGTCAACGAAAGAAAGGCCTCGTCGACAAACCCTAAGCTTGATAATTTCGCTCGTTTTGGATCTCTTTGTTGACCAAGTTCTAAATTTCAGCGAAGAACCTTAGAAGGGCCTTTGTCGACGAAACGGAAAATTTGTCGATGAAGCCTGCTAAAATCCCCTTTTTCTTTTTCTTATTTAATTTCCTTATTTTCCTGGTTCAGGTCTCTATAATCTCCTCTCCTTATAAAAATTTCATCCTCGAAATTTGCTAGCTGTTTTCTATCACATCATCTAAACCATCACTGCTCAAACTCTAGGAAAAATCGGCAACCACCCACAAAGCAGCCCCATCCCAAATTTATTACCTGCCCTCACTTATAGCATAGGAATACCGTGATTACACATAATGTCTCAGGAGATTACAATATCCAAACAAAACTCTCTCGAAAACCAAGTATACTCTAAACCATAAACAAACTTACTCTAACTATAATACATACATATCACTTACTTACTGTTCTGTCTACCTGTCTAGCTCTGAGCGTCTCTAAATAACTGTGGGTACTTCTGACGTAGCTCTGACTCTAACTCCCATGAAGCCTCCTCTACTACGTGATTATGCCACACTACCTTTACTAATGGAATTCTCTTCATACGTAGTTCCTGCTCTCTATAGTTTAGGATTTGAACTGGTATCTCCTCATACACTAACATGTCCCCAAACTCCAACAACTCGTAACTGATCACATGCGAAGGATCTGGAACATACCTCCTAAGCATGGACACATGGAACACATTGTGAATCCTAGACAGTACTAGACGTAATGCAATCTTGTACGCCATCGGACCGACTCTCTCCAAAATTTTGAATGGTCTGACGTACCTAGAGCTCAGCTTGCCCTTCCTACCAAACTTCATCACTCCTTTCATCGAAGCAATCCTAAAAAATATAGCATCACCTACCTCAAACTCTAACTCCCTTCGGCGTGTATCTGTGTAGCTTTTCGGCCAACTCTGAGCTGCTTTAATGTGTTCCCTGATGAGCCCTTCTATGAGGTCTTTTGGACAGGCTCTGGCTCAAAAATCTGTTGCTCACCAACCTCATCCCAGTAAAATGCAGATCGAAACCTCCAACCATACAGTGCCTCATACGGTGCTATCTTGATACTGGCCTAATAACTATTATTATAGGTGATCTCAACCAACAGCAGACATCTGATCTAACTACCCCCAAAATCCAGTACACATGCTCTCGGCATATCCTCTAGAATCTGGATGGTCCTCTCTAACTAACCATCGATTTGTGGGTGAAATGCAGTACTAAACGTAAGTTAAGATCCTAACGCTTCCTCAAGACTCTTCCAGAATCGGGAAGTAAACCATGGATCTCTATCTGAAACAATCGACACCAACATCTCGTGGAATCTGACAATCTCCTGAACGTAAAGCTCTGGGCAGTCTTTGTTAATCTGTCAATAACTACCCAAATAGCATTTTGTCTACGAAGTGCTGATGTGTAACGCCCCGACCCGCCACGTGGGCTTGGGGTGCTACTTTAATGACGTCTGTGTACCTGATACCATATTTATCATAACAAATGCAGCAGAAGTAATGAAACAATCTTCAAACATACATTACCAGAGTTCTAAGTTCCTTTCATACATAAAGATTTCCAAACATCCATGATACAATTCGACCCAAAAAGGATAACTAGTTCGGCCCATACAACTATTATACAAGTCTAGAGTCTTACAACATAATTTACATACACCTGAGATCATACAGATCTTCACAAAAAGAAACTATTCTAATTTTCACCCCCTTATCCTACTAAGCACAATACCTGTTATTTCTTGAAAAGATAATTTGTATACTAGGGTGAGACACTTCTCAGTAAGGATGATCAAGTTAATATCAATGTGTGGGTAGCATGCATTTAGTGCTTACAGAAAACATCCATTCTTCATTTACCCAAAAATAGCTACTTTACATTATACGTACTCATACAATTGGAAATACTTACTTCATATTCCTTATATAAATAATTTATTAATTACACAATATCATTTACATAAATCTACTGATATGCATAAAAGACAATCCTTATGACTAAACGCCATGTATAGACCCCCGTGGTCAGGATTGTGTGGCCCGAAGGCTGGACCAAGCTTGGGGTGATCAACCTAGCCAAGGTCAAACATACATCTGCGTCTTACTCCAACTACGCAGGCATCCACAAATTTCTTGCGTGATTCTGATTACCCTACCATGTCCAGAAATTTTGGGCTTCCAGGGAAGGTACACCCTCTACTGAGGCTAATTAGTTGAAACCACCCACACCACTCTCGCAGTACAGTGTGGGCGCACACGGCCACATAAAGAACCTCTAACAATGGTACCGTGCTTATAACATAAGGGTCCTCAGGGTTCCTAAAGCATATCATGCAATTTAAGTAATATAAAACCATATTTCAACTCATTTCATATAAAACTTGTCATGGTATAAAACTCGGCCCTTGCGGCCATCATATATATAACTCGGCCCTCACGGCCATCATATAAAGCTCTGCCCTCACGGCCATCATATATATAGGTCCCTGCATTTTCACAAATAGTTCTAGTATTTCTTAAACATTCATCATTTCGGTTAATGAGTAGTACATATATATCATTCACCTGCCACACAATTTTCTGAATTTTAAAACATAGTTTGTAGGCAACCAAGAAAACATTGCATCGTTGGTTTAGAAGATAAATCAAACTTCCTACCGTTCATTTATACTTAAAATAGAATAACATATATCTTACGTTTGAAAAAAGTTCCTTTGAGCTGTCGGTTTTTGTAACATCAACTAAAAACATAAATATACTTACTTCAAAAACATTCCGTACGGTTCAAATTCATCAAAAAAACTGACTTAACTTAATCCCTTTACCTGTTTTTGATAAAAAGAAACCAAAACGGATGGCAAAACTGAAACCTTAGCTTTTCAAACCTGGTGAAACTACGAGATCCTATGAGCCGAGAAGGGAGAGAGTGATCCAGGAGTAAGAGAGAGTCCGTATAAGCCTTTTAGTGAAAAATAATTGAAACCATAGTAGAGCTCCAAAAGAAGAAATTTGAAATTTCCTAAAAATAAATGAGCTCACTTCTATTTATAGGTGAGCAGCCCACGAGAAAAGTTGTGCCGGTTTCCCATGTTCCCGCAAAATCATCGTCGATTTTCTTCTAGCTTGCAAAACCATCACCGGTTTGGGCTTTGACTTACCAAATTCCTTATTTTTCTTTTATTTTCCTTTATTCCTATATTTTTGTCCTCAAAATTTTCTAACTGATACTGATTACTTCCTAGACTCACGATCTGTCTCTACCAAAAAATCGATAGCCACCCACATAGCGGCCCTATCCCAAGTTTATTAGATTCCCTCACTTATGACGAAGGAATACCATGGTTACACATAATGTCTCGGGAGTTCACAATAGCATACATAATTCTCCCAAAGACCATCCATACATAAACTCATAAACAACCACCAAACTACACATACTTACCTTACCTGACCTGCAAATAAAACTAACATGTACCTATTCAACTGTACTGGTCTACCTAATACTGATCCTCACTAAAAATTTATGGATACTTCTGGCATATTTCTGTCTCTAGCTCCCAAGAAGCCTCCTCGACTGCATGATTATGCCACAATACCTTCACTAATGGTATTTCCTTAGTACACAATTCCTATATTTTCCGATCCAAAATATGAACTGGTACCTCCTCATAAGCCAAAACATCCCAGATCTCTAAGGGTTCATATATGATCACTGCATAGGATCTGACACATACTTCCTCAGCCCTGATACGTGGAAGACGTTATGAACTCTAGACAATGTTGGGGGTAACGCCGCTCAATAAGCAACTAGACCAATCCTTTCAAGGATCTCAAATGGTCTAATCTACTAAGGGCTCAGCTTGCCTTTCTTCCCGAAACTTATCACTCCCTTCATCAGAGCAATGCTCAAAAATACCATATCCTTGATATCAAACTCTAGCTCCTGTCGGTGAGTATCTGTATAACTTTTCTCCCAACTTTGTGCTACTTTTATCTTCTCCCTGATAAGTTCGACCTTTGCAGATGTCTGCTGAACTAATTCTAGACCCAACACCTGTCGCTCGCCTACCTCATCCCAATACAATAGAGATCGGCAACGACGACCATACAAAGCCTCATATGGTGCCATCTCAATACTGGCCTGATAACTATTGTTATATGCGAACTTGACTAACGGCAGGTATCTAATCCAACTACCACCAAAATCCAGTACAGACGCCCGCAACGTATCTTCTAGAATCTGAATAGTCCTCTCGGATTGTCTATCCATCTGTGGGTTAAAGGCGATACTAAAGGTGAGTTGAGATCCCAAGGCATCTTGCAAACTCTTCCAAAAATAAGAGGTGAACTATGGATCTCGATCGAAAACTATAGAAATCAGAACGCCATAAAGTCGTACTATCTCTTGTACATAAAGCTCTGCCAGCTTATCCATTGAGTAACTGACTCTAATTGGAACAAAGTGTGCAGTCTTCATCAGCCGATCCACAATAACCCAGATAGTGTTCTGCCCACGCACTGCTAAAGGCAATCCCAACACCAATTCCATCGAGATATGCTCCCATTTCCACTTGTTGATGTCAAGTAGTTGTTGTGGTCCTGCTGGCCTCTAGTGCTCAACCTTCACCTGTTGACACGTTAGGCACTACTCTACAAAATGAGCGATCTCTCTTTTCATGTTAGACCACCAGTAAGAACCTCCTAGATCCCTGTACATCTTTGTGCTTCCTAGATGTACCGCATATAAAGATCAATGTGCATCTTCCAGGATGGTTCATCTAATCTCGTCATCATTCGGTACGCAGATCCGGTTGTGAAATCTTAACACCCTATCATCAGATACATTAAAATTTGCATTCATCCCATCCTGTATTACACTCATAATCTCTGCCAGCGCTACGTCTTTCATCTAAGCTGATTTGATGCTCTACTGTAAAGTTGGTTGCACTACCAGACCAGCAATGAATGCCTAGTGATTTCCTTCTACTAAATCTACCCCCAACTTTTCCAAGTCCATCCTGATCTCATGCTGAATCTCAATTGCTAAGATTGATGCAGGCACTGACTTCTGACTCATAGCATCAGCTACCACATTAGCTTTCTCGAGGTGGTAACTAATAATACAGTTGTAGTCTTTAATCAATTCAATCCTCGTGTGTTGCCTCATATTCAACTCCTTCTGGGTGAAGAAGTATTTGAGACTGTTATGATCAGTAAAGATCTCACACTTTTCACCGTATAGGTAGTGCCACCAAATATTTAGTGCAAATGCCACTGCTTCCAACTCTAAGTCATGCGAAGGGTAGTTCTTCTCGTACTCCTTGAGTTGGCGAGAAGCATACGCAATAACTTTCCCCTATTGCATCAAAACACACCTGAGCCCTTTTTGGGATGCGTCATTATAGATTATGTAACCACTATCCCCTGATGGATTGGTTAACATTGGCTTTGTGACTAGATGTTGCTTTAACACTTGGAAGCTCTGCCACACTAGTCCAGTCAAATCCACTGTTCTTTCTCGTAAGATGTGTCAAAGGACCTAACAGCCTAGAAAAACCCTCAATGAGTCGGTGATAGTACCCTACCAAATCCAAGAAACATCTAATCTCATGTATATTCTTCGGTCTTGCCCAGTTTACTACTGCCCATACTTTGCTTGGGTCTACTGATATTCCTTCCCTCGACACTACATGTCCCAGAAATACAACCTATTCTAACCAGAACTCGCATTTCTTGACTTTGGCAAACAATCTCTTCTCTCTTAGTACCTGAAGTACTAGCCTCAAATGAGCTTCATGCTCTGCAAGAATCCTCGAATAAATTAGGATGTCATCAATGAATACCACCACGAATTGATCTAAGTACACGTGGAACACCCTATTTGTAAGGACCCCAAAAATATTTAGGTGTAGTGATCTTTAAAAAATTAAAATTAAAATTAAAATAAATAAATAATTATTATTAATTAAGTAATATAATATAATATATTAATATATTAAAATAATATAATATAATATAAATTATAATGTGTGTGTGTGTATATATATATATATATATATATATATATATATATATATATATTAAAACATCCTGAAGGACAAATCAGGAAGTAAATTGAGACCCTCCCCCTTTTCCTTTTTCAATTCACGCACAAACCCCCCCCCCTCTAGCTCTCTCGCTCACCTTCGCCTGTCTCTCTCTCTTTCTCTTTGATTTTTCTAGCATAGCGAGCACCAATCGAAAATCAAGAAATATCACTGGACTCCATTCTCCGCCACCGTCATTTCTATCGGAGTGGATTTGTTGTAGGAGCGGCATGAGCATATCTCTTGCGGTAAGCTAAATTCTCACTCATACCTCAATTTTGCATAAATATTAAGCCTGATTGACGATCGAACACCACCACGAGAATCTAGGGATGATTTTCTACAAGTCTAACGGAGCAGATTTCTCGTGGGGTCATTGTAGGCATGACCCCAAAATTAGGATAAGGGGATTATTAAGGGACTAATTATTATTTAATTAGTGTACATTTAGAAATTTTAGAATATTGGGCATTTTGAAGTTGAACTAGGGTTATTGAATTCAGGGTTTGGGTAAGCGCCGCTGGTGTAATTTTGGGATCCTACAGGCATAGTTTAGGAAATCAGGTAAGGGTGTTAAATATTAGTTTAAATATTAATTTGGAGTATATGGAGGCTATGGAAGGTTATATGGGTATTATTTTAGGAAATGAGTTAATTAATCCGAGGAAAACACGAATTGCAGGATTTGAGTTTCAGGCGCCGGAGGCGTAGGATCTGGGTTTTAAGGAGACTCTCAATAAGCCAGGTAAGGGGAATAAATTATAACAGTATTTTTGATATTATTGATTGAATGAATATGTGAAAAATGAAGTTATGATATTTTTCCCTGTAAAATTAGTATATTATAAATATTAGATGAAAATTATGTGGCATATGATGTATATTGAAAAATATGAAATTTGATGATGAGTATTTTCTGAGAAAATGATGAAATGAGAACTATCTATATGTTTGCTAGAAATGATGAAAATGATATATAAATACGTGTATAGAAATGATTTTTATGAAAATAGGAAAGTATGAATACTGATTTGAGTATGTTGAGAAGTATTGACAAACGTGAAATGAGTTATATGCTAACATGAGAATGAAATGAATGTGAGAAGGGATATATATTACTATGAAATGAATTTTGAAATGTGGGAATATTGCAATGTAAATTCTACAATATGAACATTGAAATGTGGTAGTTGAAATATGAACATTGAAATGTAAATCTTGAAAGGAGTATATTAGGAAATGTGAACATTGCAAAGTGCGAAAGCTGCAATGGGATCATTGGAAATATGATTGATGAAATGTCAATACCGTATAATGATTATGGGTATGTGGTAATGATAACTCTAATGGATGGATATGGAAACCCTAATGATAGGTTGTGATATTGAGCACGGTACCGTTGCTAGTGGTATTAGTGCAACCACATGGACTCGTGGAGTATGTGGAATGACAGTCGACTGAGCTATATAGTAGAGTTGTTGTACTCGCTGAGTCCGGATCAGGGCTATAGGCCGGTAGTCGTACTACAGATTTGGGATATGTGATATGATATTTTGATCTAACCGAGTCGGCCAACTGCGGTTAGATCCAACCTTCAGGTCGCACAACCCTGACCATGGGGGGAAGCATGGTGTAGTGAATATCCTCAAGGCATCCATGAGTTACAGACACGAGTATATTGGTTATCAGGGACACTCATGAGTTAGATAAAAATGGAAATGCAATGAAAATGGAAATGAAATGAAAATGGAAATGCAATGAAAGAAAATGAGGGAAGAAATAGTGTGAGTTAATAAAATAAATAAATTAGAAGAAGTAAAACTCTCCTCCTGAAGGCTTACTAAGTAAGGTGAGTGCCCTGATAATTATTAGTTGTAGCTGAACCCATGTAATCAGGTAAGTTTGCAAACGATATCAGGGCAGAGGGAAGCTGCTTGTATGGGCAGATAAGCTTCTCTATTCTCAAGTACTTCGCTAGTAAACATGAGTTGTATACGGATGATTTTGGAAACAAAATTAAAAGCTTTTAAAAGCTTGTGAGGTATATCTATACGAGTATGAAAATGAACTTGTATACTTTCTTAAATGGAAATCATTTTAATGAGTATTTTGATATAACTGAGCTCATATTGTCACACAAAGTAAATAATTTATTTCATCTTATTGAGATGTGTCTCACCCAAATTATCTAAAATTTTTAGGGAACAAAGACAGACCAGGTGATAAGGCTTCGAGATAGTGTGGAACGGATACCCTGATATACAAGGTGAGTGTTGGACTAGGGAGGTGTAATTCCCCTAGGGTTGCATTTTTTTGGGTATGATAGAAATGTATATGTTTATGTATAATGATACTTTGGGTATTGTATTCTGGATAGTTTGTATTTTATGACTTCCACTGTTAGGTTAATATAAATGAAATACTTGTTTACCTGGTGCCAAATGCAGGTCGGGTCATGTGAGTGGTATCAGAGGTGTTGACGTGACCGATATATGATTGTTTAATATTGTTTATATAAAAACATGGTATGAAAAATCAGG
The DNA here is from genome assembly GCF_029873635.1 of Malania oleifera. Lineage (NCBI taxonomy): Eukaryota > Viridiplantae > Streptophyta > Magnoliopsida > Santalales > Ximeniaceae > Malania > Malania oleifera. The sequence goes on along the minus strand of NC_080420.1, from coordinate 108,851,885 downwards.
ACATCACAGTTTGGTATCAGAGCCTAGGTTGCTAGGTTCTGCAAACTTTATTAGACAGCAGAATACAATACTAGAGTATAGGAATGGATTTCGAGGAAAATAGGAGACGGGTAGATTGAAATGTGAGTTAGTGATTGTTAGAGGATGAGGTGACGATTTCAAGAAAACCATGGATACTACCGTTGGGTCTTGTTTATGAGTGGTAGGACTAAATCTTAAATTGGAATTGAGGATGGGGAGATAAATGGTCATAGAAGAGTAATTTATGAGTTATTGCAGTGTATTGGTTGTGTGATAGTAATTGTATGCTGAGACTAGTTGTTCCCTTTGCAAGATGGATCTGGGGAACAGTAACACGAGTGTGGGAGGTGATGGAACAGGACCTTCCAGTATGGGTGGTGGAGACACTGACGCGGTATTGCGTAGCGTCACCCAGCAGGTGATGACTGAGATGGCTAGGAGCTCGGGGGAGCGGAGGTGCACGATTGAGCAGTTCACGTGTATGTGACCCCATCTTTTGCTAGGGGAGCGGACCCACTAGTAGTTGAGAACTGGGTCCAGGACATAGAAGACATATTGGCATTCCTCTCATGTACAGACGAGCAGAGGGTGTTATTTGCTACATTTAAATTGACTAGGGAAGCTAAGCGCTTGTGGGGGTCAATGAGACTGCTGGAGGAGTAAAGGCCTGACCTTGCAGCGATGACGTGGAGTTGCTTTAGGGAGATTTTCTTCGAGAGCTACTTTCCCGCTACGATCAAGAGTGCGAAAGTATCAAAATTTCTGTATCTGACACAAGGGCCTTCGACGGTACAGCAGTATGCAATGAGATTCATTGAGTTGTCCCGATTTGCCCCGTATCCGGTTCTAGAAAAGGAGAGGAAGGTGAGGAAGTTTGAGAAGGGCCTGAGGCAGAACCTATATGAGCAAGTGGTAGGATTCTGGGCTTAGACCTTCTCAGAGATAGTAGATAGAGCTGCAGTGATTGAGAGCGGCCTATAGAGAGGCGCAGCAGCACCGAGTTAGGGAAAAAGGCCCATGCCTCCCAATTTTCAAGCAAGGTCCAGTCGAGGGCCATGAAGGAGATATGATAGCATAGGGGGATGATGATAGGGATGAGGAGAATAAGCAGTACATGATAAATAGATGCCCCCTCCTTGTCCCAAATGCTACAAGAGATACTGGGGAGAGTACTGAGTGAGGGAGGTTGTGTGTTATCGGTGCCATCAGCTTGGAGATATCGCGAGAAACTATCCGGCACCGCCAGTGATAGAGGCTACTCCTCGACCATATAAAGGAGGCTATCAAGCACCTCGAGGTGGATAGTAGAGGAATTTTACTCTGATGCGAGTTTATGCACTAATTCCAGGAGATGTTGTGGTGGCAAGAGATGTGGTGACATGTACTGTTTCAATAATGTCATTTTAAGCTACTGCCTTGTTTGATTCAAGAGCAACTCATTCTTTTATTGCCCGAGAATATGTTAAGTTGTGTAGGTTTGAACTTCAGCAATTAGATATTAGTCTGTTTGTTGCTACGCCGACTCAGGCTATAGGGATATGTAGAAAGGTACTCATGGGCAGTCCAGTGAGTATTCAAGAGAGGTCTTTGTCAACAAATCTAGTGGTTTTAGATATGCATGGATTCTAGGTAATCTTGGGGATGGACTGACTAGCTATCCACTATGCCAACATTGTCTGCCATCAAAGAGAGGTAGTATTCAGACCTCTAGAGGGATAGAAGTAAGAATTTGTGGGATTATGTGTGCGCACCCCACCTCAGTTACTATCCGCCATTCAGGCGAGGAGATTGCTGCTACAAGGCTGTCAGGGATTCTTAGCCTATGTGAAGGCAATATCAGAAGGGGAGCTAAGGGTAGAGGATATCCCAATGGTGAGGGATTTTCTTAATGTATTCCCTGAAGATGTGTCGGGACTACCTCCTAATCGTGAGGTAGAGTTTGTTATTGATCTGATTTCAGGAATAGCACTGATTTCGAAGGCGCCGTATAGAATGACACTAGTAGAGTTGAAAGAATTAAATGAATAGTTACAAGAACTGTTAGATAAGGGATTTATTTGGCCCAGTGTCTCGCCCTATGGAGCGCCAATTTTTTTTGTGAAGAAGCAGGATGGGTTGATGAGGTTGTGCATCGGCTACAGGGAAATAAATAAAGTAACTATCAAGAATAAATACCCGCTTCCTCGTATCAATAATTTGTTTGATCAGTTACAGGGGACACAGATATTCTCAGAGATAGACTTACGCTCCGAGTACCATCAGGTGAAAGTTAAGGTGGAAGATGTTTCAAAGACGACATTTAGAACACGATATGGCCACAATGAATTTCTGGTTACACCGTTTGGTTTGACAAATACTCCGCAGTGTTTACGGATTTGATGAACAAGGTCTTTCAAAAGTATTTGGATCAGTTTGTGATAATATTTATTGATGATATATGGGTGTATTCAAAGAGCCCAGTGGAGCATGAGGAACATCTGAGGATAGTGCTTCAGGTGCTGAGAGAAAATAAGTTGTATGTGAAGCTCAAGAAGTGTGAGTTTTGGCTGGAACATGTTACCTTCCTTGGACACGTTATATCCAAGGGTGGTATTTTTGTTGATCTGAGTAAGATTAAGGTGGTAGTAGATAGGGTACGACCGAAGAATGTGCACGAGATTAGGAGTTTCTTGGGATTGGCTGGGTACTACCACAAGTTTTTTGAGAGTTTCTCTAAATTGTCAGACCCATTAACCAGATTGACCAGGAAGGTAGTGAAGTTCGAGTGGTCTGACGAATGTGAACAGAGCTTCCAAGAGTTTAAGCAGCGACTCATCATTGCGCCCGTGTTGACGATTCCTTCAGGAGAAGAGGGATTTGTAATTTATAGTGATGCGTCCCATAAAAGGCTCGGATGCATGTTGATGCAGCGGGGGAGAGTGATAGCCTATGCCTTGCCTCACGACAGTTGAAAGAATATGAGATGAACTACCCTACCCATGATTTGGAGTTAGCAGCAGTTGTCTATGTGTTGAAGATTTGGAGACACTATCTTTATGGGGGTAGGTGTGAGATTTTCACTGACCATAAGAGTTTAAAATACTTTTTTACGCAGAAAGAGTTAAACATGAGGCAGAGGAGATGGCTGGAACTGATAAATGATTACGACGGTATGATCATAATCTCCATATAACATAACACCAGAGTTTACTAATTCTAACTATAATCCATATTAAATCATTCATCACTTGTATTTCCATAAATCTACATAACTCCCAAAACAATTCAATAATTTCACAATCATTCCTTACTCAATAGCCTTAAAACATAATGACATAAAACTTAATTATTTACTTTCTACAAAAACATCATTAAAATGTTTATACCCTTTTTTTTATATCTCCTAATAATGCTATAAAAACCTCGAGCTCTCTAAGCTCGATCTCGAAGAAATCCTAAAAAAAAGATAAATTCATATTCGGGTTAGACACATCTCAATAAGGGAAGAAACCATATGTTAAAACAGTGTGTGACCAACATGAGTTTATATATAACATAATATTTAATATTTGAAAATCCTTAACATAATTTCTGAAATCATTCCCTGATCCTAATCAAACACATGCAAATGTTTAACCCACGAGATTACCCGGGGATAGGGGTGACTACCCACCCATACAAGTAGCACCCCTCTGCTCTGATATTTTTGACAACCCAAAGGTCGCAGCTAAAGCATACTAGGGCACTCACCTTACTCAGTAAACCCTCAAGTGATAAATTAATCTCGTACTCACACTGTTCAACAATAGCTTACCGGCAAAGGCCCTAAGGATAGGGAAATCTATCTGCCCATACAAGTAGGTTCCCTCTACCCTAGTACGTTATGCGGCTATTACCATATCTGTAGCTACTAGTGCACTCGCCTTACTCAGCAAGCCCTCAGGCGAAAGGTATGCCTCGCCCAATCGTAACATGTTCTACGTACATACATACTTCTAATATCATAATACATCATTCTTTTCTGTCATTATACATTTATGCACATTCATTCTTGTTCATAACTTAACTTTGCATTTCATTTCACTTTAAGTGACTCTTTCCCATTTACATCATTTACCTTTGTCATTTCATTTCATCGTCATTTCATCGTCATTTCATTGCATAACATTTCATTTCATTACTTCGTACTACAGCTGGTCTTTAGCCATCATCAGTTAGTCTATGTAGAAATGCTAGATTTGTTAACACAGCTCCTTTTAGTTGTCATCAATTAGTCTACACAGAAGTGTGCTAGATCTGCTAACATGGCTGTCTTTCAGCTGTCTTACATTTACATGGTTGCATTTAACATACACAGGCAACATTGTCCATATCATATTTTATTCTCATTGTTTTACTTACTTAGCTTGCATCTCATACATTTAACATATATTTGCACAGATTCTCATGCCACGCAATTGAACAGTAAAATTCATACATTGCCTGTAAAATAAGCCAACCAACATTTAACATTTATATATTGAAAATACCTTTCATTTCTTACATAAATATTCTAAAAATATTTTTTCACTTTCATCAGTTCATTTTCACACATACATATCTAATAAACAGCCTTAAACTCGAAAAAATATAATTTAAACAGTTGGCGTTTTACCCACAATGAAACATATGCACATACATATAACACAATTTATTTTTTCATTAAATTCATAAAAATTTTGATTTAATATATATTTTTTCCTTTACCTGGTTTCTTGAACTACGCCAATAGGGACTTCGAAAAATTCCTGCGGCGCTTACCCGGATCCTAAAATTAAATTCCTAGTTCCAAAAAATTATTCCTGAATAAAATATTAATTTAATACTTCCTAGGCCTTTAAATACCCAATAAATAATTATCTCCTTAAATTTAGCCAAATTCTCAAATCCCACTCTCGCTTTGGAGTAGGGCCTAGAAAACCCCAATTGGAAAATTACCTACATCAAAATGATGATAACAACGACTAGGACCCCATGGTTGTGTCCGTTCGTCGATTTAACCACATATTAACGGCGAAATTGAGAAAATGGAGAAAATTTACTTTTTCCCAGGAGCAGTACCAAAGCCGTTCGCATGAAAAATCTGCTCCAGTAGAAATGTCGGCAGTGGAACCAAGAATCCAACGACACCTTCCGTTTCCCGATCTGTCGCAAACTCGCCGAGTAATTGAGAGAAGGAGAGAGACGAAGATGGAGTGGCTGACATGCAGGAAAAATATTCAAGGGGAGGGGGGTTGCACCTGCTCTGACATTTTCTTCCTGCTTCTTCTTTCTCCTTCTTTCTTCTTCTTCTTTCTTCTTTCTTCTTCTTCTTTCTTCTTTCTTCTTTTATCTTTTGTCAGATACTTTATATATTATAATAACTTACTTATATATATATCATTCAAATTAGTTTTTTTTTTTTTAATTTCAATGTAAAAATATTTAATTTAATAACTAATTATTTAATTATTTAATTTATCTTAATTTAATTTAATTTCTTTATTTTTAATTTTTTTTCTTCTTTTTCCCACGTCATTCCTCTTATTTATTTATTTGTTATTTTATTTATATATTTTTTTCAAATTATTTTAATTTTTTTAAATTTTCGGGTCTTTATAGTTGCCGTGTATGTAAAATGCAACCATGTAAAGGTACGACAGTTGAAAGCCGGGTTAGCAAATTCTAGCGCATTTCTATGTGGACTAACTATAGCATATTCTAGCACATTTCTATGTGGATTAACTGATGATGGCTAAAGAGCGGCTGTAGTACAAATGAATGAAATGAAAATGTTATGAAATGAAATGACAAGGAATGACAATGCAATGAAATGAACTATGAAATGTGAATGATACAAATGGGAAAGAGTCACTTAAAGTGAAATGCAATGCAATGTTAAGCTATGAATATGAATATATGTGTATGATTGAATAACGATGGAAATAATGATGCATTATGATATTAGAAGTATCTATGTATGTAAAACATGTTACGTTTGGGCGAGGCATACTCTTCGCCTGAGGGTTTGCTGAGTAAGGCGAGTACACTAGTAGCTTCAGATGTAACAGTAGCTGCATAACGCACTAGGGTAGAGGGAACCTACTTGTATAGGCGGGTAGAATTCCCTATCCTTAGGGCCTTTGCCAGTAAACTGTTGTTGAATGCGTGAGTACGAGATTAAGTTAACACTTGAGGGCTTACTAAGTAAGGTGAGTGTTCTGGTATGCTTCAATAGTGACCTTTGGGTTACCTCAGTACCAGAGCAAAGGAGTGCTACTTGTATGGGCGGGTAATCACCCCTATCCTTGGGTAATCTCGTGGGTAAACCTTTGCATGTGATTGTTAGGTTCAGAAAATGACTTTCAGTATTAAGTTAATGATTTTACAAATATTATAAAATGATATGTATAATCTCATGATGGTCATACGCTGAGTTTAATATATTGTTTCTTCCCTTACTGAGATGTATCTCACCCGAATATGAATTTATCTTTTTTTTGGATTTCCTCAAAATCGAGCTTCGAGAGCTCAAGGTTTTTATAGCATAATTAGGGAATAGAAAAAGAAAAGGGTATATTTCTATGTTAATTTTGAGATGTATATGTTATGTTTTGTGTTTTTTATTTTAAGTCTTCTAGATATTATGAAAGGTTGTGAAATATACTGGTATTATGAATACCGAATAATATTTGGAGATATGCATATATTTGAATACAAGTGGATGATTAATTTATTATGGTTGGTAGATTGATTTAGAAACTTTGGTATTATATAATTGGGAGATTACATTTATGTTTTTCGTTGCGTATATGTTGATTATGGATTATTAGGGATTTTATCAGGTATAACTCGTCGGACCTCGGGTTTAAGGGTTCGGGGCGTTACAGTATTCCTCCGCCACAAGCGAGGATAATTAATAAAATTGGGGCATTTTCCTTTAAGGATAAAAAGGTGATGAATAGCAAATTTCGAGGACGAAATTTTTATAAGGAGGGGAGAATGTAAGGACCCCAAAAATATTTAGGTGTAACGATTTTAAAAAAATTAAAATTAAAATGAAATTAAATGATTAAATAATAAATTAAATTAATTAAAATAATTAATTAATTAATTAAATTAATAATTATTATTAATTAAATAATATAATATATTAATATATTAAAATAATATAAATAATACAAATTATAATATTATATATATATATATACTAAAACATCCGATCCTTCAAGAAGTAAATTGAGACACCCTCTTTTCCTTTTTCAATTCATGCACAAAACCCCCCCTCTCGCTCTCTCGCTTACCTCCACCTGTCTCTCTCTTTCTTTTTGATTTTTTCGACCTAACGAGTGTCGATCAAAAATCAAGAAATATTGCTGGACTCCATTCTCTGCCACCGTCATTTCTACCGGAGTAGATTTGTAATAGGAGCGGCGTAGGCATATCTCTTGAGGTAAGCTAAATTCTCACTCTTATCTCAATTTTGCGTAAATCTTAAGGCTAATTGATGATCAAACACTGCCACGAGAATCTAGGGATGATTCTCTACAAGTCTAGCGAGGCAGGCATAACCCCAAGATTAGGATAAGGGGGTTATTACGGGGCTAATTATTATTTAATTAGTGTAGATTTAGAAATGCTAGAATATTGGGCATTCTGAGGTTGAACTAGGGTTATTGAATTCAGGGTTCTGGTAAGCGCTGCGGGTGTAATTTCGAGACCTTACAGGCATAGTCCAAGAAACTAGGTAAGGGTGTTAAATATTAGTTTAAATGTTAATTTGGAGTATATGGAGACTAGGGAAGGTTATATGGGTATTATTTTGGGAAATAAGTTAATTAATTTAGGAAAAACACGAATTGCTGGATTTGAGTTTCGGGCGCCGGGGGCGTAGGATCTGGGTTTTAACGAGAGTTTCAGTAAGGCAGGTAAGGGGAATAAATTATATCAGTATTTTTTATATTATTGATTGAATGAATATGTGAAAAATGAAGTTATGATATTTTTCCCTATGAAATTAGTATATTATAAATATTAGATGAAAATTGTGTGACTTATGATGTATATTGAAAAATGTGAAATTTGATGATGAGTATTTTATAAGAAAATGATGAAATTAGAACTATCGATATGTTTCCTGGAAATGATGAATGATATATAAATACGTGTATAGAAATTATTTTAATGAAAATCGGAAAGTATGAATACTAATTTGAGTATGTTGAGAAGTACTGAAAAAAGTGAAATGAGTTATATGCTAACATGATAATGAAATGAATGTGAAAAGATATATATATATATATATATATATATATATATGTATTACTATGAAATGAACTTTGAAATGTGGGAATATTGTAATGTAAATTCTGCAATATGAGCATTGAAATGTGGGAGTTGAAATATGAATATTGAAATATAAATATTGAAATGAGTGTACTAGGAAATGTGAACATTGCAAAGTTCGAAAGTTGCAATGGGATCATTGGAAATATGATTGATGAAATGCCAATACTGCATAATGATTGTAGGTATGTGGTAATGATAACCCTGATGGATGGATATGGAAACCCTAATGATGGGTTGTGATATTGAGCATGGTATCATTGCTAGTGGTATTAGTGCAACCACACGGACTCGTGGAGCGTGTGGCGTGATGGTCGACTGAACTGCATAGTAGAGTTGTTGTGCCCCCTGAGTCTAGATCAGGGCTATAGTCCAACCAATCGTACTACAGATACGGGATATGTGATATGATATTTTGATCTAATCAAGTCATCCAACTACGGTTAGATCCAGCTTTCAAGCCGCACAACCCTGATCATGAGGAGAAGCATGGCGTAGTGAATATCCTCAGGGCAGTCATAGTTATAGACACGAGTATATTGGTTGTTAGGGACACTCATGAGCTAGATGAAAATGGAAATGCAATGAAAATGGAAATGAAAATGGAAATCCAATGAAAGAAAATGAGGGAACAAATAGTGTGAGTTAATAATATAAATAAATGAGGCGAAGTAAAACTCTCCGCCAGAGGGCTTACTGAGTAAGGTGAGTGCCCTGATAATTATCAGTTGCAACTGAACCCAAGAAATAGGGTAAGGTTGCAAACGATATCAGGGTATATGGAAGCTACTTGTATGGATAGGTAAGCTTCACTATTCTCAAGTACTTCACTGGTAAACATGAGTTATGTACGAATGATTTTGAAAACGAAATTAAAAGCTTGTGATATATGTAATGACCTAGAATTAAAATAATTAGGAAATATAATAAATAAATGGATTAATGGATAATAAGGGGAAAAGGAAGGATTTTTAGAAGGAAAAGCAGGCCTTGTCGACGAATGTCCTATCTTTGTCAACGAGTGTCCTTCTAAGATCGTCGATGAAGTCAGTTCCTCGTCAACGAAGGAATCCCGATAGAGAATTTCGAAACTCTGAATTTAGGCGACGAAGGTATCTTCTCGTCAACAAAGTCTCTACAGTGCCTCATCGACGAATCCACGTGTCTCATCGACGAAGCCCTTCCAATAAATAGAATGTTACTCATTTTTAGCGAGAAATTCACGAACCTTCTTCTCTCTCTCTCTCTCTCTAAAACAGTCTCCCACCCTTCTCTCTTCGATTTTGGGCTGAATTTGACCCGGTTTGACAATCCAGGACCACCACAAGGTTCATCAGATCATTCTCTGTAAGGCAGTAGGAGTTGATCGTTGGTTTGAGGGGTTTGGGAAACATCCCAAAATCAGAGTAAGTGAATTATTTTGGGATTTTCTTAATGAATATTGTTATTTGGAGCCTAGGAAGTAGTAAATAAGTGTTTTTCTTAAGATTTGAATTAGTTGAAATTTATTTTTAATTAAATAAGTGTTTTTCTGAAGCAGTCGACGGTTTAAAAAAAGCCACGGTAAACCTTAGATGTTTTTGTTTCTAAATTGTGAGACTGGTCCTTATATGAAGATTTTGGATTTTTATTAAATTTAATTTAATGATTATGTTATCTGGGGTTATGATATGGAATTCTTCTCTCTTCTCTATCCAATTTTCAGGATGAATTCTGGAGATGAGAATGTAGAGGCTGAAGGAAGAGAGGATTCAGTGACGTCGAGTGAAGAATAAATAGATACCTCTAAGGTGTTACGAGGTATTATCCATTAGGTTAAGGCAGAGATAAAGAAGGATCCAAAAGAACAGAACTGTCCACCTGCAGGACAGGGCTGCAGTATTAAAGAATTTATGAGGATGAACCCTCCAGCCTTTATAGGAGGACCTGATCCAGTGGTGTCAGAGAATTGGGTACAAGAGAAAGAGGAGATTATGACTGTAGTCGACTGCACGGACGAGCAGAAGGTCTATTATGCCGCTTTCAAGATGACAGGAGAGGTGAAGCGCTGGTGGTTTTCTACGAAACTGCTAGAGGATCAGAGGGTGGTAAAGATAGCTCTTACCTGGGAGAGATTCAAGGAGCTGTTCTTTGACAAGTATTTTCCTTCATCTGTTAGAGAGGAAAAGATTGAGGAGTTTACTAATCTGACCCAGGGGGATATGACGGTTGCGGAGTATGCGTCTAGACTTGTGGAATTGTAGCATTTCGCTATATTTCTGATCCCAAATGAAGTAAGGAAAGCTAGGAAATTTGAAAAAGGCCTGAGGCGCAGAATCTACGAGTTGGTGGTCGAGTTTTAGGTCCAGATTTTTTCAGAATTAGTTTATAAGGCCTCGGTGTTGGAGAAGAGTATTCAGAGCAGCATTGAACCTTCAGAGCAGAAGAAGAGACCTGCACCATCTGATTTTTAGTCTGAGGCCAGTCAGGGATCAGCTAAGAAAGGGAAGGAAGCAGTGGGCCCTATATGCTCGAAATGTAATAAGAGGCATAAAAGCGAATGCTGGTTTGACACTCTGAATTGCTACAGGTAGGGCAAGCTAGGTCATATCAAGAAGGATTGTCAAGAACCATTGTCTATGATATCTGTTCAGAATCAGGATCAGGGAAAACAGTAGGCACCGCTTGGAAGAGGTAGTCCATCTCGGTTCTACACACTTCGAGCTGAGGAGGATGCCATCAGAGAAATAAGTATGAGTTTATATTTAAGACAGTGATGAATTAATTTAATGAAAAATGATTGAATGATTTATATGATGAGATATATGTTGAGTTTTTATGATGGTAGTTAGAAATTGAATTCAAGTAGAGTGAAAGGATGATTAGTTAGTAAAATTTCGAGGACGAAATTTCTTAAGGAGGGGAGAATGTAATGACCCGGAATTAAAATAATTAGGAAATATAATAAATAAATGGATTAATGGATAATAACGGGAAAAGGAAGGATTTTTAAAAGGAAAAGCAGGCCTTGTCGACGAATGTCCTGTCTTCGTCGATGAGTGTCCTTCTAAGATTGTCGAAGAAGTCAGTTCCTCATCGACGAAGGAATCCCGAGAGAGAATTTCAAAACTCTGAATTTTGGCGACGAGGTATCTTCTTGTCGACGAAGTCTTTACAGTGCCTCGTCGACGAATCCCTTCCTATAAATAGAATGTTCTTCATTTTCAGGGAGAAATTCATGAACCCTATTCTCTCCCTCTCTCTAAAATGGTCTCCCACCCTGCTCTCTTCGATTTCGGGCCAGATTTAACCTCGTTTGAAGATCCGGAACCACCACGAGGTTCGTAGGATCATTCTTTACAAGGCTGTAGGAGCTGATCGTTGGTTTGAGGGGTTTGGGAAACTTCCCAAAATCAGGGTAAGTGAATTATTTTGGGATTTACTTAATGAATATTGTTATTTGAAGCCTAGGAAGTAGTAAATAAGTGTTTTTCTTAAGATTTGAATTAGTTATAATTTATTTTAATTAAAATAGGATTTTTGGTTCAAGGTCCAAATGAACGCTGTGGGTATCAGTTCGGGGATCCTACCAGCGTATTTCGGAAGTCAGGTAAAGGGGAAATTTATGTATTAAATTAGATTTTTCATGAATTAAAATTGATTATGTTTTATTTAAGTATGTATGTTTTAGTGTGAGATATTAAAATGTTAACCATGTTAAACTATGTTTTCTGAGCCTAGGATTGCTTATGTAGCTATGTATATGTGAAAGTAAACAGATGAAAGTGAAAAGTAATTTCTGAGGAATTATATAAGAAATGAAATGTATTTTCAGCATATAACTGTCAAATATGGGTTGGCCTATTTTATAAGAATATATACGAAGTTTACTGTTAAATTGTGTGACATAAGATTCTGTGCAAATATATGGTAAATGTATAAGATGCAGGCTACGTAAGTAAAACATTGGAAAAAAAATATGATATGGGCCATGTTACTTGTGTATGTTAAATGCAACCATGTAAATGTAAGACAGTTGCAAGGCAGTCATGTTAGCAGATCTAGCACACTTCTGCGTAGACTAACTGATGATAGCTAAAAGGAGCTATAAACTAACTGATGATGGCTAAAGACTAGTTCTAGTACGAAGGAAAGAAACAAAAATTCAATGAAACGACAATGGAATGATTATGGTATGAAATGACAAATATGAATGATGAAATGTTGAAGAGTTACATAAAGTGAAATGCAATGCAATGTTTAAAGCAATGAACATAAACAGATGTGTATAAATGAATAATGATAGAAAGAATAATGTATTATGATATTAGAAGTATTTATGTACGTAGAATATGTTATGATTGGGCGGGGCGTACCCTCCACTTGAGGGCTTGCTGAGTAAGGCGAGTGCACTAGTAGCTTTAGATGTGGCAGTAGCTGCATAACGTACTAGAGCAGAGGGAACCTATTTGTATGGGCGGGTAGATTTCCCTATCCTTGGGGCCATCGCTACTAAACTATTGTTGAACTGTGTAAGTACGAGATTAATCTAACACTTGAGGGCTTACTGAGTAAGGTGAGTGCCCTGGTATGCTTTAGTTGTGACCTTAGGGTTACCTAAGTATCAAAGCAGAGGGGTGCTACTTGTATGGGCAGGTAATTACCCCTATCCTTGGGTAATTTGGTGGGTTAAATCTTTACATGTGAATGATTAGGTTCAGAGAATGATCTCATTGTTAATGATTTTCAAATGTTATTAAAATGATATCTATATACCTCATGTTAGCCACACGCTTTTTTAATATGTATATTTCTTCCCTTACTGAGATGTGTCTCACCCGAATATGATTATTTCTTTTTTTAAGACATCCTCGAGGTCGGGCTTAGGGAGCTCGAGGGTTTCTAGTCTTTTGAGGGTTGTAAAGAGAAAGGGTATATTTTGATATACTGAGGAGTTGTATAAAGTTTAAGTTTAAGTTTATGTTTTATGTCTTTATGTTTTAAGTTTGTTGAGAAAAGAACGATTGTGAAAATACTGAAATGTTTTAGAGATGTATGTATCCATGGAAATGCATGTGTTGGATGGTTAATATGGAACTTAGATAGAGATAGTAAACTCTGGTAATGGTATTATTTATGGAGATTTTGTTTATGTTTTTTCCGCTGCGTATGTTATGGATTATAGATTATCAGGATTTTATCAGGTCTAACGCACCGGACCTAGGTTTAAGGGTTCGGGCGTCACAATGTATATCTATACGAGTATGAAAATGAACTTGTATACTTTCTCATATGAAAGTCATTTTAATGAGTATTTTGATATAATTGAACTCATATTGCCACACACTGTAAATAATTAATTCCGTCTTACTGAGATGTGTCTCACCCAAATTATCTAAATTTTTCAAGGAACAGAGACAAAAAAATCAGGGCGTCACACTATTCATCAAACCCGTGAATGTTGTAGGCGCATTCGTTAAACCAAACGGCATATCCAAAAATTCGTAATGGCCATACTGGGTTCAAAAGGCTGTCTTTAATACATCCTCTGACTTCACCTTCAACTGGTGATACCTGGATCGCAGATCGATCTTAAAGAAAACCTGAGTACCCTTCTGCTGGTCAAACAGGTTGTCAATACGTGGTAACGGGTATTTATTCTTCACTCTTACCTTGTTAATTTCTTTGTAGTTGATGCACATCCTTATCGACCCGTCCTTATTTTTCACGAACAACATTGGCGATCCCTAAGGTGATACGCTCAGTCTAATGAAACCACTATCCAAAAGTTCCTGTAGTTGCTCCCTTAACTCTTTTAGTTCAGTCAGAGCCATTTGGTACGGAGCCTTAGAGATTGGTGTCATCTCTGGAGTCAATTCAATGGCAAATTCCACCTCACGATCAGGAGGCAACCCCTGTAAGTCCTCAGGAAATACATATGAGAACTCCCTTACCAATGGGATTTCCTCCAGCTTCAATCCCTCATTTGGTGATCCTTTCACACATGCTAAGTATCCTTGGAAACCCTCCAAAAGTAATCTTCTTGCCTGAATCGCCAAAAGGATCCATGGTGCGGAGCACATATACGACCCTACAAATTTAAACTCCTGCTCCCCCGGAGGTCTGAATACTACCTCCTTCATGTAGCATCTATGCTTGCATAACTGGAGGCTAGCCAATCCATCCCTAGAATAATGTCAAATCCATGCATATCGAAGACGATTAGACTAGCAGGCAACCTTCTCCCCTGAATTTCCACTGGGCAATCCCTAATCAATTTACTGTATACAACAACTGATCCTGTTGGCGTGACCACCTCTAGCTCGACCCCTAACGATTGAATCTCTACTCCCCACACTTTAACAAACCCTTGAGATACAAATGAGTGGGTCGCACCTGAATCAAAGAGCACAACAGCTTTATTGGAAAGTATATAAATAATATGTGTAACTACATCTCCTACGTGCTCGGTGTCACCCAGCGTTATAGAGTACACCCACGCCTAGGCAGTGTACCCCCGATAACCACCTCGGGGTGCTTGACTCCCTCTCCCATATGGCTACTGCTGAGGTGTGTAATTCACTGTCATGTGACAATCCCGCACTTGATACCCTCCTACACTACACCGGTAGCTGACAACTGCTCCAGCCCTACACTCGCCCCAATGCTTCTTATGGCATCTAGGACAAGTGGCACTCTAAGAACTCCCCTGAGGGGCTCGTGATCCTATCTCATGTTGTTGGCCCGTAAAATTACCGAGTCATTTCCACGTACTCTGGCTGGAGCTAGACTGAAACCCCTAAGATAAGGGCCTCTTCTTTTGATTTGCTACTCTCTCCCCCTCCTGAATGCTAGTCTTGACTGCCA
The DNA here is from genome assembly GCF_029873635.1 of Malania oleifera. Lineage (NCBI taxonomy): Eukaryota > Viridiplantae > Streptophyta > Magnoliopsida > Santalales > Ximeniaceae > Malania > Malania oleifera. The sequence goes on along the minus strand of NC_080420.1, from coordinate 108,836,675 downwards.
TGGCTCTATCCACCAGCTTGGTGAAACTCTGCGTCAGTAACGCTACCACCTATGATCGAATACCCTACCTTCTGCCCCTCTCAAACATCCAAGCCTTCTTCGGCTTATCCGAGACTACATGTGGAGCGAAGTGAGACAACTCCATGAACCTGGTGGCATATGGCTACACAAACCATGGAACCCTGCATCAGATAAAGAAACTCCTCAGCCTTCGCCTCTCTAGTGGCAATAGGGAAGCATATGTTGAAGAAGACTTCCCTAAAATGACTCCAAGTAATAGATGCATACCCTGGCTGTTGTTCCTCCACCAGCTTAACTGATCTCCACAATATCTTTGCCTCTCCCACCAGTTTAAAGGTGGCAAACCTAACTTTCTGCTCCTTTGTGCATTCCAACACACCTAACAGTTCCTCCGTCTCCTAAATCCAGCCTTCCGCCTCAATCAGATTCGATCCTCCTGAGAATTTTGGCGGACTTGTCTGAGAAAATTGCTGAAACATGCAGCCTCTATCAGCCGCTAGCTGACCTTGCTCTTGAGACTCCCTCTGAGTTTCTTTCCTAGCCTGCCATGTTATACTACGCAGTATGGTCAAGGCCTTGACGTCATCTTTGCTGGAGGTATTCACATGATTATCACCTTCGGCCATTACCTCCTTCCCCCTAGGATTCATCCTAAAGATAGGATAGAAACCGACTAAAGAATTCCAAATTTATCAAGGTTGATGCAAGTATGGAATGACTAATAGTTAAAACATACAACTTTGCAGTTAAAAGAATCACTTATACATTTCTACTACAAAATTGCCAAGGTATCGGACCCATATCATGATGCTGACACTACATACATACTTTTCCAACCTATTGTTCCCAACCTAAATTTCCAAGCTTCAGTCCCTCAACCTAGAAACGAAACCATCGATGGATTTATTGTGGTTTTCCTAAAATTGTCATTCCACGAAAAGACCGACAAAAGAAATCCGCCTCCAAGCCTCTAAACTAAAACCCGCCTAACTTACTAACTCTTATCCTCATCTCATCTCAACCTATACTCTGGTAATCCTTAACCGTCAAAATCTGCAAAACCTAGCAAACCTAAGCTTTGATACCACCTGTAATGCCCCAACCTGCCACGTCGGCCCAAGGTGCTACTTTACTAACGTATGTGTACCTAATATCATATTTATCATAACAAATGCAGCGAAAGTAATGAAACAATCTCCAAACATACATGACCAGAGTTCTAAGTTCCTTTCATACATAAAGATTTCCAAACATCCATAATACAATTCGACCCAAAAAGGATAACTAGTTCGGTCCATACAACCATTAAACAAGTCCAAAGTCTTACAGTTTAACTTACATACATCATACAGATCTTTCCAAAAATAAACTATTCTAACTTTCACCCCCTAATCCTACTAGGCACGATACCCGTTATTTCCTGAAAAGATGATTTGTATACTAGGGTGAGACACTTCTCAGTAAGAATGATCAAGTTAATATCAATGTGTGGGCAGCACGCATTTAGTGCTTATAGAAAACATTCATTTTTCATTTACTCAAAAATAGCTACTTTACATTATACGTACTCATACAGTTGGAAATACTTGCTTCATATTCCTTATATAAATAGTTCATTAATTACATAATATCATTTACATAAATCTACAGATATGCATAAAAGACAATCCCTAGGACTAAATGCCATGTATAAAGCCCCGTGGTCAGGGTTGTGCGGCCCAAAGGTTGGACAAAGCCTGGGGTGATCAACCTAGCCAAGGTCAAACATACATCCACGTCTTACTCCGACTATGCATGCATCTGCAAATTTCTTGCGTGGTTCCGATTGCCCTACCACGTCTTGAAATTTCGGGCTTTTACTAAAGGTACACCCTTTACTGAGGCTAATCGGTTGAAACCACCCACACCACTCTCGCAGTACAGTGTGGGTGCACACTGCCTTATAAGGAACCTCCAACAATGGTGTCGTGCTCATAATATAAGGGCAATCAGGGTTCCTAAAGCATATTATGAAATTTAAATAATATAAAACCATATCTCAACTCATTTAATATAAAACCTGTCATGATATAAAACTCGACCCTTATAGCCATCATATATATAACTCGGCCCTCATAGCCATCATATAAAGCTTGGCCCTCGCGGCCATCATACATATAGCTCCCTGCATTTTCACAAATAGTTCCAGTATTTCACAAACATTCATCATTTCAGTTAATAAGTAGTACATACATATTATTCACCTACCACACAATTTCCCTAATTTTAAAACATAGCCCATAGGCGACCAAGAAAACATAGCATCGTCGGTTTAGAAGATAAACCAAACTTCCTACCATTCATTTATACTTAAAATAGAATAACATATATACTAGATTTGAAAATGGTCTTTTGAATGGTCGATTTTTGAAACATCAACTAAAAACATAAATATACTTACTCCAAAAACTTTTTGTACTGTTCAAATTCATTAAAAAGTTGACTAAACTTAATCCCCTTACCTATTTCTGAAAAAATAAACCAAAACGGACAAAAAAATTGAAACCCTAGCTTTTCGAACTGATGAAACTATGAGATCCTATGAGCCGGGAAGGGAGAGAGTGATTGGAAAGTAAGAGAGAGGCCGTAGGAGCCTGTTAGTGAAAAATAATTGAAACCCTAGTAGGGCTCTAAAAGAAGAAATTTGAAATTTCCTAAAAAAAAAGAGCTCACTTCTATTTATAGGTGAGCAGCCCAGGGGAAAACCGGCGTCGGTTTCCCTTATTCCCACAAAATCGTCGCCTATTTTGTGGTTGACTAGCCCTATTGACCCAAACCGATGCCGATTTTCTTCCAGCTTGCAAAACCGTCACCGATTTGGGATTTGACTTACCAAATTCCTTTTTCTTTTTTCCTTTATTCCTCTCTTTTATATTTAATTCTTCTATTTTTCGATTTCGGGTTTCTACATAATGGCAATTTCGTGTCAAAATCCATGGAAATGTGCTCCCACTTCCATTTAGGAATAAGAAGTGGTTTCAATGGTCCCGCTGGCCTCTGATGCTCGGCCTTCACCTGCTGGCATGTCAAGTACTGCTCTACAAAACAGGCGATCTCTCTTTTCATGTTAGACCACCAGAAAGATTCCCACAGATTCATGTACATCTTCGTATTCCCTAGATGTACTGTGTAGAGCGAACGATGTGTGTCCTCTAGAAGGACCCACTAAATATTGGCATCATTCGGTATGCAAATCTTGGTATGGAATCTCAACACCCCATCATCTAAGTTGTTCAAATCCGATTTCAATCCATTTTGTATTCCCTCTACAACCTCTACCAATTCGGCATCTCTCGTCTGAACTATTCTAATCATCTCCCTTAAGGTCGGCTAAATAACTAAACTGGCAATGAACGCCTGTGGATCCTCATCCACCAATTCCAATCCCAACCTCTCTAGATCCATCATGATCTGATGTTGTACAACAACTACTGAAACCAAAGCACCCACTGACCTCCAACTCAAAACATCAGCTACCATATTAGCTTTTCCTAGGTGGTAACTAATGATACAGTCGTAGTCCTTTATCAACTCCAACCATATCCTCTGCCTCATGTTCAGCTCCTTTCGGGTGAAAAAGTACTTAAGACTTTTATGATCGGTAAAAATATCACACATTTCACCATACAGGTAGTGTCTCTAGATCTTCAATGCATACACTACCACTGCTAATTTCATATCGTGTGTCGGGTAGTTCTTCTCGTACTCCTTGAGTTGATGAGAAGAATAAGCAATTACCTTTCCCTGTTGCATTAGAACACACCTGAGACCCTTCTTAGAAGCATCACTATAAATAACAAATCCACCATCCCTTGACGAAATGGTCAGAACTAGAGCATTAACCAGCCATAGCTTCAGTTCCAAAAAACTCTACTCGCACTTATCAGTCCATTCAAACTTTACGTTCTTCCTTGTGAGTCGTGTTAATGGACCTAATAGTCTGGAGAACCCTGCTACGAACCATCAGTAGTATCCTACAAGACCCAGAAAACTCCTGACCTACTAAACATTCTTCGGTCTTGTTTAGTCCACTACCATTTCTAACTTACTCAGATCCACTGATACCCCTTCCCTGGACATTCCATGTCCTATAAATGCCACTTACTCTAACCAGAACTCTCATTTCTTAAATTTCGCAAACAACTTCTTCTCCCTAAGCACTCAAGGTATCAACCTCAAATGAACTGCATGCTCCTTAGAACTCCTCGAATAAACTAGGATGTCGTTAATAAAAATGACCACGAATTGATCGAGATACTTGTGGAACACCTTGTTCATCAAGCCTATAAATTCTATAGGAGCATTGGTCAATTCGAAAGGCATAACCAGAAATTCATAGTGGTTATACCTAGTCCGAAATGCAGTCTTCGGTACGTCCTCTGATTTCACCTTCAACTGATGATACCTGGATCGCAGATCAATCTTAGAGAAGACCTATGTGCCCTGTAGATGGTCAAATAGAACATCAATTCTGGGTAATGGGTATTAATTCTTCACTGTTACCTTGTTAATCTCTTTGAAATTGATGCACATCCTCGTCAACTCATCCTTCTTCTTCACAAATAGCACTAGTGCTACCCAGGGTGAAACACTCGGTCGGATATAACCCTTATCTAGTAGCTTCTGTAGCTACTCCTTCAATTCCCTCAATTCTACCGGACCCATACAATATGGAGCTTTTGAAATCAGTGTCGTTCCTGGAGTCAACTCTATAGCGAACTCCACCTCACGATTAGGAGGAAATCCTGACAAGTCCTCTGGAAACACAAGTGGGAACTCACTTACTATGGGAATCTCCTCCAGCTTAAGTTCTTCTCTCGATGTTTCTTTCACAAACGCCAGATACCCCTGGCATCCCTCTAGAAGTAACCTCCTAGCCTAAATAGCTGAAAGAATACGTGGTGTAGAACGCACACAAGACCCTACAAACTTGAATTCCTATTCCTCGGGAGGCCCAATTACTACCTCTCTCCTATGGCAATCAATGATGGCATAACTAGCTGCAAGCCAGTCCATCCCCATAATGATATTGAAGTTGTGCATATGAAACACAATTAAACTGACTAGTAGTACTCTCCCCTAAATCTCTACTGGAAAATCCCGAATTACCCTACTACATATGACTACTAACCCTAACAGTGTAGTCACTGCTAATTCAGTGTCTAACAATTGTGCCTCTAACCCACATAATTTAACGAATCCCCGAGAAATGAAGGAATGTGTCTGAATCAAATAATACTACAGCTTTATTTGAAAGCATATAAATATTACCTGTCACCACATAGCCGACGTTCTTTACGTCACCAGGAGTTAGGGAATACATGCTCACCTAGGTCATACCCCTCTGATATCCGCCACGTGGTGCCTGAGCACCTCCCCAATATGGCCACTGTGGGGGTGCATTGCTCCATGGCATGCCGAACTCACGTGCCATATGCCTTGGTTTGCCACACCGGTAGAAAACACCTGATGCCCATATACACATCCCTGAATGCTGCTTGCCACAAGTAGGACAAGCAAAGGAAAATGAGGAACCTTGAGAAGTACCACCAACAGTCTCTCACCGCTGGTCTACGCTAGCACCATATTTCTTCCAAGTGTCCTGCCTCGCACCTGAATAAGAACTGAAAGGTGTCGAGCTCTTATTCAAAATCAAAACCTCTGAATCCCCCTCCAGGCTATCCTCTACAACGGTGGCCTTATCCACCAGTGACTCACTCGAAAAATGAGCAGTTCGGAAACTATCCCAAGTATAGGAGTTCTGTCGTGTAATATTAAGCCCAAGGGCTAGATCGTCTCCTCAGGGAATGCATTTGATCTCAGATTTTACGTTCGCCCAATCAAAAATAAAAATGTACTGAACTCAGCTCAGATTCAGAGTTTTCAAAGTTGGTTGAAACTTATATAAAACAAACACTCGAATTAAAATCCTAAAACTAACTTGCACTGAATTAAATAGCCAGAATAGAAACCCTAATCTACTCAAACAAAACCGAAACACGTGCTAATTAAAAATGACAACCTTGATCTTTAAATACGCAATAGAAAAACTCACATAAACATAGACACAAATAAAAACTCAAGCAGTTCAAACGGTAACTGAACACAATAAAAACGAAAACTTCAATGAAACTGACCCTGAACTAAACTGAAGTTTGATAAAAAAAAATACTTTTATATTTTGTATCTTTTTTTTTTTTTCTTCTTCTTCTTTTTTTATTTTATTTTAGGACAAAACTAGACATCACCATATTAAACTACTAAATTGAAACATTAAACAAATCTAACACAAAATTAATTGAAAGAAAAGAAAGGAATAAATAAATAACTGAATACTGCAATAGAAAAAAAAACTAAATAAATATTTCAAGCAAAAATCCCTAAACAATAATCAAAGTAAGAGAAAAAAAAATCAAAACTTTAATAAATTGCAATACAAATTAACGCAAGACTCAATGACAATAATAATAACAATAAAAAGTGAAGAAGAAAACTGGAAGAGAAAGAGAAGAAGAAAGAGAGAGAGAGAGAGAGAGAGAGAGAGAGAGAGAGAAACAGAGCAGGTCTGCTAGAAGTTGTAGCAGTGGCATGGGCTGGCCGAGAAGGGCTCGGGTTTGCTGGAAGTTGTCTAGCTGCTGCTGTGTTTCTGGTGCGGATGAAGACTGTTGTGCTCTGTTCGTGGGTTGTTGATGAAGGCTGGAACAGGGAGCTGCCTGGAGGATGTTGCTGCTGCTCGTGGTTGCTGGTATAGCAGCAGGGGGGGCTGATGTGCCGTAAGGGTCTGCTGGTGTTGGCATGGCAGCAGGCTACTGCAAGAGTTGCTGCAGGCTTGAGTGGCCGGACTGTGATGGAGTTGCAGCAGGGATCTCTCGGGTGCTTGTGTGCTGTGCTGAAGGAGGACTGGAACAAAGGGCAAGGAAGAAGATAGGGAAAGTCAGAGCTAAGGAAGAATAGGGGAAGAAGGAAAAGGAAACAGAGAAGGAACAAAGCAGAAAAAAAAAAAAAAAACTAACTAAAGAAGAAGAAGAAGAAGAGGGAAGAAGAAGGAAGAGGAGAGGAGAGTGGGGAGCCACGGGCGCTGCCTACGCAGGAAGAGGAAGAGAAGGGTTAAATAGGATAGGGAGGAAAGCCCTAGACACGGATAGGATACCCAACCCGGCAACTTGACCCAATTGGAGTTGACCCGAATTGCTATATTTTTTCATTTTTTTCATTCTCTGTTCATCGCAAATCTGACTCTTTTGGAGCCCGCATCTCACAAAACTCAAAACACAAAAGTTGTAGATAATCCTTTTCTATTTCTATAAAAATTTGAATCGTCTTGATCGAAGCTTGGACGGAAAAGTTATGTACGAAATATGAACAGGTGTCGGTTTTGGTTCCCGGGAATTTTCCTGCGACAAAAAAATACCAAAACTTCATAAATAGTGCAATAAAGTTCAAGAATGATGATTTTGGCACTTTATTAAAATATTGGACAATTTTGGACATTTAATTGAAAATATAAACCGTAAAGCCTAGGTTAAACATCCAATTACGCAGTTTTGACGCGTAATCAACCAGCATAGGAAAACCTTGAATCTGCAGTATCGCCGTCTACTTCCGAATCTCCTTCTTCAGACCTCTCTCAAACTTCCAAACTTTCCTCACCTCATTTGGTATCATAAATGGAGCAAAGTGTGATAACTGCATGAATCTGGCGGCATATTGCCACACCGTCAATTGCCCCTGAGTCAGGATCATAAACTCCTCCATCTTTGCATTCCTAACAGTGGCTGGAAAGTACTACTCAAAGAACAACTCTTTAAAATGGCCCCATGCCATCGCCACCTGTACTAGCCTCTACTCCTTCAGTATCCTTACAGATTCCCACCACCTCTTGGCTTCTCCAATCAACTTGAACGTCACATAGAGCACCTTCTGCTCATCCGTGCAACTAGGGTTGTACACGGTTCAGTTTAGTGTGGTTCGATTTTGGCCAAAACCAAAAATCGAACCGAATTTTTTGGTTTTGGGATTTTCGAACCAAAATCAAAATCGAACTGAAAATATGCTCCAATTGAAAACAAAAAATGTGGCGGTTTGGTTGCGGTTTTTCAGTTTTAAACCAATTTTTTTTACAAAAAAACTTACAGTTTCACTGTTACAGCAGCCAACACTCAGCACGCAGATGGTGCTCTCAGCTCTCAACTCTGAAGAACTAAAGAGTGAAAACTAAGGATGGGACTACGGAAGCCGAGAGGAAGGCAGAGTCAGACGAGGGACGACGGACACATGACGGAACTGAGTCACAGAGAGCCGAGAAGAGAAGAAGAAAAATGAGGAAGGAGGAGGTGGAGGCAGAAGGCACGGAGCCACGCACGACGGACAGCACACAATAGTCAACAGACAAAACAGAGTCATAAATTCACAGGCTCACAATGAGAGCCGAGAGGAGAAGAAGAAAAATGAGGAAGGAGGAGGAGGAAGCGGAGGCGGGAGGCACGCTGGCCGCTACGCACGCACGGCACTCAGTCGCTCACAGAATCACGTTGAACTGTTGAAGTTCCCTGTAGAGTGTAGAACAATAAACTATAGAGACATGACTTATGAGGAACAGCCGAACAGAGTAGAGGAACTGAGGCTTGAGGAAGAAGGAAGAGGAGGAGGCGGGAGGGGAAACTTGGGAACTGGGAATTAGGAAGGGTCGAAGCCCGAAGGCAGTGTGAAATTGATTGAAAAGTTAAAAGGTGAAAAGTGAAAATAAATAATAAAAAAGGTTAAACCTTAAGCACTATATATATATATATATATATATATAAAATTCATTTTTTGGGTTTTTTCGGTTTGATTCCAACAAAAACCAAAACCGACACCAAAACCGAATATTTTTATTTTTATAAACCGAAACTGAAATCAAAAACTGAAAAATCGAATCGTTTATGATTTTGGTCCGGTTTTTGATTTTTCGATAATTTTTGTGCACCCCTACGTGCAATGTAGAACAGCCAAGATCTTCTCGATCTCCAGAATCCAAATTTCTTCTCGGATCGGGTCTGTACTCCCTGTGAAGGTAGGAGGCTTAAGTATAGTGAACTGATCAATAGAACCTCCCAGCTCCACCGTGGGACGGTCTTATCCGCATGACCTCTGCCATAAACTGCTGAGCGGTATCACGAAGTAACACCATAGAGTCATTGCTAGCCTCATGGCCAACCCCTTCACTGCTACTGCCACTAGCGTTAGTAGTATTATCCTTGGACTCCGTCCTGAAGAGACAATTAAGAAAATTATTTAGAATTTTGGTATCTTACATATCTACTACAACTACAATACTATAAGACTCGTCTTAATAAACCAATGTCCCTAATGACCATGTACTCTGCTAACCTAATACCCTCATTCTAACTCAAGTTCTGCCTCTCCACTTAGAAACAAAATTGACAATGGATTGCCATGATTTTCTGAACCGATTGACTAATCCTGAAAAACACAGAAGTCCACAGATGGAATTTCTGCCTCTAGGCTTACAAAGCAAAACTCGAAAGTCCTATCATACCTATTCCTATCCTTGTCCTACTCTGAACCTATACTCTTGTAAGAATATCTGACTTAGTCTGCAGAATCTAACAACCTAAGCTTTGATACCAACTGTAGCACCCCGATCCTCTAAGTGGGACCAGAGTACCACTAAACACACATAACATACATCTCTCTGATATCATACATATACAACCCGCCCTAACAAGGGAAAAATGGGTGTTCCACACTGATCTGTATAAATATACACAGCGGAAATACATACATCATCTAACACTTACTAGTGTTTCTAATTGTTTCCCACATACGTCTATACATAACTGAAAACATAATCCGTCATATATTACAATCCCCAAAAGAGACAGACACTCTAATATCTTACCAGCTCTGACAAGGACTGTCTATTATCTAAACTCAGATCGGCAGAATGCTAGGCTCGATCTCTTGGAGGACCTGAAACAACATTTGTATGCAAGGGTGAGAAATCTGTCAGTAAGATAGATTATATTATTATCAATGTGTGGCTAGCATGAGATTTCGTGTGTACATATACAACTAACATTTAAACAAATTTAATTGACATTTTAAAATCTATATTGCTCTATAAATCTGAAAATACATATTGTTGGCTCAATATAGCCCTTTCTATAGTAAATATGCCTATATAAGCCTAGAAGATGCAACCTGGTATGAAGAACTAGTGTCGTCACGTGCGTTCACATAGTCTACTCTGACATGCTTCCTCCCATGATGGGTTGTGTGGTCCGAAAGCTGGACCTAGCAATAGTCGGTCGACTAATGTTAAGTCAAACATAAAGTAGTACGATGGTGCCTACTCAATCTATACCCGAAGGCAGAGACATCTAGAATTACTACATCGGATGGAGCCCCGTCATTACTGCATCGGGGAGTACTTTCCCTGGTCACCAATCGCCTTTCCATATCCACACTCTAACTAAGATGTGTTGTTACACCTCCCTCCACATATGGGCCCCAATACTGTGCTCGTACATCTTTCTGATTTACGCAGGGTTCTAAAGTCATATATGGCAATTTACATCATAATAAGACTGAAACATTGTTCATTTCATAAAACTATATACAATATAATCTGTACGTATCTCTATAAAATATATCTGTCAGATACTGCCTCGGTAAAAACTTGCGTATCATAAATTCGGCATTTAGCCGTCATATCTCATCTCATGGCATACAACCATCATATCTCATATCTCGGTATATAGCCATTACATTTCAATATTACACAAAACCTGTTCATTTAATGTCAATTAAAAACTATACTCATGCCATATAATTTTCATCTGGTAACACATAAATGAATCATCTACTTGAAAACATAAGTACTGCTGCTATAATTGGGGTATGAATATCTCTAGGTTATTATTTTACTAGATATAGATATATAGCTAAATACGAGAAAAATGAAGATAATCAACCCTACCGTCCTTGGTTGATTTTAAAATAAGTCTATGGTTTGAAATAACAACTTTCCCACCATTGAAAACCTTCATAAAGACTAATACTATACATTAAAAATATCATACTTAAATTTAAATGGTTGATTTCGAAAATAAAGTTGGTTAACCGAACCCTAAGCCCAGAAACCCTGGAAAGGTCGTAACTATTTATCTAAAAACTGTTTTAACATTTCATACTGTTAGAACTCATAAACATAGCTGACATAATATAATCTCCTTGCCTATTTCTTAAAAAACAACTTGAGACGCTCGAAAACCAAACCCTAGCTTTTTCTCGAGATCAAGAATCCACTCCGCTAAACTTGTAGATATTCGCTCCCTGATCCTCGTGGTAACTTCCGATCGTCGAAATGGGCAACTATCAGCGAAAGATCAAAGAGAGAGAGAGAGAGAAAGTGTGTGTGGGCACTGGTTCTAGAGAGAGAGAGAGATATTTTTATTTCTTAACAATGAAGCAATTGAAAATCTATTTATAGACCCCTTGGCCTGGTCAAATTCGTCGACGAAATGATGCCTTCATTGATGAACCACATAAGGTTGTTTGTCGACGAAAGAAGGGTCTCGTCGACAAACCCTAAGCCTGATATTTTCGCTCATTCTGGATCTCTTCATCGACAAAGCTCTAAATTTTGGCAACGAACTTCAGAAGGGCCTTCGTCGACAAGAATAGAAAATTCGTCCTTGAAGTTTGCTGAAATCCCCTTTTTCCTTTTATTATTTAGTTTCCTTATTTTCTTTGTTCGGGTGTCTACATTTTTTTAATTAAACAAAATCTTGTATATCAAATGGAAAGAATTATACTAGACATGAAAATATAAAGCCCAAAAAATATTAAAAGTCTTTATTTGGTTACTCCTTAAAGTGAGGCTATTAAAAAATGATCTATGCTTAAGTTATGGTATCACCAAATATGTGAATAGTGGAAGGTGTGAAGGAGGTAATGAAGACACTATTCATCCTCTTGAGATTATCCAAAGGCAAAATGGATCTAACTCTCCTCCTTATCACATGACAATTTCTTTTTTTAACTTGTAGATGAGTGGTTTAAATAGAACATCATTTTACTTCAAACACGACTATGGTTTCTACCAAATGGCTATATTTTATAAACACATACTAGTTTATTTGGCAAATCAAAAGTGGAGAGGTAATAGAGGGTTAATGCCTACCTATTTCAATCTTAAATTATAAAGATAAACTGTCTAGCTATAGATTTCGGAGAAGCCTTTAAATGGGCTTTTAGTCTTGGCATCCTTTGCCAAGTGAGATATATCTAATGGTTTTCAATCTCCAAGTGAATGGATTAAACTTATTGTTAATAGATGTTGAAGAGGAAATTCAAGTTGTATGCGTTGGAGGCCTTATTTAATATGATAATACAAAGATGCCTTGACTCATTTTACCATAGACGCCTCCTCACAATTGAGAGTTGTGCATGTATAGGGATCATGATGTCAAGAAATCGTAGTCATTGTTATAGCAATGTTTATTGTATATTTCACCTTCTTTGGACTTTGTGAAAACAAGGGATAGTGGGTTGTCATATCCTTTTACTCAAAATGGTTAATGTTTCTTTAGTCAATATATGGAGTTATACTAGTAAAATATTATTTATTCTTAAAGGAGCCTTAATACTACCCTTTTAAAAACCTTTTGTTATTACTTGGTGGACCATTTGGAAGGCAAGAAATGTGGAAGTTATAATTCTCATACAATCTTTAGTTCACAATCAAATATACAAGATAAAGAGATTGATGATGGACTACGACAGAACATTTGGGTTATATTGTAACGACTTGCTTAATTTTCATATATTTTTATTTTTATTTTTTTCTTAAATAATACAAATCAATATAATAAATCCAGCAGATCATAATCAACCTGAACCCGTGGGTACCAGGGATATAACAGAAGGCAAAATGGAAGCCTAAGCGGCAGAAAATATAAAATCATAATATCATAAACACAAAACCATCCATCTCAACACTAGAGTTACTACATCCATTGTATTTAGGTATATACATCCCAAAAGGAAAGTACTAGGAAAATTTCCCACAAAAATCCATCCATCCCCATCAAAACTTACCCTTCAAAGAGGGCAGATCAACAGTACTATCTCAGCGGAGCTTTATCTGCTCTCCTATCAAGGCTCCTAAAATGTTCATATAATTCGGGGTGAGACACCTCTTAGTAAGGGAAATAAACTAATACTAGTGTGTGGTAACATGAGCATTTTTGTGTTATACATATAATCATATACATAAACATAACTAGTAAAACAGTATGTATCATTTCTTGGAAAAACATGTATAATCATAGCATAGCAGAACATAGAAAATTTATTTAAGCATAATCCATCTCATATAATAACAATAATAAGAAAACAACCTTGGTAGGTTAGCTAGTTGTTGTCATGTATTACCCCCACATGACTGGGTTGTGTGGCTCAAAGGCAGGACCTGACAATGGTTGGCCAACCATTGCCAAGTCAAAAGTATAGTCTGTACGTCCGATGGGTCTGCCAAACCTGGTTCGTACACCAGGGGCGATCATACTTCTTAAAACAACATCGATTATCTATCCTCACGCTACTCCGTACAGCAGCGTTAACACAATATCATGATGATCATGAACACATAGCAGCGGTACCGTGCAAGTGCTAACCTAGACCAAGCCAACTAGGTTTTGATAACATATATCTTATAATCAAACTATGAGACATGGTTATTTCATATTATTAACTGCCAAATCAATATCATCGCATCATTTTGTATATTTATATATCATGAAAATCATCAACCCGTATGACAGCATTTCATATTTTACCATAGCTCAGCCCGTACGCCAGCAAATCATATTCATAGCTTAGCCCGTACGCCGGAAAATATATCCATAGCTCAGTCCGTACGCCAGCAAAACATATAAAATTCTTGCCCCGTATGCTGGTTTTTCATTATAAAAATTCATATCATTATCATATTCCTAGAAAATAGTTATTCATAACAAATTCTACTCAGGCCACACAAAATGTGTAATTCGTATATTTCAAACATATCATCATTTTTAACATTATTTTCCAACATAATGCATAAATATATATATATATATATATATATATATATATATATATATATAGATACATGTATTTCTTTGAAATCAAATGCTATAAAATCAAAATTTTAATTTTCATAATCAACTAGCTTAGTTTATCCCCTTACCTGATTCTTGAAAATCCCCTAAGACAAACAGTTGTGCACCCGTAGGGTTCCCCATTCAACACCCTAAAAATGACATTCTCCAGAATTAAACTTCAGTATTTCTATGCGTACTACGCTTTCTACAACTGTCGAAAAGTCAAATAGTGAGTAGAAATTCTTACCCTAAATATGGGATGGATTCCGAACTAGCCCCACCAACGATCCACTCTAGTAGATATGCAGAGAACATCCTCAGGAGTGTCGTGGTGGCTTCAGATCGTCGAACCCACGAAAGATCGGCCTGAGATCTTAGAGAGAAGGAAGGAGGGATGAAAATTTAAAAAGAGAAAGAATTTCTCGTGTGATTTTTGCTTAAAAATAAGAGTTTAAGACTATTTATACTATGGACTTCGTCGATGAGGTCAAGAAGGCTACTCGTCGATGAACTCTCCCCCTCGTCAACAAAATTCAGAGTGGCCCAAATATCCTCTCGATATCTTCTCGTCGACGAGACGCACCTTCGGTAGCTGCCCCCTTTTTTTTTCTATTCCCGCGTTCCTCTCTCTTTATTATTTAAATACCATTATTCTTCAGGTCAATACATATATAATGACTATAGGTTTGTGAACTCTCAAATTCAAACCATTCATTCATAACTCCATGCTAAATAATTAGCCAATCATTAAAGTTGATGCAATTCAATGGGTAACCCTTGTTGTGCAAGCAATGGTGGGCTAAGTCACGAGAATTCACATGACTAAAAAGTTTGTTTCTTGTGTTGGGACGACCACAAATATGATTGTCATGCTATTAACAATTTGATACTATCTTCACCTTGCTTGGAGGAAGAAGTTTGACATTCTACTCCTCAATCTACATCCTTTAAAGCCCTTGACCTTATTAATCATTTCCCTCCCTCCCCCCCCCCCCTCTAAACCATGTTGTACGAAATTTTATTACAAACATCAAGATTCCCAAATTTTCTCATCGGTCTCTAGTAGGACACATTCTCACAGTGAAGGAAATCAATGAGCAAAGCATTTTTCAAATTTGTTTGTTGAGATGCTGACTTGGTGATAAAGTTGATGATGCTTTCAGTCAACCTAAATACACCGCTTATTGCAAACAAATTCAAGGAAAATTATTTTAGTTCATTTTTCATCTGTTGACTTTTTGAGTCCAATCTTTGTTTGATGCTGACGAAACACAAGGATCTTATGTGTGCATCTAATTTGTGAACAGATTTACAATATAGCACACATATGAGGTATAGAAGAAATGGAAGCCTGAAGAACTCAAAGAACACATCATCCGGCGTATTCTATGGATCAGAAGAGCAAGAAAGAAGACGTACGTTTTATTTTGTAAATGCATTTTAGTTTTATATGTGGTCTGTTATAATGCATATCATGCATGATGTGAATGTAAGCTCAAAATGACCATAGACTGACCATAGCGAACCAAACCAGGGTCGACTGACGTTAAATTTTTTGGGTGTTTTAACGCCCTCGGTCCACCAACCATTTCGTGCCTTAATCGGCTTAATCAACCGAATAAATGTTTGTCTCGAGTCAAAATGTTGACCATAGCTCGATCGACTGACCCAACTTTGAACTGAGCATCCACGATCAATCAACCTCCGCTTTACCTTCCTCAGCCGACCGAACCTGTAGTTCAAATTTACTATGGTCGACCAACCTTCTTTAACAGCAAACCGCCCTTTTGTCATAGTTGATCAAACCCACGAAGGGTTCCAGATCTTTTGCCTTTAAGTCGACTGACCCGATCCACGGTTAACCGAATGCTTTGAATTTCAAATTGGCTGTGAGAGCTTAGCCAACCACCGGTTCTCCTCGGTCAACTGAACTTCCACGTACGATCAATTGGCCCATGCTTAGGTTGACCGTACCTCTCGAGTCAGACTATTTTTAAATGCATAAACACGGTTAAAAATTAATTAAACAATTTTAAGAATGACAAGTGTGTCCCTAACAGTCATGTTTTGGCCAAAGTCTATATATACCCCCTCATAACTCATAATTAGGAAGGTAATTAGTCCAAAAAATTCTCTTAAATTTTTATACCTTATCTTTATCCCTTCAAGCTAGATTTTCATCCTCTCTTACTTGTTTATTTAAAAAAATCATTTTCAATAGAGTGTCTTATTTATCTTTTGCATTTATTTTACAAATCATACAGTGTTTACTCTCATATCTTATTTATTTTTCAAATCATATTCTTGAGAGTAAAACCAAAGTTTCTTCACATATTTTATTGATAAATATCTTTTGAGAAATCTTATTCTTGATTTGTGGATCTTTGCACATATATTTCAAAGATTTCCAAAAGCTCATTATGCCTTCATTGCAAAATTATTTTTGAGCAAAATATTTACTTCTCCCGCACTTTACTTGGAAAATCATTTTCAGAGAAAATATTATTTGAGTTTAAATCTTTAAGCACTTATCATAAATATCTTTATTCAAAGATTATTTTGAGAGAATCATTGTACTCACACTGAGCTTATTTTCATATTGTTCGTGAGTGTACTTTGTGCAGTATTGTGCACACATATGCTTTTGTAGAAACATCCTTGTTGTACAAAATATTTTTATATTTGTTGCATTCTCGACATGTGGACGGAAAAGGGAGACTCACCTGTGAAGAGTCCCGAATTGCTTAGATCCGGTTAAGAAAGCACTGGATAGTTCAGACCTAGTTAGGAGGTCCTGTTGCACCATAAGGTGTGGTTGTAAAGGTTAGGGTCAGCCCTATGAATGTGACCTGGGGTATTCCTCACCCAGTAAGGAGAGGAGGTTTGTTTCGATGTTGTTAGCTTTACCGTGATCCCAAGAGGGGGGGTGAATTAGTATTTTTAAAAAATTTAACCCCTAGGTATTCCTCCTAACAGCAGTATGTTCACAACCCTATGGTCAATCTAGTGCAAATGATATAAATAAACCAGAAATTAAATAAAACATTTTAATCAATCACACAAACACCAGAAAGCAGTAAAGAGATGGAGACACGCAGGTATGTTATCGAGGTTCGGCCAACTGCCTACGTCCCCGCCTTGGCTTACTAACATAAGGATTACCACAATAACTTGCTCACTTAAACTTGTGCAGCGGCACCTATACAAACCAGATCAATTAGCACAGGGCTGACCTCAACCTTTGCACCAATCCTTAACGGGCTAGATTATCGCCCCCTCAGGCCACGCTTGGAATCACACAGACATACAATCAAATGGTACAATATGAAAGTGCTTTCACATAAAGCATATTTGTACCCAAATGCGTTCAATCACGTACACCACAGATGATTTAAAATGTAAGCTCAATGTGGTCTAAAAGGTTCAACTCTCAAATATATTTTCTATCAGTGTAATACGTACGTGAGAGTGTCAACAAGCAATCTTTGTATTTCAATGTGATCTCAATCAATATGCTCAAACAAAGATAAGATATTATACAAGTTTCAAATATTTCAACTAGTGTATATGCTTGGTTTGAAAAACTAAGCAATCTTTGTATTCAACAAATAATATAAACTTGAATAGATATTGCCACAAAGATTTGTATATCAAATACAAATATCTTTTCACAACAATGTCAATATGAATACCACAAGATATTTGAGTAAGTTTGAAAATGTTTTTGCAAGCCAAAAACAAATACAAACTTCCAAAGATATTGCAATGAGAATGCAACACTCGGAAGTTCACCACAAGCCTTCCTAGGTTAGGCTTATTAGAAAGCCTCCTAAGAATGCTTAGGTTATGCTCTCGTAAAAATCGATTCAAGCACTTACGAAATGAGAAAGCAAACCTCTAAATGAACACACTCAATACACTTACAAATGATACAAAGAAGTGAGGAAGGTAAGTTTGAGTGGATTTGAAAATAGTATGAGCAGTAGGAAGTATTTAGCTTGAGAGAGAAATTTGATTTTTGTTTTTGCTAATTGATGCTTAATTCTCCCAAATGAAAGGGTATATATAGACATACCAAAATTTTTGACCGTTGGGGACCTATTAGGGATTGTTAGAAAAGTTGAATGACGTTTAAAATATTTTAACCCTATTTAAAAATATTAACTGCGGTAAAAATTTAGGTGCAACCCAAGAGGTCCGGTCAACCAGGACACATATGGTTCGGTCGACCAGGGGGGTTTTGAACTAAAGGCTCAGTCGACCAAGAGAGGGCAATTTTTCAATTTTCTGAGGTTCGGTTGATTAGGCCATTTTGAACTGGCTCGTTCGGTCGACCAGACCGTTGGGGATTTTTCCCGAGATCCCTAGGTCGACAAAGTAGTTGGAGTATAAAAATGGCTCGGACGACTAAATGGTCAAACATTTGACCCAAGGGGGTTTCGATCGACCAAGAGTTTTGAACTAAAAGGGTTCGGTTGACCGGGACCTTGGTCAACTGTTGACCCAGGTCTGGTTCGGTCAACCAAGCCAAAATGAACTATGTTGGCCGATCGACCAAAAGTGCACCAAGCGTGCACTTCGGTCCCGTTTTGAAACATACAAACCCTATTCAAGTGCCTAACAAACATATGTGCAAATGTATGTGTCCTACAGTCACTTTGGGTCCAAAATTAAGACACCGAAAAAGCCTGGTGTCAGTCAACCGAGCCTTTGAGGTCTTGCTACGGTCACTTTTAGTTCGTAGTTGGTTTAAGCTCACAAAATAAATCATGCATGTGTTGTGTGTGCTTATTACAAACCAAATATCCTAAATACTATTACAGACAAATTTCACTACTAAATAGTACAATTGATAACATAAATATGTCTTCAAGCTTTAAGCTTTCACCTGCCATCAATGTGTCTGCTAATATAGACTTGCACATGAACTAGATATTTATTAAATACAGGACTATTTGTCATTATCAAAACAAGGCGTGACCTATAAGGTCAACAGATGTCGCTCCACCCGCAAGTGAGCAATTTAATGAATCCTCTTGCCTATGAGCTTGAGGTGGAGACGTAGGCTATAATGACCCAAAGAATTATGGTATTTAAATAATAAAGAGGGAGAAAAAGGAAATTAAAAAGGAGGCATAATAGGTCCTCATCGACGAACGCTGCGCGTTCATCAACGACGTGACATATTGGACTCGTCGACGAGGGTGTACTTCGTCAACGAGAAAATACCGAGAGACTATCTGCCTATCTCTAAATTTCATCAATGAGAAGCAAATGTTCATCGATGAACGTCATTCTTGATCTCGTTGACGAGGTGACGTGGCTCATCGACGAAGTCCAGTGTATAAATAGGCAAAAACTTCATTTTTGGCTAAAATTTCTTGCGCAAAATCTCTCTTCTCTCTCCTCTTTGGTTTTCATCCCTTCTCTCTAAGTTTTTGGGCCGGATTAAATCAGTTTGACGATCTGAAGCCACCACGACACTCATGGGAAGTTCTCTGCATATCTACCGCAGTGGATTGTCAATGGGGATAGTTTGAAATTCATCCCTGAGTCAAGGTAAGGCTAATTATTCAAAATTTGGTCTTCCCATAGTTATAGGAAATGTTATTCATAGAAAATACTGAAGTTTGGTTCTGGAAGTTGTCATTTTCAGGGTGTTGAATGGGGAACCCTGCGAGAGCAGGACCAGTGAATTTTAGGGGGATTTCTTTTCAGTAATCAAGTAAGGGAATAAACTAAAGTAGACATTTTTCATGCAAATTATTATTATTTATTAGAAAATTAATTTTCAGGAAGCGTGTATTATATATATATATATAAGTAGATTGGTAAAAATGCATATTTGGGAAAATACTGTTACTATGTTGAAATGTATATATATTATGAAATGCCTGAAAATATGATTTTAGAATAGAATGTATGGTTTTATTCAGAACTGTGTGGCATGAATATTATTTTATATGGATGTTATGACAATTTTAAGAATAAGGTATATTTTCAGAGTCTGTGAAATAATGCGGTACATTATGATTTCAAAATACATGATAAATGAATTATTTATTCAGAATAATAAGTATGAATTTTTGGCGCAAGGTCGTGTATTATGTATAATTTCGGCGCAAGGCCATACTTATGAATATTCAGCGCAAGATCGTAGAAATAAAAGAATTCGGTGCAAGGTCGTATGTATGTATGTATGTTATTACAGGAAATGCTATCAATCTATTTACGTTAGACAAGCATATTATCATGTATTATATGTTATTAGAACCCGAATGATAGTTCAGTTAAGTTTCGGGGGTACGGTACCGTAGCTATATAAATCAGATTATTATGTTTAGACTTGTGCTAACCGCCCCTACAAGTAAAGAGGGTGAGAGATGGATAGTCGATATGGCTTTCAATGTAGAGTTGTAGACGTCCACCTGGCAGTCTAGGCCAGGGTGTGGTGGGCCCATTGTACTTACAGACATTTTTGACTCGGCAGTGATCGACCAGCCATTGTCGAGTCCCGCCTTCGGGCTACACAACCCATTAGGGGGATAATACTCGACATCAGCTTGCTATACATCCTGGGCAAATTTCAGTATTATCAGTTATATCAAACATTTCATGTTCAATATGGCCTATTAGAAATTATGAAAGTATATGATTATTCAATATGTTATAATGAATGTTTTCTAGCATATGAAATGTATTGTATATGTATTATAGCACTAAATATTCATGTTGTCATACAACTGTAATTAGTTTATTTTTCCTTATTGAGAAGTGTCTCACCCCCCAAACTTAAATAATTTTTAGGAAACCCAGAAAGATCGGCGGCTCGAGGCTGCCTTTGAGATAGGCTGATACTACCTCACTAGGAAGGTAAGTTTTGATATAGAGATAGGAAATTTATGTTGTGGATTCCTAGATATGTAAATATTTTTTTGTATTTTTGGAGATTGTATATAAACACAGTATTTTGGGAATGTAGCTGACTCTGGCACATTTTATGGTTATGAGAATGTGATTTATATTTACTACTGCATAGGCTTCCGCTGTGAATGTTAGATGTGTCCCCATTACCCATGGGTTCGGGTTGATTTATTATTAAATATGTTTTATTATATGATAAGAGAAGCAGGTCGTTACAGTTTGGTATCAGAGCCCAGGATGCTAAGTTCTATAGACTCTAAAATGCAATAGTAATAATACCAGAGTATAGGATAAGGGAATTTGAGATCTGGTTTTGTAGTTTAGATGTAGGACTTCCGTGGTGGTTTGTGTGATTTTCTTAAAGTGACGATTTCATAAAAGTCATGGTAAACTATGATCGAGTTAGGTATATAGGTTGTGAAATTGAACCTTGAATTAAGAACAGGAGAGATGAATTAATTAGGAATATACTATATTGGTTAGATGGTGTGTATAGTGAAGGGGTTCTAAGTTAAGTTATTTGTTTTTCAGGATGGACCCTGGTAACAGTAATGCCCATGCTAGTGGGAATGAGGGTGCTGGACCCTCAGGCGCTGTGGGTGGTGATTCAAATGCAATTTTGCGCAACGTGGCACAGCATGTGACGACCTGCTTATTTTTCACATTTTTTTAATATAACAATAAAATCAATATCACATATTCCATATCAGCAAATCATAATCCACCTGGACCCGTGGGTACCAGGGATACATCAGAACACAAAACGGAAGCCTAAGCAGCAGGAAACATATAATCACAATATTATACATACCAAAACATCCATCACATTACTATAAATACTAGAGTCACTATATCCACTGTATTCCAATATATACATCCCAAAATAAAAATCTAGGGACATTTCCCACAAAAATCCAATTGTCCCTACCAAAACTTACCCTTCAAAAAGGGCAGACAACAACTCTAGATCAGCGGGGCTATTTGGGGCTCTTGAAAAGTTTATAAAATTTAGGGGTGAGACACCTCTCAGTAAGGGAAATAAACTAATACCAGTGTGTGGCAACATGAGTATTCCGTGTCATACATATACCATACAGAACATAATCAGTAACTGTTTGTCAAATCTAGAAAAACATATATATCATCAAAACATAGCAGAACATACTGCATTTTCATAAACATATCCCATCTCATATAATGATAATACAAAAACATCCCTGGTAGGTTAGCTGGTTGTTGTCATGTATTACCCCCACATGACCGGGTTGTGTGGCCCAAAGGCGGGACTTGACAATGGTTGGCCGACCACTGCCAAGTCAAAAGTACAATCTGTAAGTCCGTTGGGTCTGCCTGACCTGGTCTGTACACTAGGGGCGATCACACACTTCTTAAAAACCACATCGACCATCCAATCTCACACCACTCTGTACAGCAGTGTTAACACAGATATCATGATCATGAAGACCATGGACACATAGCAATTGTACCATGCAGGTGCTAGCCTAGACCAAGCCAACCAGATTCTGATATCATATAATATATACTGAAACTGTGATATGTGGATATTTCATATCATTAATTATCAAATCAATCATATCATTTTGCATATATACGTGTATTATGAAAAATCATCGGCCCGTATGCCAGTATTTCACATTTTGCCATAGCTCAGCCTGTACGCCGGCAAATCATAGCATAACTCATACGCTGGCAAATCAATCCATAGCTCGGCCCATACGCCAAAAAAATATATCATAGCACAGCCCGTACACTAGCAAATCACATCCATAGCACGACCCGTATGCCGGTAAATCATATCCATAGCTCGGCCCGTACGCCAGCAAAATATATAAAAATCTCGGCCCACACGCTGGTTTTCCATTATAAAAATTTGTATCATAAACACATTTCCAGAAAACAATATTTCGTAACATTTTATACTTATGCCACATTTATAGACTTTTCACATATTCAACATACCATCATTTTAACAGTATTTTCCCAAATATAAATCATATATAAATATATTTATTTTCCTAAAATCAAATGTTATATATGTATACATACAATCTCTCCAAAAAGAACTAGTTTAGTTTATCCCTTTACCTGATTCTTGAAAAGTCCCTAAGAAAATCTACCCCACACCCACAGGGCTCCCAACTCAACACCCTGAAAAAAATATTCCCCAGAACTAAAGTTCAGTATTTCTAAACGTATAACACTTTTCTTAACTGTCAAAAATCCAAATATTGAGTAGAAAGTCTTACCCTGGATTTGGGACGGTTTCCAACTTAGCCCCACCGATGATCCACTCCGGCAAACTTGCAGAGAACTTCCCAAGGAGCATCGTGGTGGCTTCAAATTGTCAATCTGGCGAAGATCAGGCCCGAAATCGAAGAGAGAAGGAGGAGGGACCGAAAATCTAGAGAGAGAAGGGATTTGCACAGAAAAATTCGCCCAAAAAAGAACTTTAGGCCTATTTAAACTGTGGCCTTCGTCGACGAGGTGACGTGGCTCGTCGACGAGGTCAGTACAAAAATCGACGAAGAACTCTCCCCTTCATCGACAAAATTCAGAAATCCCAAAATCATCCTCTCGGTATTTCTTCGTCGAGGAATCCCCTGTATTCGTCGACGAATTCTCTTAAACCCTCATCGACGAATCCCCTGTATTCGTCGATAAATTCTCTTAAATCCTCGGTTAATCCTTCCAAAATGCAATGTCGTCGACGAAGTCGACTGCCTCCTTCTGTTTTTGGTTTCCATTTCGCTTTCTTTTATTATTTAAATACCATTATTCTTCGGGTCGTTATGCAGAAACTCATGGTTGAAATTGCTAGGAGCTCAAGGGAACAGTGTAGTCCATCGGCAGGCCACGGTAGCTCAATCGAGAAATTCATTAAGATGAATCCTTCGGCTTTCTCAGGAGGAATTGATCCTGCAGTTGGTGAAAATTGGGTGCAAGACATTGAGAAAATGTTTGCAGTGTTGTAGTGTATGGAGGAGCAGAGGGTGCTGTTTACCTGTAGATTGACTGGAGAGGCCGAGAGATGGTGGATGACAATGAAACTCTTAAAGCAGCAGAGGACAGTACCTATGGAGATGACATGGGAGCGATTTAAGGAGATATTATTTGATAGGTATTTTCCATCCTCATCCAGGGAAGCTAAGATTGAGGAGTTCTTGAATCTGAAGTAGGGACAGCAGACGGAGCAGCAGTACGTGGCGAGGTTCATCGAACTATCTCGCTTCACCCCGTACATTATTCTAGATGAGGCAAAAAAGGTATGGCAATTTAATAGAGGTCTAAGGAGAAGTAGTATATAAGCAGATGTCATTACTAAAGCTGCAGTGCTGAGCTGGTAGATAGGGCCACTATAGTAGAGGTTGGAGAGCGATTAGAGGCTGAGGAGCAGAGATAGAAGAATAGGTCAAAACCTTCTGGTTCCTAATAGGGAGTCAGTCGTGGTTCGTGGAAGAGAGGTGGCTACTACATAGAGCAGAGGCAGGAGACAGGGAATCGTGATTTTCAGAGGATGTAGCCACTTCCAACTTGCTCGACTTGTGGAAAAAGACACCTAGGGGAGTGTCATGCCGGGCGAGGTACTTGCTACCGGTGTGGGGAGCCAAGACATGCAATGAGAGATTTTCAGGCTCAGATTGGTGCTACTCCTGCTCCTAGACATGCTCGAGGAGGTTATCAGGCATCACGTGGAGGCCAGTAGAGAAATATGGCTTCATCCAGAGTTTTTGCTCTGATGTCGGGTGATGCTGAGACAGCTGGCAACGTGGTGACAGGTACGACTAATATGTTTTTATTTAAAGTTATTACACTATTTAACTCAGGGGCCACACACCCGTTTGTATCTATGGGGTGTGTTAAATTGTGTGGGACTGAAACACAATCACTAGATGTTGAATTATTAGTGGCTATACCGGCTGGGTTAACAGTGAGGTGTAGTAAGGCACTTGGTGGCTATCCAATTGATGTTCAGGGGAGAATTTTATTTGCTGATTTGGTGGTGCTAGACATGCATGAGTTTGATATCATTTTCGGCATGGATTGACTAGTAACTAACTCTACCATTATAAATTGTCGTGCGAGAGAAGTGATATTCAGACCTCCAGGAAGACCAGAATTTAGATTTACAGGGTCACGAGTGCAATATCTACCTCAGTTAGTTTCATCTATTCAGGCAAGGAAACTACTTCAGAGTGACTGTCAAGGATTCGTAGCTTTTGAGAAGGAAATGTCAGAGAATGAAATGAAGCTTACTAATACGCCAGTTGTGAAAGAATTTACAGATGTGTTTCCAGATGAATTACCAGGTCTACCACCTGATCATGAGGTAGATTTTCCTATTGATCTATTTTCAGGTACAGTGTCGATCTCTAAAGCACGGTATTGAATGGTGCCAGCAGATCTAGTAGAACTAAAAGATTAGTTGCAGGATTTACTTGATAAGGGTTTATACGACCTAGTGTATCCCCATGGAGAGCTCCAGTATTATTTGTGAAGAAGAATGATGAGTTTATGAGGATGTGTATAGATTATATGGAAATTAATAAAGTGACAATTAAGAACAAGTATCCTCTACCTCGTATAGATGATTTGTTTGACCAGCTCCAGAGTACACGTGTAACATCCTACTAAATTAATTGAGATTTCCCTTACTTTTTTTTCAATAATGATAATTACTGTAAAATTCCATTGCTCTGATACCTTCAAATATAAAACTAACCATCCACCTAAGCAGTAGGAAGCTAAAATCACATAACCACCACCATATATAAATATGTACAATACCAGAGTGCTAAAATATTCCCCTAAATATACATATAAGGTTGTATCTCCACAATCTCTCATGACAAACTAGAACTACACAAAGAAAACCTTTCCCAAAAATACTCACCCTATCAACAGGTAGCACTGAAACCCCTCTAAAGGCGAGCCTGATCTGCTCGCCTCGCTGGATCACTTGAAAAATAAAAGTTATACGGGATGAGGCGACGCTCGGTAAGAAAGAACATGCTATTACTAGTGTGTGGCTACTGAGTTATATTTCTATATAAATAATCTGATTTAAAAATAATATCATGGATAACTGAAATTGTAAATGCTGGTATAAATAACATATATTAAAACTATGTAAATTTACTTATCATAATACTACTACTATTTCTGGAAATTCTACTTATACTTGTAATATTTGAGAAATTTTCCATGGATGGTTGTATGTCATGATTTAACTCCTCATGACAAGGTTGTGCGGCCGAAGGCGGGACCTATCCTGGATGGCCGACCAGGGTAAGTGAACTGAACTCTGACAGTCTGATCAGCCCCCTCAATCCATATCTGATGGAGAGCCTGTCCCGATGTGGGCACGATCGACCTCATACCACTTACTATCTGAGTAAAGTGGTTGCACTTTGAACTAAATGTCTGTAGTTACCATACCATGCTCTGCTGAATCTGATCCATCAGGGTCTGAAACTATATAGGTAGTTGATATCTTTAACATACTATTTTACCATGAATTTTGAAATAATAATAACCCCATAGAATTTATCTGAATTCCTAAATTAACTGACAGAAAATCTGATTTCTGTATAACTGAAATGTTATCTATATAACCGAATATTAGGTGTTATGGTACTAAAAAACTGATTATTCTAAAATTACTGAAAATATTTTTTTTTGAGTATACTGTATATTGAAAGTCCTTTATTCTATAAGCATGTAAATATCATGGTATTTCTGTTCATAAACTGTAAACATGGTATTCATGGTGTAACGACCTACTATTTAACTGGATTTATATATACTATAACATTTATAATGTTCTGATACCAAATTGGATTAAACCCAACCAACAACCTAAGCAGCGAGAAGCAGAAATCAAATAAACATAATCATATATAATTATATACAATACCAGAGTGCTAAATTGTTTCTCAAAATACCCTCAACTGGATAGGGCTATACAAAAATACTCCCAAAAATACTCACTCTACTGTCAGGGCAATACTAAGGCCCCTCTATCTGCAAGCCTAGTCTGCTTGCTTACCTGGATCACCTAAAAAATGTGAAAGTAATGGGATGAGCCAACGTTCAGTAAGACGAAATATGTTATTGCTAGTGTGTGGCAAATGAGTAACAATACTATGTAAATATGTTGCTATATAATCATGTATAAGTAAATCTGAAATTACAATACAAGTAATATAATCCACCAGCCTTTCCATGTTGCTTAACATATCTATACTTTAGGTTTCTACTCAAAATACTTCTAATGTACATAAGTATATTTTCTATCTCTGTAAATCTGTATATACATAATAAAAACTGAAAACTTTCCTGTGGATAACTGTGTGTCATGATTTAACCCCTCATGATAGGGTTGTGCGGCTTGTAGGCGGGATCTACCCTGGTTGGCCGACCAGGGTAAACTACTATACTCCCTCAGTCAAATCGGCCACTCCTCAACCCATATCTGATGGGGAGCCTGTTCATGTCTGGGCACGATCGACCTACTACCACGTATTATCTGAATAGGTGGTTGCACTCTGAACTGAATATCTTTAGCTACGGTACCGTGCTCTGTTGTATGGTCCAACAGGGTCCGATACTATATAATATATTTCTATATACAACTATCTAATTTATCATGATTCTGAAATAACTGTATTAACCATGACACTAAAATAAACTGTAACTATGCCAACTGTATTTCTGAACTGAACTGTAATCTGTAAGTCATGGTACTAAAAACTTTATAATCATGGTACTGAAAATTGTATAATCATGGTACTCTATAATTACTATAAAACATATCCACTGGCTGTATATTCTATAAAACATACCCTGAAAATACTGTAAAACATGTTTCTGTACTATATTTATACACTCAAGCCACACAGTAATTTAATACATAACATTCATAATTAATAAACTATATAAAGTCCTACTATGAATAATAACCTGGTAAAAATATGCATTTCATACTGCAAATTATTTTAGAACTACCTAGCATAGTATATTTCCTTTACCTGATTTCTGCTAAAATCCCCTACTGAGACGGGTCCTACACCCGCAGCCCCTAGGGTTCTCCACTCAACACCCTGAAAACCATATATCCCAAAACAAAACGTCACTATTTGTACGTCTAAAATATTTCCTACAACTGTTGGGAAGTCAAATTCCGAATAAAAGACCTTACCTTGGATTTGGTATGAATTCCAACTTCGCCCCACCAACGATCCGTTCCGGCAGATTTGTAGAGAACTCTGCCAGAAGCATCGTGGTAGCCTCAGATCGTTGATCCGGCAACTGCCGATGCCGAAATCGAAGAAAGAAGAGGAGGGAACCGTAGGGGAAAGGAGAGAGAGAGAGAGAGAGAGAGAGAGAGAGAGAGAGAGAGAGATTGCGGTCGAATTTCGGTGATTAAAATCAGTTACAATACTGCAGGATTTGTCGACGAGCCACGTCACCTCATTGACGAGTCCTGTAGAAAGTTCATCGACGAACCTGCACCCTGGTCAACGAATTTCAGACTTCCAAAAATCCTCTCTTGGCATTTTCTCGTCGACGAAACTTGCACTTGTCAACGAGACCCTCTTGTACCCTTATCGACAAATCTCTTATGTTCGTCGATGAGGCCATGAGAAAATCCCCTGGGTTATTATATTTAAAATACAATGTCGTCGACGAAGTCGACTGCCTCCTTCTATTACTGTTTGCATTTCTCTCTCTCTTTGTTATTTAAATACTATTATTCTTCGGGTCACTACACATGGTTTGTATTAATATGACACTGTACTCTAATCAACTCAAACCCCACTAATAAATATTGTTATATTTAGGCTCTGAAAACCGTATATATAATTTGAATAATAACTTGATAACAACCCATATTTTGTACTGAAACATAGCATGTTCCCCTTACCTTACTACTGGAAAGCCCCTACTGAATATCAGTCCTACACCCGCAGGGTTTCCCACTCAACTCCCTAAAAACAACATTTACCAGAACAAAACATCATTATTTCTTTGTCTACTTCATTTCCTACAACTTTTGGAAAGCCTAATTTCAAATAAAAGACCTTACCCTGAACCTAGGGAGAAATTCAACTCGATCCCACTGATGATCCGCCCCGGTAAACTTGGAGAGAACTTTGTTAGGAGTGTCGTGGTGGCCTCAGATTGTCGATCCGGCGACTCAAAGGGTCAAAATCGAAGAGAGAGGGAAGAAAAACCGTAGAAAAGAGAGGGGAGGATTTTCGTTGATGGTTCTACGATTAAACCTAGTTTAGGGCTATTTATACTGCGGCCTTCGTCAATGAGCCACTTCATCTTGTTGACGAGGTCCAGAAGGAGGTTCATCGACGAATACCATCTCCTCATCGATGAAATTCAGAATTTGAAAAACAGTCGCTTGGTATTTTCTCGTGGACGAAATGCTTCTTCGTCAACGAGGTCCTCGTGTACCGTCGTCGACGAATCCCCTATGTTCGTCGATGAGGCCCTAGGAAAATTCTTAGGTTATTACATCCAAAGTGCAACGCTGTCGACGAACGCAAAGCGTTTGTCGACAATGTATACTGCCTCCTTCTATTTCTATTTCCATTTCCCTCCCTCTTTATTATTTAAATACCATTATTCTTCGGGTCATTACAACATGGGTATATTCTAAGATTAACCTCAGATCGGGTTACCATCAAGTAGAAGTAAAAGCAAAGGATGTGTTGAAGACGGCCTTTAGGACAAAGTATGGACACTACGAGTTTCTTATTATGCCTTTTGGTCCAACAAATGCTTCTGCAATATTTATGGATTTGATGAATAGGATCTTCCATCCATTTTTAGACCAGTTTGTTGTTTTCTTTATTGATGATGTACTGGTCTATTTGAGGAGCTATGAGGAGCATGAGATACATTTTGGGCAAGTTTTGCAAACACTCAGAGAAAAGAAGTTGTATGCCAAGTTCAGTAAATGTGATTTCTAGCTCGAGAAAGTTAGGTTTTTGGGGCATGTTATCTTAGGGGATAGGATTTTTGTAGATCTTAGAAAAATTGATGCGGTAATAAATTGGGCTAGACCGAGGAACGTCCAGGAGATCAGGAATTTCTTGGGGTTAGCTGGTTACTATCATCGTTTCGTTGAGGGATTCTCAGCTTTATCAGTGCCTCTAACATGACTGACTAGGAAGAATGTCATATTTGAATGGGACAACAGCTGTGAGCAGAGTTTTCAAAAATTGAAGCAGAGGCTAGTTACAGCACCAGTACTGATCATCCTGTCAAGGGGTAAAGGTTATGTCATTTACAGTGATGCGTCTTTGAAAGGACTTGGCTGTGTATTGATGCAGCATGGTAGGGTCGTGGCGTATACTTCCAGATAGTTGAAAGAGTATGAGAAGAACTACCCTACACATGATCTTGAATTGGCTGCAGTGGTACATGCAATGAAGATTTGGAGGCATTACTTGTATGGTGAGTGGTGTGAGATTTTCTCTGACCATAAGAGTTTAAAGTACTTCTTCACCCAGAAGGAATTGAATATGAGGTAGAGAATATGGTTAGAGTTATTTAAAGATTTCGATTGTACCATCAGTTATCATCCCGGGAAAGCAAACGTGGTAGCTGATGCACTGAGCAGGAAGTTTGTGGAATCAACGTTGGCGGCTATGGAGATCCAGTATTCAATCATAATGGATCTGGAGAGATTCGGCATCGAGTTGGTCGAGAGTGATCCTCAGGTATATATCACCACTTTAGTAGTGCAACCTACCCTACAGGAAAGGATTAAAGTCGCTCAGATGGAAGATCCAGAATTAGCAGAGGTGATTGCAAACTGGTCAAGGAGAGGAATTCTGCGTTTTAGATGACGAAACTTTACGTTTCCCTTTCAGATTGTGTGTTCCTACTGATGATGACATTAGAAAGACTATCGTAGAGGAGGCTCACAGATCTTTATGCATAGATCATCTCGACAGTACAAAAATGTATAAGGATCTAAGAGAGTTTTATTGGTGAAGTGGTATGAAGAGAGAGATTGTCGAATATGTAGCTCAGTGTCTGACGTGCCAGCAGGTAAAAGCTGAGCACCAAAGGCCGATAGGTCAATTGCAGCTACTATTTACCCCAGAGCGAAATTGGGATCATATATCTATGGATTTTGTCTCAGGGCTGTCGTCGACATCGCATGGCTAGAATGCGATTTGGGTGATAGTAGATCGGTTGACTAAGATCACCCATTTCCTCCCTATCAAGATAAGCTACTTCCTCAACTGTTTGGTAAAGATATATATTCAGCAGAAAGTTCATTCTCATGGGGTTCTAGAATCTATTGTGTCAGATCGAGACCCACGTTTCACGTCACGTTTCTAGAAAAGTTTGTAAAAGGCTCTAGGGTCTCAGTTGTCTTTTAGCACGACATTCCATCCTCAGTCGGACGGATAGATTGAGAGGATGATACAGATATTAGAAGATATGCTTCGAGCATGCAAACTGGACTTTGGGGCAGTTGGACTCAGTTCATGCCACTGGTGGAGTACATGTATAAGACAGTTATCAGGCCAATATTGGCATGGCACCGTTTGAGGCACTGTACGCAAGGAAATGTTGTTCTCCATTATATTGGGATGAGATGGGTGAGCGGCAAGTTGTGGGACCAAATCTTGTGCAGTGGGCGTATGATAAGATTCGGCTCATCAGAGATAAAATCCGTGCAGCTCAGAGCCTACAGAAGAGTTATACCGATAATCGCCGCTTGAAATTAGAATTTGATGTTGGTGATAATGTATTTTTGAAGATAGCTCCTTTAAAAGGGGTTATGAGGTTTGGAAGGAAGGGTAAACTTAGCCATAGGTTCATCGGCCCATTTGAAATTTTAGAGAAAGTGGGACTAGTTGCCTACAGGATAGCTTTACCACCCATGCTATCCAGGATGCATGACGTATTTCATATTTCTATGTTGAGGAAATACGTCCCAAATCCTTCTCATATTATCAGTTATGGTGAATTAGAGCTCAATGATTCACTAGTACATAAGGAGGTACCAGTAGAGATACTAGATAGAAGAGAACAGGAATTGCGTAACAAGAAGATTCCTCTGGTAAAGATTCTATTAAGGAATCACACGATAGAAGAGGCTTCTTGGGGGCTCGAGGAACAGATAAAACAAAAATTCCCGCAGTTGTTCCAAGAGGTTCAGTCTTGATCAAGAAAATGTAAGTGATTGTATAATGTTTCTTTTGCAGGTACATGTAAAAATTTAGTTAGTAAGTAATATTTTAGTTTTTGGGGAATTTTTATTTTTACTTATGTAATCTCCCAGGATTTAGAATGTAACTACGGTATTCCTCCACCATAAGTGAGGGTAAGTAATAAAATAAGTAGACCACTTTTTTTAAGGGATGATGAGTCATATAAATAATAAATTTTGAGGACGAAATTTTATAAGGAGGGGAGAATGTAATGACTAGAAGAATCATGGTATTTAAATAATAAAAAGGGAGAAATAGGAAATTAAAAAAGGGGTACAACAGGTTGTCGTCGACGAAAGCTTCACGTTCGTCGACGACGTGACATATTAGGCTCATCGATGAGGGTGCGCTTCTTCGATGAGAAAATACCAAGAGACTATCTGCCATTCTCTAAATTTCATTGACGAGAAGCAAATATTCATCGACGAAAGTCCTTCTTGATCTCGTCGACGAGGTGACGTGCCTCATCGACGAAGGCTAATGTATAAATAGGCAAAAACTTCATTTTTGACCGAAATTTCTCGTGCAGAATCTCTCTTCTCTCTCCCTTTCGATTTTAATCCCTTCTCTCTAAGTTTCTGGGCTAGATTTACGCCGATTCGATGATCTGAAGCCACCACGACACTCTTGGGAAAGTTCTCTACATATCTACTATAGTGGATCGTCGGTGGGGATAGTTTGAAATTCATCCCTGAATCAAGGTAAGGCTAATTATTCAAAATTTGGTCTTCCCATTGTTATAAGAAATGTTATTCATGGAAAAATACTGAAGTTTGGTTCTGGGAGTTGTCGTTTTCAGGGTGTTAAACGGGGAACCCTGTGAGAGCAAGACGAGTGAATTTTAGGGGGATTTCTTTTTAGTAATTAGGTAAGGGAATAAACTGAAATAGTCATTTTCCATGCAAATTATTATTATTTATTAGCAAATTAATTTTCAAGAAGCATGTATTATATATATATATATATATATATATATGAGTAGATTGGTATAAATGCATATTTGGGAGAATACTGTTATTATGTTGAAATGTCTATATATTATGAAATGCCAGAAAATATGATTTTATAATAGAATATATGGTTTTATTCAGCATTGTGTGGCATGAATATTATTTTACATGGAAAGTATTAAGTTATGGCAATTTTACGAATAAGGTATGTTTTCAGAGATTATGAAATAATGCAGTACATTATGATTTCAAAATACATGATAAATGAATTATTTATTCAGAATAATAAGTATGAAATGTTCGGCGCAAGGCCGTGATTGATAGCCGGCGCAAGGCTGTGTATTATGTATGATTTCAGCGCAAGGTCATATTTATGAATGTTCGACGCAAGGCCATAGATATAAAAGAATTTGCCGCAAGATCATATATATTTATGTACATTATTACAGGAAATGTTATCAATCTATTTACGTTAGACCAGTATATTATCATGTATTATATGTTATTAGAACCTGGATGATAGTTCAATTCAATTTCAAGAGCACGGTACCGTAGCCATACGAATCAGATTATTATGTTCAGACTTGTGCTAATCGCCCTTGCAAGTAAAGGGGGTGGGAGATGGATAGTCAATGTAACTTTCAGTGTAGAGTTGTAGATGTCCACTTGGCAGTCCGGACCAAGGTGTGGCGGGCCCATCATACTTACAGACATTTTTGACTCGGCAGTGGTCAGCCAGCTATTGTCAGGTCCCACCTTCAGGCTGCACAACCCGTCATACGGGGTAATGCATGACATCAGTTAGCTATACATCCTGGGTAAATTTCAGTATTATCAGTTATATCAGAAATTTCATGATCAATATAGCTTATTAGAAATTATGAAAGTATATAATTATTCAGTATGTTATGATGAATGTTTTCTAGCATATGAAATGTGTTGTATATGTATTATAGCACTAAATATTCATGTTGTCACACAACTGTATTTAGTATATTTTCTCTTACTAAGAAGTGTTTCACCTCCCAAACTTAAATAATTTTCGAAAAACCTAGAAACACCGGCAGATCGAGGCCACTGTTGAGATAGGTTGATACTACTCCGCTAGGAGGGTAAGTTTTGATTTAGGGATAGGAAATTTATGTTGTGAGTTCCTAGATATGTAAATATTTTTTTGTATTTTTGGAGATTGTATATAAACACAATATTTTGGGAATGTAGCTGACTTTGGAATTACACATTTTATAGTTATGAGAATGTGATTTATATTTACTGCTGCTTAAGTTTCCGCTGTGAATGTCAGATGTGTCTCCATTACTCATGGGTTTGGGTTGATCTTATTATTAAATATATTTTATTATATGATAAGAGAAGCAGGTCGTTACATAGGCAGTATTGGTCGAACCCCGATATCATATCTTGTGTCTTTCTCTTCCTTGTGCATTTTATTTTACGCAATTTAAATTCAACTCATGTATGTTTATTTATTTCAATATTAATTGTTGTACATATATTATTATATATATATATATATATATATCTTTTGAACTGGTGAATGCATAGATAGACCCTAGGTTGTGAGATACTGAATGTGATTTGTATTAAACTTAGGAATAATTTTTCAATATCTACTTCACCCCCCCCCCTCTTGGGAATACACCAATTCCAACAATTGGTATCAGAGTCTCATTGCAAAAAAGGTTAACCGCTTGTGTTAAAGATTGCAATAACTTTTGTTGGTATATCCCCATTCGGTGAGGGACAGTCATTTACCAGTCCTCCATTATTTTGTAGTGTTGATTACATCACGTGGAATGTCAAAATGAGCATATTTTTAAAATCTATGGATTGGAGGGTCTAGCGGCTGATTGTTAAAGGAAGTTGTGCACAAATCAATGAAAATGATTTTAATGTGATAAATTCATATGTCATGGACATGTTATACGTTGCTTTAAATTCTAATATCTTTCGTGAGATCATGGCATGTAAATTTGCGAGAGAAATTTGGGATGAGCTGGAAAGGAGATATGGAGAAGGCAAAAAGGAGGAGTCTACTACTCCAAGCATTTTAACTCCATATAATCAGGAGGAGGTAAATCATGAGCCAGTAATCAACGATGAGGTATATGATCCTATCTCATTTGATGATTCCTATGATAAATGCAATGATATATCTTGGTTTGAATCATATGATAGCTCATGTATTATTTCTATTGTTACTACATGCATCGATTCATATGATAGTTACAGTAATAAATCTTGTGATGAATCATGCAATGAGCTTAACGATAAAAGCATGCCTTCTTGCAAACAAATAGAAAATGCCTTAGGTAAAATGCACATGTTTCTAGTGAGGGTGTCCAAGCATAAAATATTTTTGAAAAATCAAAGAAAATGGATAGCAAAACAATTAGAAGAATTAGAAGATCATCATGCTATCCTAGAAAAGATAAAGACTGAAAAAATGTTGAAAATTTTCTGCTTGGAAAATGATATGGGAGATCCTTCGAAAATGAATAGCATAATCATGATAAACCCATAGAAGATATGCGAAGTAAATCATTTAAAGAGGGTTCAAAATCATTTGATAAATCCCGTTGCAATCTTATGTCTCATTGAGCAAAAAAGATTAGTAAGCATGATTTGTCATGCATACACATAACTAGCTTACATTATAAAATGAAGTGGCACATTCAGTTTACATATCCACCTAGAAGTGCCAGAGGCTTAGACAAGGAGATGAAGTGGGTAGTAAGAAAGGCTAGCCACTTAGGTCTTAAGGAAGAACATGATCCAATAGGAAGTACATAATTATTTAATTCTTTCTTCTTGCTTCTTAGGTATAAGGGTAGTGATGACTAAAAAGGCTAGAAAGTGGTTTGGGCTTAAAATGTAAAAACTTAGTATAAGCATCCACTTCCAAATGGACAAGGCATCTTTTCTAGATAAATATTTTTTAATGCTTAACCCATGCTTAAATATGAAAATCTAAAGTTAAGCATAATTTCGTCCATTGCACAAAATTGATCTTCAGGGAATTCGTCTTGTCATTTATCATTTTACTCTAAACTCATTTAATCAAAATAAAGTCATCACTTTGGCCTAAAGCACTAATGATAATAAATGCCTATTCCACAAAGTGCTTATTAAAAGACATCCATCAGAATTGAGTTAGGGGGTGTGACAACTCGAATAATAACAGGATTTAAATGATAAAGAGGAAGGGAAATGGAAACAGTAACAAAAGGAGGAAGTCGACTTCGTTGACAAACACTTCGCATTCGTCGATGACATTGCACTTTGGGAAGGAATAACCAAGGGAAATCATCAGGGCTTCGTCGACGAATACAGGGGATTCGTCATCAAAAGTACAAGAAAATTAGTCGACAAAGACAGGATTCGTCGACGGGAAATTATTGAAGGACTCGCCGACAAATGACGTGGCTTGTCAACAAATCCAGTCCTATAAATATCAAAAACCCGATTTAAACGTCCAAAATTTGGAAAATATCTTCCTCTCTCTCTCCCCTTCAGCTCTCTCTCTCTCTCTCTCTCTCTCTCTCTCTTTGATTATGGGCCGAATTTATGCCAGTTCGACAACCCGAAGCCACCACGACGCTCCTGGGGAAGTTCTCTCCAAATCTGCCAGAGCGGATTGTTGGTGAAAGCAAGTTGGAAATCATCCTTGAGTTGAGGTAAGACTTTTTAAGCCAAATTTGGTCTTACGTTAGTTATAGGAAATGATATACACGCGAAAATACTGAAGTTTAATACTGAGAGTTTTCAGTTTCAGAGTATTAATTAGGAAATCCTACGGGGGGTGGACCAGGATATTTTAGGAGCTTTCTCAGTAGCCAGTTAAGGGAATAAACTAAAGCATTTATTTTCATGCCAATTATTATCATTTATGAGAAAAGTTATTTTCAGGAAAGCATGTATAATATCTATATATTACGAAGGAAATGCACGTTTGGAAAAAATACTGCTACTATGTTAAAATGTATGTATATGTATGAGATGTCGGAAGCTATGATTTTAGAATACAATGTACGGTTTTTATACAGCAAATGTGTGGCATGAATATTATTTTACATGGAAGAATATTATGTTACAACAATGATACGAATGAAATATGTTTTAAGAAATTATGAAAGAATACAGTACATTATGATGTTGAAAATACATGATAGATTGATTATTTTTAGGATGATATACATTTATGTATGATTTCAGTGCGAGGTCGTACTTATGTATGATTTTGGCGTGAGGTCGTATTTATATATGATTTCGGTGCGAGGCCGTATTTACGAGATGATCGGCACAAGGCTGTATTTATGAAATGTTTGGCGTGAGGCCATTTTTATGAAAAGTATGAAACATGCTATATTATCATGTACTATATGTTATTAGAACCCAGATGTTAGTTTAGTTCAGTTCAGGAGCTCGGTACCGTAGCTATATAGATCAGATATCTTTGTTCAGATTAGTACTAACTACCCCACGAGGGGATGGGAGATGGATAGTCGATGTGACTTTCAGTAGAGTGTGGACGTCCACTTGGCAGTCCAGACCAGGGTGTGGCGGGCCCATCGTACTTATAGACATACTTGACTCGATAGTGGTCGGCCAGCCATTGTCGGGTCCTGCCTTTGGGTTGCACAACCCGTCATGGGGGGTAATACATGATATTAGCTAACTATTCATCCTAGGTATATTTTCAGTATTATCAATATAACAGATGTTTACGCGTGATAGGATTTATCAGCAATTATGAAAGCATATGATTATTCAGTATGTTATGATAAATGTCTACAAATATATGAAATGTACTGTATATGTATAATTACATTAAATATTCATGTTGTCACGTAGCTGTATTTAGTTTATTTTCCTTTACTGAGAAGTGTCTCACCCTCGAACATTAAATGATTTTCAGGAAATCCAGAGAGATCGGCGAGTTAGGGCCGCCGTTGAGTGATTGGAGCTTCCCTACTAGAAGGGTAAGCGTTGAACTAGGATCAGGAGATTTTTGTTGTATGATCCTAGTGTTATTTTGACTTTTGGAGATTGTATATAGGAACAGTATTTTGATGATATAGTAAACTTTGGTATTATGCTCTATGGTTGGATGATTGAGATTTTATACCTACTTCTGCTTAGGTTTTCGCTGTGATTGACAGGTGTCCCTGTTACCCACGGGTTCGGGTTGACTTTTCCATTCATTATGTTACATTTTATATTAAGAATTTGAGGTCGTTACAGGGGGCATCCACTAAGGGAATCAAGTTTCTCATTGAGTTAAATCTAAATTTTTTTTTGTGCTTAAATTGTTACAAATCCCTAATTTTGGTTCATCATCTCTACCATAGGAAATCCTTACGACACCATGATCACATCCGCTAAAGATTCACTTTTTCATTTGGTTCGTATCCTTGCTCAAAATTATAATCATATCTAAAGGATACTTTCCATCCTCCAAAGAGCATTGTTCCATAAATAATCATATACTCTGAGTTGCTCTTTGTCTAACTATTAGGACATATTCGCTTCCACAAAAATATTTTGAATTATATCCACTCATTCTAAATATTCTTTTGAACATAATAGAAATTTAATCTTTAAGAGTATTTATCCTATACTTATCTTACAAGCTCTTAAACCTCAAGACAAATCCTTTAGAGCTTCATATCTTTAGTGAAATTAAATGGCTAAAATAATTGCACTGGTTTTCAATTTAAAGAAAATTCATATTTCAAAAGAAACTTGTGCACGAGCAGTTAAATCTGAAAGACATTTGAACTTGTGTCTCTCACATTTTGAAGATTATGAGAAAAGAGGCAAACAAAGGCTTATCACCTAAATGAACATTCATTGTGACTTTTTGGTCCGATAAGCCTAAAGCAATCAACGCCAAGATTAAACCATCAAAAATCTTAAGAACCTTGGCTAAGATAATTAAAAATGAAAAAGGCATAAAATGATTAAGTGCATAACTCAGGGGGAGCATATATTTTTTCATGGTTATATAAATTAAAATGGTCTCATTATCTTATAACAATTATGCCTATATGCCCATATAAAAACAGCACTGCACTAAACTCGTAACTATCCATTGTTTTAAATTGACTCACATTATCTTTGTAGATGGTATATTTTATTTGTTCTATTGATTTATCTACTGAGATGCATGCCTATATATAATGCCTCATGCATAATGGATGTAGTGAGGAGAATTGCATGCTGGTAGATATTCTAGGTTGTTGCATGCTTAATGTAAATTATCTGATAATAAAAAACTAGTTATAAGGTGTACTCCCAAAAGGGGGTACACTTATGAGATAAACTGATAGGATCGCTCCTCACTTATGAGATGGCGATAAATGAAAGAAATTTTGAGAATAATAAAAACAAGAAATTAATAGCTCTTGAGATTGCTAAAGATAGCTCTAGTGAAGAAGAAGAAGAATAAATGAATTACACGACGATGATATAGCCTTCATCACTGGAAGACTTGGAAAATTTTTCAAAAAGAATAAGAAGTTCACTCGAAAGTTTAAAGGTTCAAAACCTGACAAAGGGGAGACAAGTAAAAAGGAAATAAAGAATGAATCCCCTACTTGTTATAATTGTAAGAAGGTTGGACATATTAAATCTGATTGTCCATAACTTAAGAAGGATGCTAAGAAGAAGAAAAGAAGGCTATGAAAGCTACATGGGATGACTCAAGCTCAAGTGAATTAGAAGATGAACCAAGCGATCAAGAAATAGCGAACATCTGCTTCATGGCAAAATATGATGAAGTAAACTCCTATACTAGCTCATCTAAAGAAACTAGTGATGAGTCATGTAGTTATTCATGTGATAGTATGCCCTTAAATAGAGAAATGCAAGCTAAACTATTTGCATTACATAATAGGTTCATAAAAGTGACTAAAAGAAACATAGCACTGAAAGAACAAAATGAAATACTTAAAAATCAACTAGAGACTTCAAAATTAGCTGAAAAAGAAAAGGACTCACACATGGATGATCTCATGAAGAAAATTAACAAAATGTCTCAAGATCTGGTAAAACTACAAGTAAATGGTGAAAGCAAGAAGGAACTTGAAATTAGTAATCTTAAGAGTAAAATTAATGATAAAGAGAAAATAATCTACAATTTTACAAAAGGAAAGAAAAACATTGAAAAGCTAATTAGTACTCAAAGAATGTCACTAGACAAAGAAGGAATTGGATTCAATGGAGTTGAAAACAAAAGGAAAAAGTATCTTTACATGGGTTACTTTGTAAAGGAATCAAAATATTATGCAAGCACATCCTCTACTAATGCTTATGAACACACTACTTGCTTCTTGTGCAAGAAAAAGGGACACATGAAGTTTGAATGTCCATTTAAAAGAAAAAATAAAATCAAGATAGTATAGAGAGTAAAAGTTGAAACTAAATCTGAAACCAAAAAGCCTATGAAGATTTGGATACCAAAAAGTAACACCTTGAAACCTTCTTATTGTAGGTATGCTTTAGGACCACCCCATCAAAAGATAAATTGTACTTGGACAGTGGGTGTTCAAGACACATGACCAGAGACAAGTCCAAGTTCACCACATTAATTCTAAATGATGGTAGATATGTCACCTTCAGAGACAATGCCAAAGGTAAGATAATTGGTATTGGAAAAGTAGGTAAAGACGCATACTTGACTATTG
Source organism: Malania oleifera (assembly GCF_029873635.1). Taxonomy (NCBI): domain Eukaryota; kingdom Viridiplantae; phylum Streptophyta; class Magnoliopsida; order Santalales; family Ximeniaceae; genus Malania; species Malania oleifera. The sequence goes on along the minus strand of NC_080420.1, from coordinate 108,795,618 downwards.
ATGAAGTCTTACTAGTAGATGGATTAAAACATAATATACTCAACATTAGTCAACTAAGTGATAAAGGATTTGAAATAATCTTTAAACATGACAAATGCATAGTTGAAAACAAAGATAAGAATAAATCTTGTTCATTGCAAAAAGAGTTGATAATGTATACTGCATAAACCGATCTCTCAAGAAGTCACTTGCTTGACAATTATGAATGAAGCAAGCTGGCTATGACATAAAAGACTTGGACATGCAAGTATGGATTTACTTTCTAAACTAGTTAATAAAAACTTAGTCAAAGGTTTATCGAGCACTAAGTTTGTAAAAGACAAAATCTGCAATGCATGCCAACTTCGAAAGCAAACAAAGACTAACTTTAAAAGAAAGAAACATATTCCACTAGTAGGCCCTTAGAGCTTATTCACTTAAATTTATTTTGCCCCACTGGAACTCAGAGTTTAGGAGGAAAGCATTATGCTTTTGTCATTGTTAATGACTACTCCAGGTTTACCTGTGTACTCTTCTTAGCCTCCAAAGATCGATAAAGCTTGTAAGATGCTAATTAACTTGTGCAAAAGACTTCAAAATGAAAAAGGATATGGTGTTTTAAATATAAGGAGTGATCAAGGAAGAGAATTTAACAATAAAATAGTTGAAAAATTTTATAATGAACATGGAATAAATCACAATTTTTCAGCACCTCGAACTCCTCAACAAAATGGAGTTGCTAAAAGAAAGAATAGATATCTCCAAGAAATGGCTAGGACCATGCTCAATGAACATAAACTACCTAAATATTTTTGGGCTGAAGCGGTAATTACCGCATGCTATGTAATGAATGGAGTTTCCATAAGATCAAATTCAAATAAGACACCCTATGAACTATGGAAAGGGAGAAGACCTAATATATCTTATTTTCATGTATTTGGATGCAAATATTTTGTGTTAAATGATAAAGATGACTTAGGAAAATTTGATGCAAATTTAGATGAAGGAATATTCTTAGGATATGCATTTAATAGTAAGGCATTCAGAATCTACAACAAAAGAACACTCACAATTATAGAATCTGTTCATGTAGCATTTGATGAAGCAAATTCATTTACTAAACCAATTGACAATGAGGAAGCTGAAACAACACAAAAACTAGAAGACTTAGAAATTAAAGAAGTCAAAGATGAGAACAATGAATCAACCTCAAATGATGAATCTACCGAAAAATCTAAACTACATAAAGAATGGAAAATTGTAAGAAATCATCCAAAAGAACAAATCATAGGAGAACCCTCACTAGGTGTATCTACTATATCTTCATTGAAAAATCTATGCAATCATAATGCATTCCTATCTTAAGAAGAACCAAAGAATATTGAAGAAGTTTTAAGTGATGATTCATGGATAGTTTCTATGCAAGAAGAGTTGAATCAATTTGAAAGAAATAAAGTATGGAAATTAGTTCCTAAACCCAATGATCATTCAATAATAGGAACAAAATGGGTATTTAGGAATAAAAAAGGATGAAAATGGTATTGTAGTAAGAAATAAAACTAGACTAGTGGCTCAAGGAAATAATCAAGAAGAAGGAATAAACTACGCTGAGACCTTTGCTCTCATAGGTAGAATGGAAGCCATAAGAATGCTATTAGCATGTGCATCTCACAACGATTTCAAACTATACCAAATGGATGTAAAGGATGCATTCTTAAATGGATTCATAAATGAGGAAGTCTATGTGGCACAACCTCCAGGATTTGAGGATACCAATAACCCTAATTATGTGTTTAGGTTAACAAAAGCTTTATATGGGTTGAAACAAGACCCTAGGGCTTGGTATGAGAGGTTAAGTGGATTTCTATTAGATAATAATGGCTTCTCTAGAGGAAAAATAGATAGCACATTGTTTATTGAAACTAAAAATAAAGATATGCTTATCATTCAAATCTATGTGGATGATATTATTTTTGGTGCTACAAACGAAGAACTATGTAAAGACTTTGCCAAATGTCTGTAAGAAGAATTTGAAATGAGTATGATGGGAATTAAATTATTTCTTGGGACTACAAATTAAGCAAGCCAAGAATGAAACTTTCATAAATCAATCTACGTATATAAGGGACATGCTTAAGAAATTTAACATGGAAAGTAGCAAGCCTATAGGAACTTCAGTGAGTACATCCATAAGTGTCACGGTCCGCCTCTTTTCACACCGTTGTGAAGGGCCATGCGGCGCTAGCTAAAGCACTCTTGCTTAACTAGCCAGCCTATCGTTTACCAACATTCATCCACAAAGCACTTTAATTAACATTCATTCAGATAGCAGCGGAAATAATAATCAATTCATGAAAGTCGTGGAAACCAAGCAGTAAACATTGAAGCAAACGTAATTCATTAACAAATCCTCCGTTGACATGTTGTACTTAGCGAGGGAGGCAAGTAGGCTAAGCACGTTGACAATTGCTAGTGAGTTTTACAATGATTGATGAACACTCACCCTCCCCTAAAGAGGCTTTTATGTAATTATCATCCTAGTACTAGGAAACATCTAAGTGACCGAGAAGTCATACTGCCTTATTTGGCTTACAAAGACTCTACTAGCAGAAAATAACCCTACACTAGTATTTACATGATGGAAACCCATCCTAAGCACACGAGATAAGCGGTCACAGGCAAGTATAATGCCCTGAACAAGCTTAGCTCGTGACAATAAGTCTTGACAAAGATGAAAAAGGAAAACCGATAGATTTGAAGTATTACTGTGGCATGATAGGAAGTCTACTATATTTGACAACTAATAGACCGGATATAATGTTTAGTGTATTCATATGTGCCCGATTTCAGTCAGCCCCTAAGGAATCTCACCAAATAGACATAAAAAGAATATTAAGATACTTGATAGGTACTATTAACTTTGGTCTATGGTATCCTAAGAACACCGACTTTGAGATGATCAGTTATTTGGATGCTAATTATGTTGGATGTAAGATTAATAGAAAAAGCACAAGTGAGACTTGTCACTTTCTAGGATGGTCTATTGTCTCTTGGTTCTCTAAGAAAATAAACTCCGTAACTTTGTCTACTACTGAAGCTGAGTATGTGGCAGCAGGTAGTTGTTGTGCACAAACACTTTATATGAAATAACAATTAAAAGATTTTAATTTAGAGTATTCAGCAATTCCTCTAAAGTGTGATAATACAAGTGCGATAAACATCTCTAAAAATCCTATATCGCACTCAAGAACCAAGCATATGGACATAAAACATTACTTTTTAAGAGATCATGTGCAAAAAGAAGATATCATACTTGAATTTGTTAATACAAGTGACCAATGGGCAGATATTTTTACCAAACCTCTTTCAGAAGATAGATTTATATCAATAAGACGAGAACTAGAATTGTTACATAGCAGAGAAGTTGTGTAACAAAGTAAAAAAATAAAATAAAATAAAAATTGAAAGATAAGAGAGGTATGGCGACTGAACTTTCAATCCAGTCAATTGAACTTGTTCCGACTTTCTTAATTTTTCAGGATCAGTAAGGTCTAGAGACTGACCTTGAATCCTCAGTCGATTGACATGCTACTGCCTGAGAAAAATAAAAAATATGCTAAATGTCAAGCGACTGACCTCGAGTTCAATCAACTGACTGATGAGATTTTAAATACGAACAGTACGCGAAACCCTAACTCTTCAGATCCCTAGTCAACTGACTTCGTTTCTTCACTCACCCAAACTCATTCCTCTTTGATCTCAAGTGATTATACACTCAAAATTCACTGATTAAATCATGAATTTCATCTTCCCACATCCTTCCCTCACGATTTCTAGGGTTTTCACCGTTTATTTTCTTCGGAAATCAAAATGCCACAAACAAAAAACACGGTAAATCGTGGTCTACTTCAGGAAATATGACGACACTATTGAGAAGTGGCTTGTTGCTCCTCACGCCAAGCAACGGTATCGTAATCACCTTCAAACTACGGAGCCTATCCTTGGTAAGGTTCTTGATACCACATTCTTTGAAACGAAATTTTCAAATATCCTACCCCTATTTAAGAACACAGGATGGCAAAATTTTGTCACGTATCAAGCCAAAGGACTTTATCCAAATTTGGTTAAAATCTTTTACGCTAATTTAGTTCAAGGTGAGTTAGTAATTTCTATTGAAGTTATGGGGAAATCCATTGCCCTTACTCCAGAATCTATGGCCTCCATTTTTCGTATTCACCGAGGAGAATTTGATTGTCTTAACTTTGGGCAATCGAGGATTATGGAACAAGACTTTACCCCTGAAGAATTCCTACTTCTTACCATGACTGAAGCTCTAGTTTACTTTGGAAATCCTCCACTATACAAGCAATTGAACCTCCAGGCACAGATTCTTCAAAAGATTATCACATATAATATTTTGCCTCACACTCGTTCTCATGACTATATGTCATATGTGGATTTCTTTGTTATGTGGTGCTTGTTGAAAGAAAAGAAGCATGACTTATCAAGTTTAATTATTCAGTGGATGCTCTCAAGATTGGAGGCCCGTCGTGTAACTCTGCCTTATGGTGGAATTCTTAACCTCCTCTTTGCTCATCTCGATGTAACCTCTCCCACTGAGTTGTTTATTAAACGTACTCGGTATAATCTTTTCTCCTCCACAACACTCAAACAAATGGGATATGAGAAACACGAGTAAGGTTGGTTTCAAAAAGGCGGACGACAACTAAGACAAGTTGTTGAACCAACTCCACCTCATGTTCAGTAACCAACCCATCAGCTTGATGCTCCTTCTGTAATGACCCAAAAATTACACCATTTTTTTATATAAAATATAAATTACTTGATACCCATGTAACGCTTGCTATAACATCTCAGGCCCCAGATGGGCACTGAGGTATCCTTATACACAAATTGACACACCTATGGAGCGGAAAACATAAAGTCATACACCCATATTTACAATACCAGAATTCAGTGTTTCCAAATCATATATACATATTTACACATCACCCCAATATCATCTCCTCAAAAATACAATCCCTTGAATATACTTACCCTATAAACAGGGCAGTACAAAAGATCTCTTTATCTGCGAGCCTGATCTGCTCGCCTACCAAGATCACCTAAAATATGTTAAACCACTAGGATGAGACAGCGCTTAGTAAGAGGAAATATACTATTACTAGTGTGTGGCGACTGAGTTTCATAAATATTTTATTGACAATATCTGAAACTGTAAAAGCTGGTAAATCAATATACAATATAACTTGCATTTATCATAGTTTAAAATATAATTGTAATATCTGAGTTTTCTACTTTTCATACTTCTAGTATCATACTATATCTATTGATATTCTTTAAATCTGTATACATATACATAACTGAGATGTTTACCCTGGAAAAACTGTACATCATGATTTAACCTCTCATTACAGGGTTGTGCGACCCATAGGCGGGACTTAATCTTGGTTCGCCAACCAGATAAGTCAACTGTACTCTGCCAATCCTCAGTCCGACCAAACTGCAACCTCTCCTAGGCTCGAAACTGGTAACTACCTCGTCAAACGGTCCACCTCAACTTGATCTTTTGGGGAGTCTGCAATCACTCCAGGCACGATTGATGGAAACCATCCACACACTATCTAAGATGTGTGGTTGCACTCTAATCTATACCAGCTACGGTACCGTGCTCTACTAACTGAACATAACTTGATTCATCAGGGTCTAATATTGTATATACTATTTCTATAGATATCCTACTGTTTCCATCTTGTTTCCAAAATAACCACAACACTATAAATCTAATATGAAAATACTATAATATCTAACTAAAATGACGGTAATATCTGACTGTAATATCTAACTGTCTTGTCTGACTAAATAATCGGTAATGTCTGAGTGTTATGGTTTTGGAAAGCATGACATTCTGTAAATACTGTAAAATACTTGTCTGTATAATATTTGTAAAATATATGTCTGGTAAATATATGTCTGTAAAAATATATCTGTCTATATATACACACTGTAAATCATCATATTCTTAAAAACTATATAAATTATGTACTTAACAAATATCTACTCAAGCCACACAATTAAAAAAACTCATGTTTTGAAATCTGTAAAACTATATAATTTATACCATGTACCTTAATAAACAAATACTTGGCTTAGCAGAAAATCTTAAGAGACAATTTTGGGAAGATATGGATAGCATTATACAAGGCATACTAGGGATTGAGAAAGTATTTATAGGAGGAGATTTGAATGGACATGTTGGAAGAGATAATAAAAATGATGAGAGGATACATAGAGGATATGGATATGGAGACAAAAATGAGTTTGGGGAGATGATCTTAGACTTTGCTATGTCATATGATTTTAGTATAATGGATACTTGCTTTAAGAAGAGAGAATAACACTTAATAACCTTTAAAAGTGGACAAAATAAAAGTCGAATAGATCTTTTTTTTTTTAACTAGAAGGGTAGATCAATTATCGTGCAAGGATTGTAAAGTTATTTCAAGAGAAAGCCTAACCACACAACATAGAATCTTAATTTTAGATATATATACTAAAAAATGGAAGAAAAATGATAAAATAAACCATTGTCGGAGAAATAGATGGTGGAACCTAAAAGGAGGAAATATAATAAAATTTAAAGATAAAATGATCAAAGATGGGGATTGGACCATAGAGGATGGGATAGATATTAATACTCTTTTGAATAGATTAGTTAACTCTGTTAAAAACATAGCAAAAGATATTTTAGGTGAATCAAGGGAAAAATTCTCGAATAGCAAAGAGAGTTGGTGTTGGAATAAAGATGTACAAAAAATCATAAAGAAAAAAAGAATTTGGTATAAAACATGGCAAAAATGTAGAAATAGAGATAACTTTGAAAAATATAAGGAGGCAAGAAAATATGCAAAATGGGTCGTTAGTGAAGCTAAATATAGATCTTTTAATAGTTTGTATGATAGATTAGGTACAAAAGAAGGGGAAAGAGATATATTTAAACTTGCTAAACCTAGAGAAAGGAAGATCAAGGACTTAAGAAATGTAAAATGTATAAAAAGTGCGGATGATATTGTCTTGGTTAAGGATGACGATATCAAAGAAAGATGGCAAAGTTACTTCAGTAAGTTGTTTAACGAAAACCGAATAGAAAACTTAAACTTAGAATTGTCAAATGAGGAAAAAACTAAACATATAAGATTTATTTGGAAAATTAGAGTTAACGAAGTTAAGTTTGCACTAAAAAAGATGAAAAATGGGAAAGCTATGGGACCAGATAACATCTCAATTGAAGTTTGGAAATGCTTGGATGATAACGGAATTATATGGTTAACTAATTTATTTAATACAATTGTAAAAACTAAGAAAATGTCAGATGAATGGAGGATATATACAAAAATAAAGGAGATATTCAAAATTGTAATAACTATCATGGAATTAAACTTATGAGTCATACGATGAAACTATGGGAAAAGGTAGTTGAACAAAGATTAAGGTTAGAAACAATGATCTCAAAAAATCAATTTGGTTTTATGCCTGGGAGATGTACCACATAAGCAATTTATCTTTTAAGAAGATTAATGGAAAAGTTCGAGGAAAATAAGAGGGACTTGCATATGATATTTATTGACCTTGAGAAAGCATATGATTGGATACCTAGGGAAGTTCTATGGTGGGTTTTAGAAAAAAAAAGGTATATGTTGTAGGTATACCGATGTCATTAAGGATATGTATGATGGAGTAATGACTAGTGTAAGGACTATAAATGGAGAAACTAGAGAATTTTCAATTACCAAAGGTGTACATCAAGGATCTGCTTTGAGTCTTTATCTTTTTGCTTTAGTGATGGACCAATTGACTAGGAGTATTCAAAATGAGGTTCCTTGGTGTATGTTGTTTGCAGATGATATTGTATTAATTGACAAAACTAGGGACGTAGGAGAGGCTGAGTTAAAATTATGGAGAGAAACTTTGGAATCTAGAGGCTTTAGGATAAGTAGAAATAAAACATAATATATAAAATGTAATTTTAGTAATAATAGGAGGAATATCGGAGACAAAGTTGAACTTGATGATGAAGAAATAAATAGCACTTGTAGATTTGGATACCTTGGATCTATTATGCAAGCTAAAGGAGAAATTGAAGATGATGTAATGCATAGAGTTAAAGCCGGTTGGGTAAAATAGAGAAGTGTTTCAAGTGTGCTATGTGATCATAGAATACCCTTAAAGTCGAAAGGGAGTTTTATAAGGCAGCTATAAGACCAGCTATGCTATATGGATCGAAATATTGGGTGATGAAGAAATATAATATATAAAAAGTAAAAGTTGTCAAGATGAGAATGCTTAGATGGATTAGTGGTATAACATTGAAAAAAAAATTAAGGAATGAACATATTCGTGGTAAGTTAGGTGTAACTCCTGTAGAAGATAAGATGAGGGAGGGACGACTCAAATGGTATGGACACTTGCAACGTAGGCCAGATAGTGCACTTGTGAGGAAGAGTGACTTAGTTACTGTGGGGGGCGGCAGTAGAAGGCGTAGGGGTAGACTTAAAATAACTTGGGTGGAGATAGTGAGTGAGGATTTAATATCCTTGAATCTTCAAAAGAAATGGTCCATGATCGCATAAATTGGCGGAAAATGATTCATATAGCCGACCCCACTTAGTGGGACTAAGGCTTGGTTTTGTTGTTACCTTAATAAACAAATACTATAATCTACTAATAATATTTCTAAATTTACTAGCATAGCATATTTCCCTTACCTAACTAGCTGGGAGGCTCGCCTCCAACTTATCCTCACGCTCAAGGCGTAGTATCCCCAAAATTCTAAAATAGTATATATATATATATATATATATATATATATATATATATATATACATATTTCCAATAAATCAACTATATTTATCCGAACCTACATACTCGTAATTTTCTAAGTCATAATTTATCGGGGCTCCTAGAAATATTCACTGGGGTCCCCAACCCATGTCTGCAGGGTCCCAAAAACACTCTAGTCCTGAAAATATAATATCATAATTTATTTCACAAAACTCCAGTATATTCCCATATTACTCAAAATTTAAACTCAAATAAGCCTAATAAAGCTGAAAATACCCAAATCTACTTACCCTAGTTTTGGGATGGTGCCCAAGTTGGCTAAACCAACAATTTACTCCAGCAGACTTGCAGAGAATCTCCCCAAGATTAACGTGGTGACTTCGGATTGTCTAAACGGGGAGAGACAGAGCGAGAAATGTGGAGAGAAGTGAGAGGAACCGAGCAGGAGAGAGAGAGGAATTAGGAAAAATAATTTTCTCTCACTGAATCCCAATTTTCTGCTACTTTTATTCGTTTTTCCACGTGACCTCGTCGATAAGCACCTAACCCTCGTCGACGAGTTTCAGGCCCTAAAAACGACCCCTCGGTAAACTCTCGTCGATGAGACACGCGTCCACGTTGACGAGCCCAAGAAGACTTTTCGTCGACGAATGCGGACCCCCTTTTAAAATTCCTTTTCCCACTCTTTTCTTTATTATTTAAGTCCCATAATTATCCGTGTTACTACATTCTCCTCTCCTTATAAAATTTCGTTCTCAAAATTTACTATCTATATTGAACACCATCCTTTGAGGAAAATAGGCTACTTATTTTATTACTTACCCTCACTTATGGCGGAGGAATACCGCGGTTACATTCAGGTTCTGGGAGATTACAAATATACTCATAAAATAAAATTCTCCCAAAACCAAAACACTGCCTACCCTATAATCTAAAATACAACTATACATTCATCATTCTCTACTAATTAAAATAAAACTATTGTTATTTTGAATAATACTGACTATTACTGTATCCCACTAAATAGGTGTGGGCATTTCTGTCTGATTTCCTCTTCAAGCTCCCACGAAGCTTCTTCTATGGCATGATTCCTCCACAAGACTTTTACTAACTGAATTTTCTTAGTACGCAATTCCTGTTCCTTCCTGTCTAAGATCTACACCAGTGCTTCCTCATATGCCAGTGAATCCATGAGCTCTATCTCTGCATAACTAATCATGTGGGAAGGGTCTGGGACATATTTTATTAACATGGAAACATGAAGTACGTCATGAATTCTAAATAGGGCTGGTGGTAGAGCTAGCCTATAAGCAACTGACCCCACTCTCTCAAGTATTTAAAATGAGCCAATGTACCTAGGGCTCAACTTACCCTTCTTTCCAAATCTCATAACTCCTCTCAGTGGAGCTACCCTAAAAAATACCCGATCTCTCACATCAAACTCTAACTCCCGACAGCAAGTATTTGTGTAGCTTTTCTGTCGACTCTGAGCTACACTAATTCTGTCTTTAATTAGTCGGACTTTATCGAATGTCTGTTGTACCAATTCTGGTCCTAGAACTTGCCTCTCACCCACTTCATCCCAATATAGTGGAGAACGAAACTTCCTACCATATAATGCCTCGTATAGTGCCATGCCGATGCTAACCTAATAGTTATTATTATATGCGAACTCAACCAGCGGCAGATACTGGGTCCAGCTACCCCCAAAATCTAGCACACAAGCTCGCAACATATCCTCAAGTATCTGAATTGTCCTCTCAATCTGCCCATCAGTTTGAGGATGAAAAACTGTGCTGAATGCTAACTGTAACCCCATGGCCTCCTGAAAACTCTTCAAAAATCATGACATAAATCATGGGTCACGGTCTGAGACTATGGATACCGGCACTCCATGGGAGCGCACTATCTCCTAAATGTACAATTCTGCTAGCCTTTCCATAGAATAGTTTATTTTAATAGGGATAAAGTGAGCCGTCTTCGTCAATCGATCTATGACCACCTAAATAGCGTTTTGTCCCTGTCACACTGGTGGTAGCCTTCCACAAAATCCATGGATACGTGATCCCATTTCCACTCAGGGATGTAGAGTGGCTGCAACTGTCCCACGGGTCTCTGGTGCTCAAACTTTATCTATTGGAACGTTAAGCACTGCTTCACAAATTCAACCATGTCCCTCTTCATGCCATTCCACCAAAAGGATTCCCGTAGATCTCGATACATTTTAGTACTACCTGGATGCACAGTGTATAGTGACTTATGAGCATCCTCTAAGATTGTTCTCCTGATCTTGGCGTCCATAGGAACGCACAGTCTCGCACGGAACCTCAGAGCCCCATCATCTGAAATACTGAATTCTTCCCCTTGTCCATCTTGTACTTTCTCTATCAGCTCTTCTTATTTTGGATCATTCCTTTGGGTGGCTGTAATTCTTTGTTGCAAAGTAGGTTGTACCACCAGGTTGGCAATGAATTTTCGGTGATCATCCTCTATCAATTCGACACCTAACCTCTCCAAATCCATCTGAATAAGGTGCTGAATTTCTACTGCTGACATTGCTGCTCTCACTATTTTCCTACTCAATGCATCGACCACCACATTTGTTTTTCCTAGGTGGTAGCTAATAGTGCAGTCATAATCTTTAATGAGTCCCAGCCACCTTCTTTACCTCATATTCAGCTCTTGCTGGGTAAAGAAATACTTCAAACTTTTGTGGTCTGTGAAGATTTCACATTTTCTACTGTATAAATAGTGTCTCCAGATTTTCAGTGCATAAACCACTGCTGTTGACTCTAGGTTGTGCACAGGGTAATTCTTTTCATATTCTTTAAGTTGTCTAAATGCATAGGTAATGACTCTCCCATGCTGCATAAACACACATCCAAGAGTCTTCAAAGATACATCACTGTATATCACAAATCCATCCTCCCCTGATGGAATAGCCAGTACCGGTGCTGAAACCAACAGCCGCTTTAACTCCTAGAAGCTCTACTTTCAATCATCGGTCCAATCAAACTTCATATTTTTTCTCGTAAGTCGTATTAGTGGACCTGACAATATGGAGAAACCATCTACGAAACGTCGGTAGTAACCTACCAAACCCAGAAAACTCCTTACCTCCTGGAAATTTTATGGCCTTACCCAATTCACCACTGCCTTTACCTTACTCAGGTCAACCGATATACCATCCTCAGAGATCACATTCCCGAGGAAAGTAACATGCCTTAACCAGAATTTACATTTCTTGAATTTTGCGTACAACTTTCTTTCTCTTAATATCTGCAACATCAGCCTCAAATGATGCTCGTGCTCCTCAAAACTTCTCGAGTAGACCAGTATGTCATCAATGAAAACCATAACAAACTGGTTTAGGTACTGATGGAACACCCGATTCATTATATCTATAAATACTGTTGGTGCATTAGTTAACCCAAATGGCATCACCAAAAATTCTTAATGCCCATATCTGGTTGGGAACGTTGTTTTCGAAATGTCCTCTGCTTTTATTTTTACCTGATGATAACCCGATCGCAGGTCAATTTTAGAGTAAACCTGGGTCCCCTGGAGCTAATCAAATAAGTCGTCAATCCTAGGAAGAGGATAAATACTTTTTACTATCAATTTGTTTGTCTCCCCAAGTACATCTACCCCCAATGTTAAGAAGCGATCAGGAATGCCCTGTCGATAGCCGAACTGCTGCATGACTCGGTCAGGGAGATACCACTCGATAAATGATGTTGGTACTAACCGGTATGTGAGTGTGAGTGGGTCAACCGAATGACCATTCTAGCCCCTGTAAATCTACAGGAAACCTCTCCGCATAGGAACTAAGGATGGAAATCTCTCCCAAGCCCAAACATGTAGTAAGCGGAGTGGGCTAACAATCTATGTCTTCGACTGGTGAGCGGTGCGATACATCTCCCTGTAAAGCCACGCCAAAGTCACGGACCCCCAACTGTATGAGGGAATCGCTCCCAGGTCCGTAAGGAGTGGAAGGAACATCAGTTGCATGTAACTCCTCGAAACGTCACAAAATAGCACCACATATATCAAGCGCAACAGGTGGGCTCGTGTGTGGCACGCTATAGTTTACACATCTGCATCTGTTGGGGGCTAACAAAACATATCCCCCTCAAGGAACTGTATACGAATGTGTGCACCAACTAACTCGTTGTTGGGTGACACGACTCCTAACAAACACTCGCACATAATACGCAGGGCGAGTCGTACCTAACAGTCTGTAGGTCCCTCTACTAGTCCGACAGTATGACCAGTGACGGGACTCCCATCAATTGGCAGCCCGAATAAAATCGTGATGTCCTAGAGTGTGACGGTCACCTCCCCGTATGGTAGGTGGAACATGTGCATCTCCGGTCTCCAATGCTCCACAAAAGCTATCACGAGATGCCAATCCAATCGGATATGGGCAATCTGATATATACCGTAGAACCCTACATCGTGTATCCATTGAATGATGCGGTCATCTGCGTCCAACTAGTGTTTGGCAAACTACGTGCCCCCTTGACAGAACAAGGGGTCGGCGTGCCCATCAGCCCACTCTCGGTTAGATCGGTAATCATCGCCCATCATCAACACGCGTCGATTAGATGGCCCTGGATCGATCCTGCAAAATGCATCAGTACAACACAATAAATATATAAAAATTAATAAGTGTACTAAAAGTCCTATAAGTGCGTACAAAGTCAATGTGACGGTCCAACTGCATCCCCAAGTTGGGTCCTTCTCGGACACCTTGTGCGGTTATGTCATTCTTGATGACATATACTGCACGTGCTCTTCTTCCTACCTTCCCTTGCGTACATCTCATTGTGTATACGTGAGCTCCTAGGCCAACCTTTATGTCAAGCATATGCAGGATTTGCTTGCAAAGTCAGCAACGAGGATGCTCTCCAATACGCCTCGTGCATAATCAGATGAAAATTCGCAGCATATGTCATTTAATGCTCGACATGCTCCAACATGACTCAACGTACTAGACAGTGTTTAGCCATGTCTCTGCACATGCTGTGAAAAGGTGGGAGTAGGGAAAGTGTAAAGCTTGTCATTTCCCATATGAGCATTTGCATTTACCCTAAATGCTCAAAGTTTGGATGTTGTTTCCTTTATGGGGCCCCAATTGCACGGTTGTGATGCTAAAACTACCCTTAGACCGGTTGAACGTTGTGACTCGATGTTCGGTCGCCTTCAGCTTCCTTCTTTCCATCGCTAGCAAGAAATACGGAGTGAATGCATTTCCTCCAGATATTGAGTTACGAGCAGCCACCCGTCGGCTTTTAAAATAATGTGCAACGTGATAAAATGTTAGTTGCACAATGGTCGTTATTGGGAGGCTATGAGCGCCTTTTAGGATGGCATTGAAACATTTCACAAGGTTAGTGGTCATATTCCCATACCTTCGTCCACCGTCATGGCACTAAGTCCACATATGAGAAGGGATCTGATTGAAAAACGACTTTGCTGGTTCTCCACCCTCATTGAATAACCTATTCATCCACTTGTCAAATTTTCTTACCTGATGCTCCCTTCCCGCTCGCTCATCCATACGCTTAAGATTGACACTGTATACTTTCGTGTTAAAGTTGTTAACCACGTGTCGAAGGCAGAATCGGTGGTGGGCACGTGGTGGTTGCCAATCGAGATTGCGTTGCATTGTAGCGAGAATTCCTGGATGACGATCCGATATAAGGCAAATGTCATCCCTATCGTAAATGGAACGAAGACAACATAGAAACCAATTTCATGTGTCCAGGATTTCCTCTTGAACAATAGCAAATGTAAGGGGAACTATTTGCCCATTTGCATCTGGGCATGTCGCAATTAGGAGTTTACCCTTACACTTACCATATAAGTGTGTCCTGTCCACACATATAACAGGAGGGCAGTGACAAAAACCTTGAATAGATGCTGCGAACAACCAAAATACAGATACAAATGTTGCGGTGTTCTTGCTACATGGAGCAGGAGTCCACCTCCACTTAACTACAGTACCAGGATTGTACGTGCACATCGCTTCCATGCACTTTGGCAAAGTTTGATAAAACATCTCCCAATGGCCAAATACTTGGTCAATTGCCTTCGATTTGCCCAACCAAACCTTCTTATATAAGATCGAATAGCTGAAACGACGATCTATGAACTCTTTCAATGTGGCAATTGATGTCGATGCATCTCCCCTAATCATATTCACTATCTCCCTAGCAATGAGGGACGATGTGATTTGGTTATGGTCCCACGAGAGAAGTTCGTTCAAACACGTATGCAGACCACCATATTAGGTGATTTCGAATAATCAGTGTTTCATCCGATACATTGCACGCACTCTCCATCCGCAATCAGACTCCTTACACCTAGCAACCTATAACATTGGGGTAGACTGCACAATGTGGAAGTCATGGTGGGTTCCAGCGTGATATATTCACACTGCCGCTATCAACTGATCCTTCGACTCGAATAACATCCCCCTACTTTGCTAAGGCGATTCATCCTAACGAGTCACCCGTATAAGAAGCTCCTCATCACATGACAAATCTATAGCATTTACGTCAATTTAACCATACTTAGGAGGTTCGTCCATAAACTGGGCGTCGTACGTGGCATCATTCGTTTCACGAGGGGTGGGTTCACATCATCGGGGAACTCATTTAACCCTTCACCCGTTTCTTGCTTGTACATGTCATCTTGTAAATTAACATCATTCATAATGTTTATCCCCTCATCTAACACGTTGTTCGCAATGACGAACAACGATCTTAGACCTTCTGCCAAAACTTCTTTGCAACCTCCTTGATCATCCGTGTGAAGAACAGGTCTTTCGTGCATCGGCGACTTGAACGACGATCCCAGACATTCATTGAAATCCAAAACAGACATCCCACCAACCTCCGCACTCATGTATGGTTCAATACCTTCTTCCACAGTGTTATCATAATGACATGTCTGTTGGGTGTCTTCCTCCGCTTCAACTACATGCTCGGCAAACGTCCCCGTCTGCCTATCTGCGACGACACCCATGTGAGGAATGGTTTCAACATATAACTGCACAGTTAAATATGTTGTACCTATGCAGTGTGTATCCAACACAATACGCAAACTGTAATCATCTGTTACGGGAACAA
The DNA here is from genome assembly GCF_029873635.1 of Malania oleifera. Taxonomy (NCBI): domain Eukaryota; kingdom Viridiplantae; phylum Streptophyta; class Magnoliopsida; order Santalales; family Ximeniaceae; genus Malania; species Malania oleifera. The sequence continues at coordinate 108,779,641 of NC_080420.1, read as the reverse complement.
TCTCATAAAGGACTGTATCATTATACCCTCGCATAGGGTATCTTACGATCACCCACAATGGATATTGATCTGGATCAATATGCAAATATTGATATATTTTTTAGTGCAATTTATTTAATTTACACCTATGACTTGGTCGAACTGGCATAGTACTATAACTAACACCCTCTACTCTGGTGATAATTCCCCCCATATACAACAATATCGTCACCGGAACACTGCTCGAGCTTCCTGCCATTTAGATTGACCTCCGGAAATAGTAAAAACCTACGAAAAACCAAATTGTATAAGTGCATGACATAACACCTCTTTTCATTCATGCTAAATTAATCAACTATAATATATTATGATTCATATTGTTATAAGCAAGCAATGAACTTCTCTGAATTCATATTGTGAGGACATGAGTAAGGTTGTTAAAATCAAGATCCTGCGTATGATTGCTAAGTTGGTTTGCAGGATCACATCATGGAATTGAATTGAGGATCATAAAATTCTACTAAGTACATCAATAAATATGAAAAATGATTTGCATGTTTTTTCATCAAATCCTATCACATAAGCCTATTGAAAAAAGACAAGAACAGAATTTTTAACACAAACCAGTCAAGAAATAACCATACAACATGAACATCCATTTTTCTTTTCTTTTTTTCTTAAAAAAAAAATTAGAAAACAAATGCTAAACTATCAAGCTATATATATATTTACAAGTATTCTCTATTTGAATCTGGACCAATTGGTTTATTGCTTAAACAAGAATGTGTATCAAGTACTTCATGTCACCCAATGACTTCTTTACCTACTCATCAAACAATGTAATACTTGACTTATTTTCATTAGTATTATCACGTGAAAAAATACATAATCTATTCTTAAATTGAATGTTTCCATCGCTAATTTGAGATCGTCTAGCTGACCATACTTAAATTTTAGTCAAAAATAAAGTTATTATTTTTCCTGAGAAATAAATGGTTGTGGCATTGAAGAAAAATCTTTGAATGATACTTTGTTCCTATTTGTTTTCTTTTTTCACAAAACAAAAAAATCTACCTTAGAATCATGTTTAGTTATAAAATTGTAAAATGTTAGGTCAATTTTTCAAGATTTGCATTAAAAAGTAAAGGAATAAAGGATTTGTTAAATTATGAAAAACAATTCTTATTTTTTTATAATTAAAAGATGTTGTATAACATTCCTATGCAGATTTATAAAATTAAAAAACAAGTTCGTATTTCTGTAAAAAAAAAAAAAAAAATCTCTGTATTGTTCATTTTTTATATAAATTCAAAATTTAGCTAATTTTGTTGTAAATATTTTAAAAACACAAAAAATATATTTCCACAACTAAAACCATCAGTCTCTGTTCTATTTTACATGTTAGCATCTAGACCACCATTCAAGCAATTGGACAAAATAACAAAGCAATTATAATGTAAATTAAATACAAACTTCAAACTCACAATGCCAATCCAAGCAATAATTCATTTTAAATTAAAATACAATAACAACAACAACAACAACAAAACCAAACCTTAGTCCCACTAAGTGGAGTCGACTATATGAATCCAATCAATAATTTATTTTTTTCAAATACCAAATTTAAAACACTAGATTTGTAATGCCCCAAACCCGAAAAAGGGGTCTGGAGGGTTATTTTAAATAAATCTCTGATACCAAGTAATTACATAGCGGAAGATTTCCATAATAAATACGAGAGTACTAAAAATCATCCTTTATTACAATAAAAATCTCAGTATCACAATAATAGATCTGAACTCATTAAAACATGAATAAGATATCAACAACAATATCATCAATATCAATTTAATACATCCTTAGGAGTTTCAAGATAACCCAAAATAACAAGATTAACATTTAATCTAAACCTCTCTATCTAGTCCCACCCACGCTTCCACTGCGTTACTCTCATTACTATCATACTCCACAGGGCATCTAAAAAATGATATATAATGATGGGGTGAGACATCTTTCAGTAAGAATAAATAAATTATCATCAATGTGTGACTAACGAGTTTTAGTGTATCACTTATATAAATAATATTCAATGCGTATATCTTATAATTAACTGTGTATACTGTAGGTCATGTAGACATATAAAGCAATCTATCCTTTGGTGACCACATCTAGTGCATACCCAGACACTCACTGACATTGGGCCCTCTTCTAACACCCTACCTCGTACGGTAGGCCTACTCAGCAAGCCTTCCCAATCCAGCAAGCCCTCAGGTTAAATCCCGAGGATCAAAGCGTTACATATCGCCGTCCTCCTCTGCCTTCATATCACCAAACATATCCCTCAGATATGCAATTGCACAATACTATGGTACCATACTCATCTAACCTTATTTATCCATTTATTTTCAGGCTGGCCTGTACATGGGATGAATAATCCCATGCTAACCCATATGCCCATTCATACCATTTATCATTTCAATATCCATGGATTCTTTTTAACAGTCGTAATCTCAACAGGTTTAATTTAAACAATAACTAAAATATTCTTACTCCACACATTTAAATGATAAATCATACTTTGATAACATTCATATAATCATATACCTCATATTATAACCATCTATTCAAATTTGAAACCAACATAATATCCATACATTCATATTTCATACTTTAATCGGTTAATCTTTTAAAACAACTGCCATAATTTATTCCCCTTACTTGATCCTGAAGATTTGCCTATCACTTTCCTGAAAAGGTGCCTGCAATTTTGAAGAACCAAAACCCTAGCTTCACTGGACCTTGCCGCGGGGAAAGACAACCGGCAAGTCGCAAGGAGAAGGAGAGAAAACCAATCGAAAGCCGTGCCAGAGACCCGGGAGGCCCTAGAAGAGTGAGAAACATGAAGGGGTAAGGGAAACACACTCGAGGGTCGAAACCCAAGCAGAGCTAAAGAAGGGAGAGGAAGAAAATGAAATAAAAAAGACTTGACCCTATTTATAGAGATGCTGGCCCGCAGGAAACCATTGACGATTTTTCTGGGTTTTACAAAACTGTCGACAGTTTGGCACTTAAATTGCTCTTGGTAGTTGTAACCGTCGATGGTTTTTCTGAGACTCCCTGAAACTGTCAACGATTTGATCCTGTGTCAAACCAATTTCCTTATTTCCTTTTATTTTATTTATTTTCCTTTATTTTCTGGGTTCGGGTCCTTACAAGATTATATCATATCAATTACATTACATATAACATGTGAAATGAAGTAAAATATTAACAAAAAAAAAAAAAAAATCCTAACCTCAAATTTGGGCGTTTCGAAATGATGACTTCAATCAACCCAACTAATTTATCAGCAACACTAACGATCTTATTAATCAAACAATTTTTTTGATAAAAAATATAAATTTGAATTCAAGAACATATGAGAAGTTTTAAAATGAAGTTACCCCATCTGTCTCTTTTATATGTTTCTCCTCAACGTTCATGAGTAACGTTCGGTGAGCCAACGTTCACCAGCACTCGTCCAACCTCTGCCCTCTTTGCTCTGCAACAATCTCTTTTCTGGTCTCTCTATTCTGTGTGTAGAAAATTGAAGGAGAAAGGGCATTTGAAGGGTCGAAGCAAATCTCGTTGGACCAAGTTGCGAGATTTGTCAGGTTTCAACTCACGGTTCATTTATACTACAAATCTCGCAACTTTTTCTTATAAGATTAATTAACCAGCTTGCCACGCGTTAGTTGCGGGTTCATTTTTCTTTACAAATCTCGTTGTTTGGTCTTATGAGATTTGCTTTCTAGTATATCACATGTCACAATGAGTTGATATAACTTTTTAAATCTCACAGATTACGTAAGCACTAAATTAGGAAATATGGAAAAAAAACCCTTCGAATATGACTCAAGTGGGGCTCGACTAGTTAACTTTGTTTTTTATTGATCACCATTTCATTTTTCTATGTGTGTATACAATATAGAGTTTTGGCTTGAGCATTTCCGTTTCAGAGACGGGGTTCTTCTGCAGGAGGGTTTTTGTGGGTTTTCTTGCAGTGGTGGTGTTTGGTGTTTTGGTACACTTGCATTCTTTGGTTTTTCCTGTTCTGCGACGGCGACAGGGGGAGTGAAGGAGCAAATGGGTCAGAGAAAAGGAGGAGCTAGGGTTTCGGAAGACCCAGACGATCTAGCTCGCATACCATTGCAGGCCATTCTTTTGGCTGATAGCTTCGCGCAGAAGTTCCGCCCCATTACTCTCGAACGCCCCAAAGTACGTTCCCGTTCTCTCTCTCTCTCTCTCTACCATAACGTTTACGCAGATGATTTGAGTTGTATGAAGGGAGCCCTTGGAAGATTCTGGGACCATGGCTTCTTTTCTGCATTGGTCATTGATTTTGTGAATGGTTTCAAAGGGAAGTGGTCTTCTGAGTGTTTCTTTTCTCGTGTTTTTTTTTGCCTCAAATATTGTGAAAGAAAAACTTATTTTTGTAGACTCAAATAAGTTCGTTGTTTCCCCTGTTTTCTTGGGGGAAGGGGGTGGAGTGGGTTCTAAAATAATGAAAAGTTATCATGGATATAATTTGATATAATGCAGCTTCCCCGGTGCACTTGACCAATTTAAAGGATTTTTTGGAAGAAATTTTGTTAACCTAGACAAGAACATTACTGTTCTTTGCAGTAAACAGGGAAAAAAAACTACAAGTGTAACAAATCAGAGGAGAAAACAGAGCATATCAACAACGAATGAACTAAGGTTGTTCTTAGGGACATGTGAAAGGGGCGTTGGATATGGAAATTTAGGGAATTGACAATACCTAATGCGAAATGTTCTCAAGGGCTAGTTGGTGGGAATTCTGCAAGTAACCAATACAATTCTGTTGCTATCTGGAACACTGTTCCTTGGACTATTCGATAGAGAGCAAACAAAAGGCAATACAGATTTTTTAAAATTGAAAATGTATTCTTGATCATTGGTCCTGAATCTGAGCACTGAAGCTATTAACCACTGAAGATGGTTGCAATTTTGCGAATAAGATAATAAAAAAAGAAATGAAAGCTTATGCATTACAATACTTTTTAAAAATTAATACGAAGTGATTTCTATGAACTTGTATAGTTGTATTATAATTTTATTCTATGAGTTTTATCTGTTTGTATTTTGATGCTGGTTCTTGCATTTTCTTATGGTAGGTTCTATTGCCATTGGTTAATTTACCTATGATTGATTACACCTTGTCATGGCTTGAGTCTGCTGGGGTGGAAGAAGTTTTTGTCTTTTGTTGTGCACATTCAAAGCAAGTGATTGATTATTTGGAGGCTTCCCAATGGTTTTATCAACCAAACTTTTCGGTTACAACAATAGAATCCCATGATTCAATTAGTGCTGGAGATGCTCTACGGTTAATTTATGAGCGGCACGTGGTATGTTGAAGATCTTATTTTTTATGTTTCTGTATAATTTGAAATATGTTTAGTCATATAATTGAATAAAAATCTCTAAAAAACTAATGGAGGATGATATGTTCATTGAATTGGTAATGGAATTTAATGTTATGCTCATAATATGATGGTTTGCTTTCTCTTTTTCTCCATGCATGCATATCTTGCAATCTCTCCTTTCAGCCAGAGTCAAAACAAAATGAACAAAACTTATGATAAAAAACAACTGAAACTAGTGAAAGGGTTTCTTAAATTTGCCACCTATAAGTCAATTATGGGAGACTGAACAGTATGTGGTGGTGGTTGGAACTTGGAAGATTCTCACATAATGATTTTTACGTGGAATAATAGGGGTCAAGGTGACCCTAAGAATCATAGTAAGAGAGAGGTTATGTTGAAGGTTTCCCATGATGTAATCATGATATGAAGAAACCAAGTTTGTCAGTCAATGGGCTTGTGGTCAAAGGGGGTCACGTGTCCCAGTTTACTGATTTGAATGTCTTTTGTCTTTTTGGTTTTGCAGGGATTCTTGTTTTTCAGGAAACTGGCTAGGCAGTAAAAGATTAGATAATTTTTTTGGGTCTTGTGCTGTTTCCATTGGTAGGGTTAGAGGCAATGTTCTAACTAAATCATGACACAAGATACCTAGCCACTATCATGTCCAGCTAGTTGATCCAATTCGTTCTTATCTATAGATAAAAAAAGAGAGAACTTATGCCTCTTAGATGGAGAAAGATTCGAAGCCCGGTATTCTTATCAATACTTCAGATTTCAAGACTGGCTCTTTCAAGTTTCAATCACTCATACATCCATCCTCTTTGCCTTCCCTGTCTATCCACATGTTGCTGGCAGGTGGTTTACATCAGTCTATGGCTGGTTTGGTCTTTCTTTTGGGAATAGCTTTTCTCTATTACAAATTGTGCTGTCCTGGGTGGCGTTTTAGAGGAAAGGGGGTTTGATTTTATTAGATTCCTGATTAGACATGTGAAGTCCAAGGATTATTTCCAATAGTTTTATTATGGTTTGTGAGGTGTAGGATATTCCTTTGTCAACTGTTTAATCTAGTCAGTTTGTAGGAGGGGAATGTTTTATGCATACCGGTGGTGATAGGTTCTTATTTTGTGATGATTGGGAAGAAGCTTTCCCTAACCTTGATTAGAACTACTCTCTAGATGTGTTTCAAATTATTTCCTTGTCCTCTTGGAGTCTCAATGTCTAATAAAAGGAGCAGGTTTCTATCACTTTCCATTTTGAAAACATGTGGTTGTCCTGCTACTCTTTTTGTACATTAGTTAGTGATTCTGCGTTGTATATATTTTTTGCAATGGGAGGCTTTTAGATTTATGAAGAAATTAAAATTTCTTGACTAGGTTTTCAGGAGGTGGAATGTGAAGGTATTGGTGGCTTAAAACGAGTACTGCTCTGTACAGGATATATCTTAGATTGATTGGAAGAAACAGAATGCTCATCTAAAGTAGTGAATATTAGGAGGCTCTCCCTATATAAAGATTTTTAGAATTTGCTTTTGAAGATAGAAAATTAGGTTGAAGTGATTTTTAGGTTTTTCGTAGGATAGTGGATGGCTGGAGGAGAAGTGTGTGACCAAATAGTTGTAGACTAATAATTGGTTTTTTCTAATTCTGGATGGTGATTAAAGGATAGGAGAGGCAACTTGTGAGAGTTGGGCTGGAGGCTATCATTGATTCCAGCGACCTATTTTCTCATTGAGTTAACTGAATTGTTGGGGATTTTTCAATTTGTTTTAGAGAGTAAATGAGGTGATACAAGTGGCGACATAAAGCCATAGAGTATGCAAGTTATCTTTCCGATGAAATATTTGAAATGCAGTGGATATAAGGATATTTCATTTCATGTCAGAGGGAAAGTGAAGCAACTGAGGTTGAAGGTGGATAATCGAACCAGAATTTCGTAGATTCCAGCAGGTCCATGGGTAAATTGATTTTCTTCAGGTTTGGTTGGGTTGTGGTTATACAAAGGAGGCTATTTAAGCCTATCGACTCATTATTTATATTGTTCTTCAGTCTTCACAACTACTTTAAAGCTGAATGGATGGTTTTTAGTCTGGATTCTTTGAAGATGATTCTCTTTGTCTTGCTGGGTTTGCAGGGAGACACACTCTGATCCTTTTTTCTGGATGAAAAGGAACTACAGTGGCTGCTAATAGAGTGGATGAGTTCTGGTCTGGACTTGGTCAAGCAGACCAGGGTTCAGGGGAAGCACTGCTAAGGATTGAAGGAGGTTTTTTCTGTGTTGAACTGCTGTCAACAATTGGGGTCATTTCTTTTTTGTTTTTTTTTTGATATTGTGGTAACTCCAGCCACCAACGAGCCCTTTGGACCCCCCGGTGTGGCACCAAACTCCCGGGGTGACACCCTCCCCCCTGCGGTACGCCACCCACGCTTAATCCGGACGCGGTTTACAGCTTATACACACTCAGGCCAAACGTTCGGGATGCGGCTCTCCTCCCGTGGACCCCCTTGATGACATGCGGACGGAACCCCCGGAAGGGCAAACAAAGCGCACCATGACTTTGCCTCCACCAGGATTCGAACCTCCGATGCTCTGTATGAACCATTCCGTGCTTTACCACTGCTCCATGCCCGTGGGGGCACAATTGGGGTCATTTCTTGTGCCTGGAAAAAGTGAATTGAAGAGGTGTGATTAATTCTGCTAGAATACCATAAGGAAAAGATGCATCAGGTTGGTAGAACTTTTGGATAATGTTGACAAATGTTTCCGTTGGTGGGGGAGAAGAAGTGAGGAGATATCATGGGCAGGTCTTTTTTGGTTGGGATTGTGGCTGGATGGACATTGGAAGTTGTGAAAGATCAAGGTCTGTTTTTTAGTGTCTAGCTTTTCTTGAGGCTCTTTGCCAACCTCTGGCAAAGGATTTCAGGATTTCTGCTAAGAATTTTTATGCATCCGGTGGTTGTGATGCAGTGGTAGATTCCAGGGGAGAATCCAGAGGAATAGTTTCGATTTTAAGGGGAAGAACTTCGATCATGGTTTTAAATCGCGGTTGCGGGTAGTGTAACGTAACGGTAACGGGTGTAACGGGAAGCAGGAGTAGCGGATGTTACATAACGGGAAGCGAGTGAAACAGCTGTGAATTTTTTTGAAGCGCGCACAACCTTGTGCATATTAGCGTACTTGCATGTTTTAAGCTTTTAGCCCTTCTTAGAAAGAGTTTTAGTGTATTTTGGATCATTTAGTTCGAGTAACTAAGTTCTTTGGTAATGGCAACAAGTTTACATTTGTTTTAAACCACCATTGATAGAAAAATTACCTGTGTGTGTGGCTGTGTGCATTTATACTTCTCATTGTTCTTATCTATGATAAATTCTTATGTGTGCTAAATTAATTAATAGAAAAAAATACATTATACATTCCATTAATCTATTAGACACATAAGACATACAAATAATACAAATATAAAATAGGTAGAAAAGAAAGATGGTTGAAGTTGAAAAATATAGAACATAAATATTACATGACTAATTTTATCAAAATAAAATATTTTCCTAACTAGTATTTTCAAAATGTTAATTAATGCATCTATTGCGAGTATTTAAAGAAATAGTAAATTTTGTGTCATTGTCATCCTCATTATAATCTTTTCCCCCTCTCGCCACATGGTATATTGAGAATGATTTATGAAAGAGGGGGAAAAAGTGAGAAGAAAAAGTAAAAAATAAAATAAATTTTTTGGTGTAATAGTCCTGTAGCGGTTACGTAACGGCCGGGGTCCGTAACGGCCGCTACAGCTATTATTTTTCTTCACACCGATTTCGCAGTGTGTAACGGTATCGGCAACCCAAAAAACTGTTACGTAACGGCGTTACGTAACGGTTGCAGCCTTTATTTAAAACCATGACTTCGATAGGGAGGATACGATGGGAATCCAAATTTTAGGAGATTTGGGCCTTTAAATGTTGGGCCTGATTGGAATGGGCATAAGTTTGTTGCAGAAAATAAATTGAGTGTTGGGTGAGGCCAAGACATATAATCATAAAGTCTGGGCTGATAAAAGGGCAGGATGGGACTGAAACAAGTAAAATATTAGTCTGGTCTTGAAGGGAGTTGGTGGGCTAGGAACTGAAGATGCAGAAGGGTCAGGCAGTTCACGTAACAAGAGGCTGGGTTTATTTCAATTTGGATTGTATGAATTGAGAATGGATTGGAGGTGCTCTTTCAATTTCTTATGCTCATTTTTTTGTACATTCTTTCCTTTTCAAAAAAACTTCTTTGCTTTCTGTAGGAAAACACAGAATGTGCCATTGTTACCATCCTTCCACTTGACAGTGTCTTTAAATATGTTAGTCTTAGTCTTATCAAAATGCCCAGGACTAATTGTGACAGTGATTAACTATGATGCAAGAGCCTGAGTATGGAGTATTGTTCTGTCCTTTTATTTTAGATGGTTAATACTAGACATATTCAAGGGTTAGGATTTATCTTTCTTTTATGGTTTTATTTTATTCTATTTAAGGGATTCTGATTGATGCAAGTAGGCAGTTTCCATTTTCTTGTAATAAATTCCCCATAGATGATCTTTCTTTTCCCTGGATCTACACTCCAAATGATCAACCCTTGTTTGACTATTTGATTTCTATTGTATCTGTTAGAGGTATTTATGTCTTTTAGGATTATTATTATCAAGTGTGTTAGCATGTTAATTAGTGAGAGTTAGTAAGGCTATTATTGTCATTAGAATGTATATAATTTGTGTTATAAATAGAGAGAGAGAGAGACCAATCTTCAAGTTAGGTCATTCATTTTAACCAAAATCTCAACAAGGTATCATAGCATGATCCAACCGAAACCTTTTCTTCTCAGCTGTCTCCGGAAAAACCATTCTCGCGGCTGTCCTTCTCAGATCTACCTCCACCACTCATTATTTCACAAAACCAACCATATACCGAAACACAGAACCCTCCAATGCCTAACCCCAAAAACCCCATCGCCAGAGGAGCTCCCACGCACTGCCATGCACCGGCTAAATGCCAGCATTGCCGACCCCATGCGTCGACGCATGAGTGTCCGGCCGCCTTTTCCTTTTTTTTTTTTTTCCCCTTTGCCATGTTTCGATTCCTTCTCTAGACAATATTGTCAAGCTGTTGGGCCTGTTTTTTGCTAAAAAAACCTTTTTCGACCACACACACGCGGTACTCCATTAATCTCTGTTCAGGGTTTGTGAAGGCTTCTTTGTGAGTTTTTTGGAGCAGTGGCAGCACTCATATGTCCTGATGTGAGGCTGTGGCAGTGTTATATCCGTTTGCGAGTCGTTCACATCATTTGTGGTTGTGTTGGTGCTTCACATAGTTTGTGATTATCCCAATTAGTTTTGATTGTTCTTCTTGTTTGACATTGGTGTGGCTGCTGATTTGTGAGTGTTGGGATGGAATCTATGAATACCAAAAATTTGTTTCCTACATCGCTGCCACAGATAACGACTCAAAAGTTGGATGGAAAGAACTATGTTCAATGGTCTAAAGCTGTTTGTGTTTATTTAGTAGGATTAGGAAAATCTAACCTCTTGCTCCAATTTGATCCCTTTGATGAGAAGATAAAAGAAGTGTGGGTTTAAGAAGATGCCTTGATTGTTTCTCTCTTATGGAATTAAATGGAGCCACTGATTGCACAGATGTGTATGCATCTTGATACGTGCAAGGAGATTTGGGATATGGCAAACTTCTATACTCTAGGAACATTACATGTTTGTATGATTTATCGTAGGAGTACTTTCAGTTACAACAATGTGATAGGAGTATTGTAGATTATTTTGGAGAGATGAAGCGTATTCATGAGAAGCTTAATGTCGTGTAACCTATAACTACTGACGTTCGTGAGATGTAGAAGCAGAGGGAGCAGATGACAGTCCTTCGTGTTCTAGTGGCTTGAGACCTAAGTTTGGGGTAGTTCGGTCTCAGATACTTAGTAGTGTCAAGTTGCCATCATTTGCCGATGCTTATTCTTGTGCCCTTCATGCTTCCTTTAGCATGCATTCTCCTATTCCTACATCTGGTTTTGGGAGGACAACCTTTGCTACACAAGTTGATTCTAGTTCTCTAGTAAACAACTGCAAAAGTTATCGAGGTGGTTCGAGTGGTCATGGTGATAGAGATGGATGAGGTAGAGGTACTCCTTGCAAGTGCGCTCATTGTGGACAAAGTAATCATACTATTGAGCAGTGTTGGGATCTCCACGGTAGATCTTCATGTGTTGCCAATGTAGCCAACACCTACTTCACACCTATGGGGGCGACCGCCACCATCTACTCCTCACCTTTGGGGCTGTGTGGGGGGAAACATACTATATCCATGTTGGAGGAAAAGTATTCCAAGTTCCAGTAGTATCAAGTGTCACAACAAGCTTCTCTTCCCATTGCATCTATTGCCCAAATAAAATTTCACAGTATGTCTATCATCCAATACTTCTCGTCCTAGTCCTTGATTCATAGACTCCGCTACCACGGATCATATCACAGGTATATCTAGATTTTTCTCCACTCTTTAGTATCGTGCAAATTTACCTTGTGTTACTCTTGCTGATGGCTCCACTACTGCAGTCAAGGGAATTGGGATTGTAAATCCCACTTCTTCTATTTCTCTTCTTTTGGTTTTGTATATTCCCAAATTTCCTTTCAACCTTATCCCTGTTTGCAAGATTACTAAATCCACGAATTGTTTAGTGATATTCTTCCACGATTTTGTGGTTATTCAAGATTTGAAGATGAGGAAGATGATTGGTGAAGGGTGTGAAGCTGGTGGACTCTATCATTTTGAGCTACTATCTCCTTCTACCACCTGAATTGCTATTGCCACACCTTTCCAAGTTCATTGTCGCCTTGGTCATCCTTCACTTGAAAAGTTAAAATGTCTTGTTCCTAGTTTGAGTTCTATGGCTAGTCTTGATTGTGAGTCTTGTCAGTTGGGAAAGCACCATCGTGTCCCTTTCGCTTCCCAAGTCAATAAATGGGCTGCAAGGCCTTTTATGTTAGTTCATTTTGATGTTTGAACTCCTATTTGAGTTGTGTCCAAGTTGGGTTTCCGGTACTTTGTAACCTTTGTGGATGATTATTCAAGAATGACTTGGTTATACTTAATAAAAGATCGTGCTGAGTTATTTAATGTATTTTGTGTCTTTTGTTCTGAAATAAAGACTCAATTTGGTTTGCCAGTTTGAATACTTCGAAGTGATAATGCTAAAGAGTATTTCAGTGTTCAATTCACTACTTATATGGCTCAGTTTGGTATTGTCCATCAATCATCCTATGCCCACACTCCTTAACAAAATGAGGTTGCAGAGAGGAAAAATAGACATATTCTTGAAATCGCTCGCACCTTACTTCATCAAATGCATGTACCTTAAGTGTTTTGGAGTGGTGCTATACTTACTGCTTGTTATTTGATTAATAAAAATGCCATCCTCTGTTCTTAGTGGTAAAATTACCTACTCTATTCTCTTTCCTAAATCACCTTTATTCTCTCTCCCTCCTTGTATATTTGGGCATGCCCTTTGCTCATCAACTAACTTGTAGGGTGGATAAGTTGGATCTTCGTGTTATAAAATGTCTTTCTGGGCTACTCATATACACAAAAGAGATATCGTTGTTATAGTCCTATGCTGCATTGCTTCTTTGTTTATGCCGATGTTATTTTCTTCGAGTCTACACCTTAGTATACCCCATCCCTAACTGCTTTTGTGCTCAATGATTCTCTTCCTTTGCTTAATCTTCCAGATTCTACTTTGCTGTCTTTGCCCAACCAGCAATCTGAGTCTCCATGTAGTTTGAGTCCTTCTCATCATCTTGATCATTCTAATTTGTAGGTGTATTCACGACGATGTCTCCAAGGAAGAGAGTCTCCTCTAGCTTCTGCTACCATGCTTTTGATTTCCTCGTCTGATGATAATACTCCCCATGATGTTGATCCTCCTATTGCCATTCGGAAAGGTAAATGCACATGTACTCAATATCCCATTTCCAACTATGTTTGTTATGACTTCTTATCACCCTCCTATTATTGTTTTGTTACTGCTCTATCATCTACTTCTCTTCCTAGAAGCCTTTGCGCATTCTGGGTGGAGGAATGCTACGGTTGAAGAGAAAAATGCTTTATGTGACAATGGCACTTGGGACTTGGTACCTCTTTCTTTTGACAAGTCTGTGGTTGGTTGTCTCTGGGTTTACATTGTGAAAGTCAACCTCTTTCTGTCAGCATTTTTATTTGATTCCCAAGGATTCTATTTCACAAATGGTTCCCACTCTTTCAGGCTCGACTACCTCCTTTTTTTAACTTAGGAAGACCTTTTGTTCATTCCCAAAAGTAGCCCCTATAGTCACTTTCAGAGTTCGCTCTATTAGTCTTTGTAATATTGTTTACAAGATCATCTAGAAAATCCTTAATAATCTTGTCAAAACTATTATTTGGTACCTTTTCTCTCCTTACCCAATAATGTTATCCTTAGAAGAGTTGTTTTTGATAATATTCTACTTACTCATTAAATTTTTGTAACTGTTTGGAGAAAGAAGACTAGCCATGTTTATCAGGTGGGACTAAAATTGAATATGAAAGGCTCATGAAAAACTGTGTTGGGAGTTTGTTTCATTCATCCTTTGCAGGATGGGAATGTATTGGTTTTATTATTTAAGGAGTAACAGCTGCTTCTTATCAACAAACTCACTCTTCTTTTCAGGGCTTTAACACTTATAAGTGTCTTCGTCATGGGATCCATTAACACCGTACTCATTCAATCTTATGGAGAAGCTCAGTCCCTATTGTTAGAACATGCTAATTTCTTATGTACTGGTTGTGGGATTACAATTGCTCAGAATTGTACCCTTATGAATCAGCTGATGTTTGATGATAACATTTATCTCTTCTTCCAGTTTGACTTTTGATAGTTGCAATGTATTGACTGCGATTTTGCTTTCATATGGCATCTTGCAGGGCAAACTATGTTTTTTGGTTCTAATATTCTACTTAGATTCTAGTGTTTATTTTAGCGTCAACCCAAGGTGAAGAGGGTTTTAATGCCAAATAAGTATCTGGGTATGCCAATGATGTGAAGTTGGAATAAAAGAACCAAATTAGCTTCCTTTATCACACATAACCATCATAAGTTGCGGCAATGGGAATCACCTACACTTTCTCTGTTAGTGAAAAAAATTTGATCAGATCTTCTTTGCAGCCCTTACCGAAACGTTTTATGTCATCTTTTATGGTTCCAATATTCTTTTGTAATGCAATTTAGAGAATTTGTAGCAGATTTCGGTGGGCTTCTACAAGTTCGTGGCATCTACTGCATTGGGCATTGTTGGTTCATATTTAAGTTCCATAAATTCTTCTGGTGGTATGTGGTTTTGTGATTTCCAGCCATTCAAGAAAACATTATTGGCTAAGCAGGCTTGGCGCATTGCCACTTCTAGTGACTTGCTGTCATATACTTCGTAAAAGTTATTGTAGGACTGTGGATCCTTCTTAATGACTATCCCGAGGTGTCAAAATTAGGGTGGTTTCATGGGGTTGGAAAAATGATATATGGCTTGAATTTTACTGAGAACAATATTTCTAGCACCCTGTTAGTCAATGAGCACTGAAACTTTCTATTCTCATGTTCTGGTGTTTTCCCAGCAGGGCATTGGACAACAGAAACCAGTATCTTAATCTTAAACTTTTTTTTGATTCAGAGCAATGCACTGTAATTTCCTCAATGGTCTCTTTTCTCCAAAGAATTTCAAGCAAGCTACTTCTTGAGAAAAGAGTTCATTGAATTTTTTGGTTTGTTTTGTGATTGGAGGATGATTGAGTTTCTGATTGAATTTTTTATGAAAGTATTCTTCTCCCTTAAACTTGGTTTGTTGTTGTTGTTGTTGTTCTGGTGAAGGTGCATAATGTGTGAGGCAGGATGAATTTATCATTGTGTTTGGTGGCATTCTTTATTTTATTCCCAGATCAGGCCACCTTAAGGCAGATTTGTAGCTAAGCAGCACCTTCTCATCTGTGTTCGTGAATTGCTTCTCTAGTTCTCACTTGTCTGTTTTTGTTTCTTTCTTCTTGTGCTTTCCCATTCTTTGAGATCTCTAATTCTGTTTAACACTTTAACCTACTCTCTCTCTCTCATTTGTAATATCTCGTTTGTAAGTATTAAATTTGGGAGCAGTTGATATATAATCATGATGCTTTTCATAAGAACTAATGGATAAACATGAAATCATCACTTTTTAAGTGAGTTCTAACTTGCTATGACAAACTAATCATATTCTTCAATGATGATCATAACATCTTGCTGGCATATTGCTCTATGTGATGAAAATTTTCATAGCTATTTGTTAAGTTTAGAAGTCAATAAGGATTGAATAAAATAATATTCAAGGGCATTGGCAAAGGTGATGGATAGATCTTCCCTACCTGTGAGCTTCTTTTTACTTTTTTTTTTTATTTTTTTAAAATTTTGGAGCTAGTTTTGTTGCTCTTAATTTGTACATCTGTAAATTTTTTCTTAGCTCAACAATCTAACTGTTCTTCTTTTGCCTCTAAAGATACATGGAGATTTTGTCCTTATTACTGGTGATACAGTCAGCAACATGTCGCTGACACAGGCACTTCAAGAACACAAAGAGAGAAGGAAAAAAGATAGTAATGCTGTAATGACAATGGTTATTAAACAGTCAAAGCCTTCTCCTGTAACTCACCAATCACGACTTGGTACTGATGAGCTGTTTATGGCAATTGATCCTCAATCAAAGCAGCTTTTAAGTTATGATGATAAGGCAGACTATTTAAAAGGGACTCTATCTCTTGACAAGACATTGCTATCGGATAATGCTTCTATATCTCTGCACAATGACATGCAGGTTCATTCATCTAATATTGCCCTTAAATTTTATGTTTTCTATAAGGTGTGAAATTCTTGTAAAAGGTAGTTGCAAATATTTTTCAAATTGGACTGAAATGGTTTGCTTAATGTGCTTAAGTTTTGATATGATGTGGCTGGAATTACTGCATTGCAATCATTGCCTGTACAGCCGCATGAGTGTGGGTAGACAACATTGTCTTGCTGTTGTTACATGGTCTACAAAAATCATGAGAGTGCACTACATAGCTAATATGGGTTTTTTAGGAATTAGTTTCTCCTTTGTAACTGTATATCACAGTAAACCAGCTACTCAGCAACTATTTTCTAATGATTTGGCTCATTTGTATGTTTTTAAGTATTGGCAAAGGGTCCAAGATGTATTCAATTTGTGTTTGTGGGAATGAGCTGCTGAATTGGATTAAATGTTGCTTTACTAAGATTGTTTTGGCCATATCAGCTTATGTTGTTGATATCGGTGCTCAATAAGAATGTTTTAATGGTGTTTTAATAGTTTGTTGATGAAATATTGCCTCATTTGTCACCCTTGTCCTGCTTGTTCCTTGACTACATGGTGCCGAAACTGTAAAAGTCTGCTGTTTGTTGTGAAAGTCTGCCAGTATTGAGAATAAAGAAAATGAAGTAACACCTTTACATGTTTGAAATGGGGGTGAGAAGTTGAGATCTCAATTTTCATTTTGATATCTTGTTGCTTTAAATTTTCAATTTTTATGTTGTTTGTTAGATTCATATGTGCGTGTTAGTGATCTAAACAGTTTTTTTGCAGGCTTGTTTGGATTTTGATTTGTTGTTTTCCAATTTTTAAATTTTTTTAATTGTTATTTTTATTTGTTAATCGTCTTGGGTTTGTTTAGAAATTACCAAGTTTCTTAATAAAAAATTTCTTTTAGTGTCTTAAGTAAGAAGATTACTTTAAAACAAAAAAAGTGGCAATTAGCAACTTACATGTACTTGAGGTGTATATGAGATTGTGCAAGGCTCAATAATCAATGCACAAAAATATAAAGAATCTTAAATTTTGGGAAATGATTTCTTTTAGAGAAAAATTTACACTGGCCACAGTGAGCTCTATTAAGCTTTGATGAACTCCGATGATGAAATCCATGCCCTTCGCACCTTACCCCTGAAATTTCTAAATCTTTTTGACTCCCACCCCCCACCCCCCCAAAAAAAACCAATGTTTCTTGCTCAAATCTACACCCATTTGAATGTTCCAACCTTAATCCCAAATCCTAGATTTATTTCGAGTCCATTGCTATTCGATTGACCCTTGTAATTTCTGAAAATTTTCAATTTTCTTTTCTTTCAAATGAAATGATAGAATCTTTAAAGGTGTTGCCACTTCCATTAGTCTGCTTTGTAGCAGATTAGTCTTCCATGCTTAATTTGGTGCTTGAAAAATGGTTTCTTTTGTCATTTTTGTTTTGAAGACATGCAGCGGTGCTCGGCATTTCTTTATTATATTTGTCTTGTGTTTACTTTCTCTTTGTTTAGCTGTTTTCCTTTTGTAATAGGTGGATGTCTTGTTCCCCTGGGGTTTTTCTTTTTTCTTTTCTTTATTTTACTTCCAATTGTCTGTCTAGTCACTCTAAACAAAAAGCAGTGTTTTGAAAGGCGTTTTTAAGGGTGCCCCTAAAGGCATGCCGCAGTGTGTTTTATGGCCTAAATGCCTCAAGGCGTATTCTAAAATGCATGAACCCTAAAATGTGTTTGCCTTTTATTGTGGTGTGTATGTGTCAACCATAAAAGTGTGTTTTTTTCTCCTCAGTTGTGAAGATGTAGGCCTTTAGTACCCAACTTTATTTTTAAAATTTTTCAAAATACGAGTTAGGCCACGCAAGGAGCTTCCCTCTTTCGTGCGAGCTACAGCGAAGCAAGAAAACTCCTCCTTCAACTGTTGTTCGAGAGCACTGTTCAACTTGTAAATAAATGTTTTAGTTGGGGAGTCTTGGGGTCACTTTGTAATTATCGTTGTTTGTTGTACTATTGGGAGTGTAAGTATTGTGATTGTGTATTGTATGGGACAGTTATCATTTGAAATCAGAATTGCTGCAGTTCCTCTCCCCTCCCCCTCCCCCCTCTCTCTCTCGGCAGGTTCTCTGTCTGTCTCATCTTCTTCTTCTTCCACCTTCTTCCTTCCCCATCTCTGTTCTGTTCTTCCTCTTTCTGTCCTTCTCTCTCTCTCCGCTTATTATTCTGTTCTGCTTCTGCTTCTTCCTCTTCTTCTCCTTCTTCTTCTCTTTCTTCTTCTTCTAATTCTCTCCCCTAATTCTCTCAATTCTCTTTCTATTTCTGAAACTCTTGCTTGTCCTACATCAAATTGGTATCAGAGCCTAATTTGATTCAGTGCCAGACATCCCTGTTGCTGTTCTTCCATCAAGTCTGTTACTCCTACAACATCTCCATCGAAGGATTGTCTAAAAACTCAAACCACATCCACCACACAACTGCAATTTACTCTAATAGGCTTCAATTGCTGCAATAACAAGTTCGGAAATCTCTGGAAGATCCCAGAAAAAAAAAGCACTCATAGTCTGCAATTTTTCTAAAAAATTACAGTCGTGCCACTTTTAAACGCTAATTTCATGCAATCATCTTTCCACGCCTTCCTTACCATCAGTAACAGAACCCTCCGAAAGGCCTTTCTCTGCAATTTCTCCTGCACCTGACAAGGGTTGTGGCCCCATGTGCCTCCACAAGATTACTCAGCTGCTGTCCCCCTTAAACACCAGCCTTTGCCGGAGTTATTTTGATACAACACCACCCCCACTTGACTCACCAGCCCCTGATCTGCCACCAGCCAGTGTTTCCCTGGAGGTGCCTTGTTGGTGCCCCACGTTCCGGCAACTAATGAGTTAGAAATTGCCAGAATCCTCTCACGCTTCATATTCATGAGAAATTTCTTCCAGCCGTGATAAATTGGGTTTCTGATTGAGATTTTGAAGCAGAATTGAGGAAAATTCAAGTGCTAGTGAAAATTACATGTTCAGAGGATAATTTCAGTACCAACACTGGATTCAGACTTCATTTGCTGCATTTTGTAAGCTTTTATTTGTAGAGACTTGAGAAATTGAGAAGGTAGCTTGAGATATTGGACTGCTAACACAAATTTCAGACTCTTGAAGGTCTACCAGCATTTGGATTGGGGCCCAGCTGTTGTATTTTGAGATTTACAGCGACAAATTAGTTTTCCTTTTTGAGATTTTAGTGTTGGTTTGAATAAATCCAACTTGTTTGGTTTGGTGCAAATGTTTGAAGGATAAATTTAGCACTATCAGCCCCTAAATTCGAATCATTTGGAATTTGTGCTAGATCTCCATTATTGTTGATAAATTGGAGATCCTAGAGCCAGGAAGCCAACATTTTTTTTTTAATGTTTTGCAAGATATGAGTTTGAGAGGTGTTTTAAATTTGGGGCCAGCATGGTTTTTCTTCTGATTCTTCTTCTGACCTCAACGATTAATCTTATGTGCCACCTCCTCCTCTAGAAGGTTTACATGGAATTATTATTTTTGAGGATGATATTTTTAAAGAAGAACAGAAAGTAAAAGGTGGAATTCTGCCCACTCCAGTTCAAGAAATTTCTGGGAAAGGCCTTTAATTTATTGGATAACTAGGGCCTCATTTTGTCTGACCTTGTAGGAAATGAAGTTAGGCTTGATGGTGGTAAGCATGGTTTTAAATAACGGCCGTTACGTAGCGTAACGGCCGATACGTAACGGAAATCAGAGGGCCCGAAACCGATACGGGCCGATATTGCGGTTCGGAAAAAATTCACGGCCGTAACGGCCGTTACGGAGGCGTAACGGCCGATACTCCAACGTTACATGTCGTAACGTCCGTTACGGACCGTTACATGGCCGACAGGTAGCATATTCGCTGAAGGGCAGCAGGCAGCAACGCTGCTTTCCCCCTCTCCCCAGTCCCCACACCCATCTGCCATTCAAAGGCTAAAAAGGAAAGTTACAAACTGACCTTGAAAATTTGTTGGCCTTCGGCAATAAGAAGGCTTCGAAGCCTGAGAGTGAGCACACCGAGGCTACCGAGCAGATCTACTCAGAATTGCAGACTTGCAGTTCCAGGCTTCCAGTTCCAGCAACTTGGCGAGTCACCGGCGACGGCGAAAGGTCTGCAGCAGCTCCGCCAGTCGTCGCAGTCGGCACCTTGCTCCGCCAGTCGTCGCAGTCGCACCAGCCAGCCTCTCGATTTCAGCTTCGGAGGCTCGGAGCTTGGAGTCATCGCTGGCTCGCTGCTTTGTGCATCGCTCCTTCGACTGTTCGAGGCTCCTCTGAGTTCCCTCAAATCCCTCCCCTCTCTCGGTCTGACTCGACTACAGGCCTCAGCGTATGAGACACTCTAACACCCACAGCACTTTTCATTATGTTTTTTTTGTTTTTTAAATTATATTTTGTTGTACCACAGCCCTTTTCATTCTTGTTTATTTTTTTAAATTATATTTTGTTGAAAAATAGGTTTGTTAAATTGAATTAAAAAAAAAGTAATTTAATAGAGTAAAAAATTAGAAATCATTAATAATTATGTAAAATAAAATTTTCTTAATTTATAAATATTTTAATTGTATTATATTTTTTGAAAGATAATTATGAAAATTAATTCCATGACATAGCAAGCAATTATTAATATTATATAATTAATATTTTTTAAGGTTAGTAAATAATTAATATTTACCAATAATAATTGAAGCCTTTTTTATAATAATATTTGAATATCAATAATCCACTACTGCATTCACCATCTAAACAAAGCATTAAAATAATGTATGTACACAAGACATCCATGTGATGGCATTTTATATTATCTAGGCTTAATTGAGCTCTATTTTTCACCATTCTTAAAGAATTCCAAGGAATACTCTGCACAATTATTATAATATTTAGTCTTAGGATTTGCCAAACTTATAGAAATAAAATTAATTCATGGCACCAATTGGCTAACATACTATTTATGTCAGCTGGATAAAGTGGTCATTTTGATAAAGAAGATATCATATTCACTCCCATCTATTGAAAAAATATTAAATAATATTCATATTATAAAAGAAAAAAAAATTAAATAACATCTGTCACCCATTTTATGTTACATGTGTATCTAGTTCTACTTGCCATTTCTTGAGTAGGTTGACCCTGTTTATTAATATTTTTTAAGTTTTAAAATATTATTTTGACCTTAAATTTAAAATTAGGTAAAATAAATGTTTACATCTATTTTTTGTTTTTAGTTATCAAATAAAGTAAAAATTAATAACTTAATAAAAAAAAATTAATCTAATAGTTAATACATTAATAAATTTGATTTTTACTAATTACTACTGGATTTTGTAGAAAAATTTAATTTTAATCCATATACTGAGAAAATGTTTAAAAAATTAAATAGTCAATTTGTAATGTATGGATCTCTATTTGTGATGCTATGATGCATATGAAAGTAGAGTAAAAATATTTTTCACCTGTTAATTTCTTATAGTTATAAATGAAAATAAAATCAAACTATAAAAAATAATGAAAATATCTTTTTAAAGATAAAGGAATATATTTTTTTTGTAATAAAATATCTAATATTTTATAATTTTGTTTATTTAAATATAAAAATAATAAACATTACTTATTATTTTTAATCAAATATTATACTTATTTTTACGTAATAAGTATTTAAAATTAGGACTATTTAGTACTTATTATTTAATATTTACTAAATTACTAATTATATTATTCCTGTCATTGTAGGAAGGTTGTAAGTTGTAACTTTGTATTTTCTTTATATTTTGTGTAGAGATCATCAAATTAAGTCTATCAATATGTCACGTGATAGAGGAAATGAAAACTTACCTAGCGAAGATATTGGATGGCATTTTGGTACTGCGGTAGACGGTAATAGACATGTTATTATGTGTAAGTTATGTGGGAAGATAATCAAAGGGGGCATTACACGCTTGAAACAACACTTGGCACATAAAAAGGGTCAAGTAGCTGGATGCTCAAATGTGACCACACAAGTAAGAGAACAAATGATGAAACATCTACAACAGTATGCTGAGAAGAAAAGAGATAAACAAAAAAGGCAAGAAGAAGCAGAAGCCCAAATTAGAGGAGATTTTGAGAATTTGAGCGATGAAGAAGACTTGGAAGAAGAAAGTATGAGATTTGCTCGACAAGAAAGCATGCGATCACAACAACAATGGGAAGATAGACAAAGATTTCGAGCAAGAACAACTGGAAGGGGTAATATTTATGAAGAGGGAGGTGGCTCTGGCAGTGGTGCTACCAGTGGTTTCAATAGAGCAGGAGCTCGATCTTATAGTGGTCGAGAAGATGGAGGTAGTGGACGACAATGGATCAATCCTGATGCCCCTGAAGCTAGACTAAAGGCAATGGATCCTATTTTAGAAAGAAGCAAGAGTGTGAAACAACCAAAACTCAACACAAAGTTACTGAAAGGTTTAAGAAGTAAATTAGGAAAAGCGGTTGGAAAATTCCTAATTTATAATCGGATTCCAGCGAATGTAGCTGACTCTCCATTTATGCAGCCTATGCTTGATATTGCTGCAGAGGTTGGAAAGGGGGTGAAGGGTCCATCACCCTATGAGATATCTGAAATTTATTTGGAGCAAGAGTATCAAGAAATGAAAAATTATATAGCTTCTTTTGCTGGAATTTGGAAGGAAAGAGGTGTAACACTTATGTGTGATGGTTGGTCAAGACCAACTAGAAAACACATTATAAACTTTTTAGTTTATTGCGATAGAGGCACCGTGTTTCATAAATCAGTTGATGCCTCTGATGTGCCAAGCAGAACAGCTGAATATTATTTCAGGTAATTTTCTAATTTTAATTGTATATGCAAATAGTATTATGGACTTGCATGTTTTTAATTAAATAGTAGTAATTATTGAATATATAATTTCATTTCAGATTAATGGATGAGGTGGTTGAAGAAATTGGAGAGGAGAATGTTGTCCAAGTAGTGACTGATAATGACGCTGCAATGAAGGCAGGAGGAAAATTATTAATGCAGAAGAGGCCCAATCTCTATTGGACAGCATGTGCAGCTCATTGCATAGACCTTATTCTTGAAGATATTGGTAAGAAAAGTAACGTGAAGAAGGTCTTAGAAGATGCAAGAACAATAACCTCATTTATTTACAACCACACATGGACAGTGAATTTTATGAAGAAATTCACAAATAATAGAGAGTTACTTCGCCCTGCCATCACTCGATTTGCCACAAATTTCATTGCTTTGGAGACTATTGTCAGGCATAAACAAGCACTAAGGGAAATGTTTACATCTGATGCTTGGAAAAACTCAAGGTTTGGAATGGCAAAATCCGGCCCAGCATATGATTCAAAGAAAATTATCTTAGGCAAAGAGTTTTGGCAAAAGGCCTCTGATATAATTAAAGTGCAAGAACCCTTGGTGAAAGTTCTTAAATTGGTTGATGGTGATTAAAAACCAACCATGGGCTTCATATACGAGGCAATTGATAGGGCGAAGTTGACCATTCAAAAAGATTGCCGGTTTTACAAAGACTATTGGAAAATTATTGACAACCGGTGGAGTTTTCAGTTGCACCAAGATTTGCACGCTGCTGGTAAGTGTAAATCAAATACAATTTCTTATTATTTTAACTTTTAAATTATGCATAGTTGCATTAGAAAACTATTGATTAATATGTTTCTAAATTTAATTGTAGGGTATTTTTTGAACCCACAATTTCTTTATGGTGCCCCACCCTCTCCTGAAGTTGCTAGAGAAGTCATGGATGGAGTTAAAAAAGTGATAACCAAGTTGGTACCCGATATAGATACTCAAATTCGGGCTATTAATCAAGTAAGTATTGGTTCCATTAAATTGAATAATGAATTGTTTTAGTATTCTGTAATACTTTCAAGAATAATTATTAATACATCTAATTAATTAATTATATTTCACAATCATCATTTTTTAGTTGTTGCTATATCGAGATAGGCAGGAGACTTTTGGAACCCCGTTGGCTCAAAGGGCAGTGAAACAAACAAATCCTGGTAAATATGGCTATATAGCTAAATAATGGAAAATTACTCTATTTTCTCTCTTTGTGTTCAAATTTGACTTTTGAAATACGCTATACTAACATAAAACTCTTTTTAATTATTCATGCAGCTGAATGGTGGATTCATTATGGCTTGTGTGCTCCTGAGCTCCAAAGAATAGCAATTAGAGTTCTTAGCCAGACCACATCAGCTTCGAACTGTGAGCGTAATTGGAGCACCTTTAGCCTCATCCATACGAAAACAAGAAATAGATTAAAGTACATGAGACTACAAAAACTTGTTTTCGTACATTACAACATGAGGTTAAAGTTAGACGTACAATGAGAAGAAGCCAACGAGAAATTGAAGAGAGTTTCAATCCTATCAATTTGGACTACATTTTCGAAGAAGATGATCCTTTAAGTCAATGGTTAGAGGAGAGAGAGACACCACTACTCGACGGTCAGGACAATTCAAATTGGTTAAATGAAGAGGTTGGTGGTACTACAGAAGGAGGTGATCAACCACCAATAAACGCGCATGATGATTCAGGTTCAAGCCCTGAACGTACACAAAGTGATGACAATCTTGGTTTGAGCCCACCAAGTGATGATGATGGTAATAGTGGTGCTGGAGCTGGGGTTGGGGGGGGTGGCAGTGGTGGTGGTGGAGGCGGCGGTGTAGAATATAATTATGGATATGATACAGGGACATCATTTGGAAGGGATATATATCCTTCTGATCCTTATGGACTACATGACATACCTGAAAATTATGACTTGGGTATTCCTCCAGGGAACCAATCTTCACAACCCAGGAGAAGGAGGAGTGCTCGTGGTGACCCTAGCGATTCTACTGAAGATTCATATGGTGTGGTTCGTAGTTTTGGCGACTTTGGTTTAGATGGTTCATCATCACAATCATTTGGATCTCATCCAGCATATCCACATTATGCATCTCGTGACTCACATTTTTATCCCAGTGGATTAGGAATCTCAGGATCTAGTGAGTCTTCTTCTACACACTACCCAGAGCCAGCCCCTGCCCCAACTTATAGACATTATTCAGGAGAATTTTCATCACCAGTATATTTTCAAGAGCAACAACAAAATGATGCAAACTTGGGTTCATTCAACTATGTATTTCCACAAGGATGGGGAGATAATTTCCCATCCCAATCTCAAGATACAGATGCAAATTATGAAGACCCTCCACGTCATTCTTTTTGGTGGTGACATGTGTTATATTATAAATTTGTAATATTGTATTCATGTATTTTCAATTATTTATTGATATTTGATATTAATCACTTTTTAAATTCATGTATGTGTAATGTGTATATTGAGTATTAAGTCTATTGAGTATTGATTCATTTTTAGTAACTTTATGACTTAAATTAATTGATTCTTACATTTCTACATCTTTTTACTCATTAAAGTAATGTAAACTATAAAAAAATATGCTTGTTTTTGTAAACAGCGCACTAAAATTAATATAAAAATCATAATGCCTATTAAAAAGCATTTGTAGGTTGAATGAAAGCCTTCAAAATTCATTAAAAATCATGTATTAATGGATTTCATGCTTATTTTTTAATTTTCGCATGGTTGTGCATGCGTGAAAAAAATTCACGACCGTTACGCCCGCTTCCCGTTACGTAACACCCGCGTCTCCCGCGACCCGCGACCGTTTCGCGACCTTACCCGCGACCGCGATTTCGAACCATGGTGGTAAGCCTAAGGTGAAGAAGGGTCAGAAGAGATCAGCTAATTTGAAATGTTTGGTGAACTATGATGAGGGATTAAAGAGGGGTTTTCTTGGCTGATTTTAGTTTTTTTATTTGTTAATTTTTAAATTTTTTTTTTCTTTTTGTTTTTACATTTTATTTTAAAGGATTTAATATCCTTGCTATGATTGTATATTCTCTGTCTTTATATATCATTGTTTTTTTTTTCCTGGCTTAAAAACAAAAGTTTGAGAAATGTTACATGGGTTTCTATGCTTTGTCTTGAGGATATTCCTTGTTTGAGTGTTTCAATGGTCACTTTTCCAAAAGAGAATTCATGGACCGGCAGTTTGTCTTGATATTTATTTTGAATACAATGACACACCTGAAACAAGAAGGGCAAGATTTGCATCTTATAAGCTTGTTCATTACGCTGCTGTGTGATGGGTTAGAATACAATGCTATTGAAGATAACAAGGTAAGCTTCAAACCTTCTTTTGGTTGAGAATGAAAAGTTTGTTGGTATCTGAATTCTTCTCCAGCTGTTATTATGAGAGTTTTTTCCATCTCAAGTGAAGAAAGAGTTCTTATTTTTAGCAATATGATCTTCCAATCTAAAAAATGGCCTATGAAAGATGTGACAGAAATTGTTGTTGTCAGGACTACACATTTGATCTCAAAAAAGAGGAAATTACAAGTGAACTTGAATTCTCAAAACAGCCTATCAAAGATGAAATGGAAATTGTTGTTGATAGAGACTGTTCTTATGATCACAAAAATGATGAATTTGCAAGTGACCCTGAATTCATGGTTGTTATGGGTTGTCAATGTACAAATGGAAAGCTCCATTAAGTGTGTAGAAGATAGATCATGCAATGCCATCCTTGAAGGGCAAGCAAATGCAACGGAGCAACATGGTCAAGTTGTGGAAGAGTCCCAAGTGCAGGCAACAAAATTCAATGTTAAAACTGGGACTTCAATTGAGCACGCTTGCTTTTTAGAGGATGACATTGTTGAATCTTGTGAGAAGCTTGTGCATATAGACCCCAAGGCTTGAGCATCCTCCAAAATTAAATTTCTCCATAGTTCTCCTCCTATTGGCTTCATTGGAATTGGGAAACTTGAAGACAATTGCAATACTTTGCTGTTGATGTTTGTATGTCTTTTGAAAATGGACCATGTGAGATTACAAGTTGAATGGTTCATTGATATACATTTCCTACTTGTGTTGCGGTAATACTCGAGGTCGAGTTTTCTCTAACAAGGGGAGCTTGATGGAGAACCACCAATGGAGAACTTCAGATGTTTATATAGCAGCTAGGCTTTTCTATTTTAGTTTGGGAAAATTCTGGTTATTTTAGGAGTTCAAGTAATTTAGGTTTGTTTTGTATATTTTATGTACATTGGGCTTATTTGTATTTACATGTTTTAGCTGGGGTTATTTTATTTGTGTTTGTTGTAGCATTGGATGTACAAGTATCATGATTATATAAGTTATCATTTGAATCAGAACTGCTGCAGTTTTCCTCTCCATCTCTCTCTTTCTGTCTCTCTCCCTCTCTCTATCCCGCAGGTTCTCCTTCTGCCTCTTTTTCTTCTACCTCCCCCCATCTTTGTTATGTTCTGTTCTTTCTTTTTCTGTCCTCTCTCTCTCTGCTTATTCTTCTGTTCTGGTTCTGCCCTGCTTCTTCTTCTTCTTCTTCTTCTTCTTCTTTCCTTCTCTTCTTCTATTCTCTCCCCTAGTTCTCTCAATTTTCTCCCTATCTATGAATTCTATTGCTTGTCCTTCATCACCAGATTTTCATCTTCTCCAGCAATACTCCGGCAAGAGCTCTTCTGTTGTTTCTCTTTCTCTCTTGCTCTGACGGGTCTCCAAGAATCTCTCTCGCACTGACAAGTTCTGTGTCCTGGAGTCTCATGGCAATCTCTTATTCTCTATAGTCTGTATCGTGTTCAAGTCTCTGTCATCTAGGTGAGCTCTCTTGGTAATATCTCATGTTGTTATCCCTCATTTTCCCCCCTTTTTAATTTCTGAAAACTTGAATTCTTTAAACTATTAAAGTAATTTAAGTATTGTTTGTTAGTTTTTATTTTTCCAAATTTTTCTTACTGAAAGGATGGATTTGTGTTTGTACTGCTGTTTCCTGCAACTATCCTTGGTTTTATTTTATTTTTGTCATAAGTTTTCTGCTATATATAAATTTATTTTATATATTATTTGTATGTAAAAATACAATCCCAAAAGGCTTATGCCACTCCTCGGCGGGGGTATTACACCTCGTCTTATCTCTTCACCTTTTAAAACTTTGAAAAAAAAAATGTTATGGTTCAATTATGAGATTTAGAAAATTTGAGTAACTGATAAGAGGTTCAAGGGATATTTTAGGCACATATAATACTAATGAACAAGGAATAGAGGGAGACAATGGAATATTGCCACAATGAGAAACCAGTGTAACTGAAAGGAAAGAAAGAATAACCTTTGAGTGTAAAGTAGTGGGGTTTTAGGATTGAAATAAATTAAGACTTTCTTTCATTTGGGAGGAAGCAATGGAATCAATAACCTGTGGTGGGGAGGAAAAGTCCACAGGCCCGACTGCATTTGAATGGGCAACAATGACACTAGATGTAGAAGACTGAGTTGGGAATTGTTGATTATTGTGGAAAAGATTGTTGTACTCCCTCTGGACACAGGTGGTAATGGATATTTACAGTGGTTAGATGCATTTAAAGTGTCACAATATGACAAGAGGTTAGTTTCCCATGGAGATCCCAACCCTCACAAAGCAGGGAGCCTTGTGGACTGGGAATACCCTATATACACACACACACACACACACACACACACACACACACACACACACAAAATGTTGACAGTCCAACTGACTTGACCAACCTGATAGCTTCACCAGGTTGATCACCAATCTAGGTTTTAAATAATTGAAGAATGATCATAATGCTCTGGGCTATATTTTTCCTGTAATACAAAGATCATAAAAAAGTAAATTCTTGAGAAACAAACTCTTTTTTGTTCTTTGTTAGGTTAATATGATTTTTTCTATGCAACTGCATTCCAAATAGCATATCAACTAAGCAACCCAATTATGAGTTTCAAAGCATACCATGACCGAAGGAAGCTTATATGCCTTGCCTCCCTTGTACCATATTACCATGTGCTTAATTAGGCTACCTCATCCATGTACCTGTACCTGTACCCATGCCTATACCATGACCCAAGATTGTCTCATGCTCTGGTTGACTTTGTGAAGAACTATGGCAACCTGCAGTCCTAGAGATTTAACTGGATGTTGGTTTGTCGATTGATTTTGCATAGGAATTTAGTGCCTAGGTCTCTCTTATTTTAAGGGTCTTTGTCTGCCCCAGTGTGATTACTTGAGCATCAATCTATTGCTTCCAACTCTGTGCTAGAACCTATTGCTTTGCTTAGTCTGACTAGGAGTGTGGTTATGGAGTATGAGTTATGCACTGATAAAGCTTGATGCATTTTTGGATCCGTCTGCACTTTATGCAAGACAGATACGTTATTAGAAGTTGTCAAATTTGGAACCAACTATTTTTTGATTGGATCAACTGACCGGCCTAACCTTCACAAGAATCTGAAATGCTTGGATGTGCAGTCTTGAAGTGTCCTTATGATGAGTTGGCTGAGGAGCCGATCAAACTGTTGAACTCTTACCATTGATCAGTTCAACAACTTTACTAATACTGTACATTTTTGGGGCCTGGCCTGTATTTATGGTCGTTGCTATAGGTGGACCAGTTAGTTTTCATCCCATGGACTAACTCTCTCAATTATTTTTTTCTTTTCTTTTATTCTTCTTGAAGATATGTGGTGTGAATGATTTACAGTAGGGTGATATTTTAATTTTTCCTTTATTAATGTTATGTTTACTTTATTTTATTTTGCAGGATTGCTATATTGATATTTGTTCCACGGAAGTCCTTAGTCTTTTCACTGATAATTTTGACTATCAACATCTACGTCGCCATTTTGTCAAGGGATTGCTTCTTGATGATGTATGCGTTGCTTATTATGCATATTTTCTTTAAATTACTTAGGAGTGCTTCCTTGATTAATGATTCTGGTAATTAAATATGGAAATTTTGATAATGGTTGTAGTAGTAATAGCTGTACTATTTTATTCATTTTTCTAGTTTATTATGCCTATTATCCTTTCTGTTTATTTATCATATAATTGATCACTTTTTTGATGTCAGACCTGGTGTACCTTGTTTTAAAAATTCCATTTTTGCTTTTGTTTTCATCATTTCTGTTTGCACTTTTGTCGTGTCTTTGGAGTAAGTTTTTTATTTATTGATTTTTTTCCTGTCCTTTTGAGGCATAATTCCCAGCTTCCTTGTCATTGCAATCATTCCAGAACGATCAGGGAAAAACACTCCGTAAAATCTACATCTGATATTGTTTCCCCTCATTCAACTTTTTGCGGCTCTATGAAGCCTCATTATTTTTCTGGACATTTTTTATTAATAACTTGTGCCATCCCATGCACCACCTATACTCCGTGTATAGGTATCCCCTCTTGAATAATGCATGGCTATATTATTTTTTTGATATCAGGTGGCTGTAAGATTGGCTACTCTAGTCACCATAGTTACCTCGCCTGTGGCATAGGGAAAAGTTGGCCACAAGCCTAGTGTAATCCTAAAAATTTGTTTACATCCAGTAGATTCAACTCAAGGTCCACACTTCTCAAGCTGCGCAACCTGGCTCTCTCAACCAGAAAGCTGCCAGTGTAATCCTAAAAATTTGTTTACATCCAGTAGATTCAACTCAAGGTCCACACTTCTCAAGCTGCGCAATCTGGCTCTCTCAACCAGAAAGCTGCCCCCTTGTGGTTGATGCACGGGTATATATGGCTGGGTTTTATGTAAATTATAAGCAGTATCCACTTTCTTGCCTTTATGTTTTCGATAGAAAAATACAAAATATCATTAAAGATGAAAGAATGTGCAAATAGGAGCATAAGAAATCCTCCTTAGAAGAAAAAAGAACAAAGAAGAAAAAATTAAAATCAAAATAACAGAGACTTCGTCTTGCTGTACGTCTGAAAAAAACAACCCCTTAAAGCACCCTGCTGCAAAAGCCCATAGTGAGGCTACATAATCCTATCCCAGAGTACAGGCCAAGGCATCTTCTCCCCCATAAAGCTAAGTGCATTTGTCTCCAACCAAAATGCCTCACAAAACATGAAAAACCTTGCACGTCCACAAAGCCAACAAATCCTCCACTAAATGTGGTCAAACCCAACTCTCCCCAAAACAACCAAATAATTTATTCTAGTCCCTACATGGAAAAGAACAATACAGAAAGAGAGAGAGACAGTTTCTGAACTGTCAAAAGAAAAAAGGGTGCGCATCTAGAGATAAAGCCTTAGAAGGCCGCCTGCTTTGCAGAAGATTGTTGGTGTCAACTCTATTAAGAACAGAAAACCAAATAAAAGACTTAATCTTCAAAGGATTTGGCATTTGAAATACTATCATATATCTCAAGGGGCGTGTTTCCCTGAATCGGATGATCAAAGAAAGATTTACAAGAGTAATGCCCAAACAATGTGGAATTTCTCAACATTGGAAGGATGTAAACCCTCAAGCGAACCTGAGAAGGCTGCGAGTTCCTCTACCTCCCTATCATTAAGAGACATACAAAAATGAAAATTCCAAGGGAAAATGTCCTCATTTATGATAAAGAGGTGATTGTGTGATGATGATAGGTAATAGAGGGGAGGAAAGGAAATGATAAGAGCAGAATCACCATCCCAAAATCTTCCCAAAAATAAAACATATTTAGTAAAAGAGATAAAAAATAAAATTCGTGAAATACACGTCCAAGAACTCTCAAAGGAAGATCTTATCCCCATATTTTCATCCTTCATTTTCTCCTGCATTCCAAATTTACTTTTAACAACTTTGTGCCGAAGGGAATTTTCCTCTGAGGGAAATTGCTGTAACCACTAATCGTAGAGGGATGTTTGTATACAACTTTCCAAGACCCAAACTCCCCTCTTCCTTAGGCATACAAATCACCTCCCAACTAACCAAATGATCTTTTTTCTGCTCAACTTGGACCAAAGGAAATCTCTGATTACTCGTCAACACTCCTAGGTACCCCTACTGGGACTAAAAATGGATAGAAAACCAACATACCTAGGATTAACCCCCTTAGGAATCTTTATAAGTCAAAGGCCACTCAAAAAATACCTCAGCCAACTAACTAGGCAAATTCAAAAGATCTAGTTCCACTGAAATTAATACCAGATATTCCTCTCTTACTCGAATTTATTTCAGGCCTGAAACACCCTAAAAAATGTGTAAAATAGTCAGCACATTTGGAATAAACTCCTTGTGATCTTCCAAGAAAAAAAAAATTATGTCATGAGATTAAACTGAAGATTAGGCACTCCTACTCCCATCTCTCCACTCAAATCCCTTGCACATAATCTCCATCCACCGCCTATCTACCATTATTTTAAAATTTAAATAGTGGTAGTGGGCAGCATAATATAATGTAAAGGGTGTTGTGAGAAGTGAGACTAGTGGATGTTACATAATGGGAAGCGGGTTTATATTGATTCACTTGCATGTTTTAAGCTCTTAACTTTCTTTGAAAGAGTTTTAGTGTGTTTTGGATCGTTTAGTTCAACTTACTAATGTTATTTAGTAAGGGAAACAAATTTTACTTATGTTTTAAAACTGCTATTAATAGAAAAATTATACATATATATTTTTTTTCCAATTTTTTGTTAATCATATGTTTAGTAAATTAATTAATTAAACAAAATACATTATACACTCCATTAATCTTTTAGCCACAGGAGACATAAAATAATATAATAATTAAGCAAGTCCTATTATTTTATTTGTTGAAGTATTAAAAATTTAATAAATTTTGATAAACTAGTTATATTGCATGGCTATAACCTAAACTTTAAAGTTATAATAAATATTCATAAAATTTGTCTTAAATAAATTAAGTACTAACCAGAACACGACAAAACTAGAAAAGCAAAGAAGGCTGAAGTTAAAATTTACTGAAGAGAATTATCAAATTACTAATATTATCGGAATAAATGTGTATATATTTTTTAATAAAATAGTTTTCACATCGAAATTTTAATTAATCAAGTTCTCATGAATGTAAACTTTTTTCTTATCATTATCATTTTCTTATCATTATTGTCCTTATTATACTCTTATCCCCCTCTCTTTCACATAGCTTAACAATAATGATTTATGAAAGGGAAAAAATTGAAAATGAGAAGAAAAAATAAAAAAACAATTTTTTTTTGGGTAGCTATTGCAGTTGCATAGTGGCCATTATGTAATGATAGTCCATAATGGCTGCTATGGATTTGATTTTTCTTCTTGTTGATTTAGCAGTCTGTAACGGTATTGGGAACTTTAGAAAACTGTAATAGTCATGGTTGCTATTTAAAACCATGCTATCTGCCAATTTGCCTAGGATATCGATCACAGGAACAAACTGATAAGGAGAAGGTGGATCCCCCTTGTCTAGCTCCCTTTGAAGCCCTAATCATAGACCTAGATTCTCCGTTAATGATGACTAAAGATGATGCATCAGGCAAGCATCTGGTCATCTTAGATCACCACCTCTTCCTAGCATTGCCTTATTTAAAAAATTCCAACTAACTCAATCATAAATCTTTTAAATATCTAGTTTAAACACAATCCCACTTTCTTTCCTCCAACTTACAATCCTATACCCCTTAACTAATCTATTCAACACTATTATAAAAAAAATTGGGCAGCCTGGTGCATAGAGCTCCCGCGTATGCTGGGTCTAGGGAAGGGGTGGACCACAATGGGTCTATAGTACGCAGCCTTACCTTGCATTTTAGCAAGAACAGTTTCCACGCCTCGAACCCGTGACTTCTAGGTCACATGACGTCAACGTTATCGTTGTGCCTAATCTCCCCTTCTATTCAACACTACTATAAAAACCAAGAAAATTTTGGATTAATGGAGGAAAAGCATGTTAATACCTGTATACAAAAACAAAGATGATATATTCAAAATTATATTAACTATTGTAGAACTAAGCTTATGGGTCATATGATGGAACGATGGGAAAAGTTAATTGAACAAAGAATAAGACTAGAAATGAGAGTCATAAAATCAATTAGGTTTTATGCCATCGGCAACAAAAGCTATTTATCTTTCAAGAAGATTTATGGAAAAATTTAGGGAAAAAAAAGGACTTGCATTTGGTTTTTATTGACCTAGTGAAAGTATATAATAGAGTACCTAAGGAAGTTCTTTGGTGGGTTTTAGAAAAAGATAAGGAGGGGGGGTATGCAATAGATATAACTGAGGGCTTTAAGGATATGTATGAGAGAGTAACGACTAGTGTTAGGACTGTGGGAGGAAAGTTTATAGAATTTCCAATCACAATAGGTGTACACCGGGGTTCTAATTTGACCCCTTTTTGCTTCAATGATTAGTGAACTCACTAGGAATATCCAAAACGAAATCCCTTGGTGTATGCTGTTTGTAGATGAAATTGTCTTGATTGATGAAAGTTTGAGTGGGGTGGACTCTAAGTTAGAACTATGGAGAATCACTTTAGAGTTTAAAGGTTTTAGGAAAGAAATAAGACAAAATATATGAAATGTAATTTCAGTTATTAGATAAGAATAAACTTGAAAATCAAGAAATTAATAGCATTGATAGATTTCAATATCTTGGATCTATTATGCAAGTGGAAGGATAAATTGAATAGGATGTAATACATAGAGTTAACGAAAGTTCGGTGAAATGGAGGAGTGCTTTAGGCATGCTGTGTGATTGTAGATAACTTTTAAAATTAAAAGGAAAGTTCTATAAGATGGGTATAGGGCCAACCATGGTCTATGGATCAGAATATTGGTCAACTAAGAAACAACATGTACAAAATGGAAAAGTTGCCGAAATGAGAATGTTTGGGTGGATGTGTAATATAACATTAAAAGATAAATTATGGAGCGAATATTTTCACAATAAATTAGGCATAACCCCGGTCAAAGTCAAGATAAGGGAGGGGTGTCTTAGATGGTTTGGGCATTTGAAACACAAGCCAAACAATGCACTTGTGAGGAGTGAGTTAATTATTATTTCTGGTATTAAAAGGGGTAGAGATAGACCTAAAATAACTTGAAATGAGATGGTGATGAAAGACTTAATAGCTCTTTAGCTAGCGGAGGAAAATGCCCTCAATCAAGTGAATTGGCGAGGGAATCATGTAGCCAATTCCAACTAGTGAGACTTAAGGCTTCCTGTTGTTGTTTTAAGCATCTTCACTTAATCATCCCAAATTATATCCAACAATCCTAAAAGAAGACAATTTTAAATTCATTTGAATGATTGGATCTGGAGCCTTATGCATCTCCATTTCATCCACCACCGCCCTCACTCCGCTCTCCTCAAATGGCCTCCCCAACCAAAAACACTTGATCTCAGAAATAGGACTCCATTCCAAAACCTTCAAACATACTCCTACGCTCGTCATCCTTCCTAAAGAGGTTGAATAGAATTTTTGAGTTGTGATCTTATAAGCTACCAAAGAAGAATCAGAGATAACTCCTCCCCCTGGGGGGAGGATCCAAAAACAGATCCAATACCCTATAATCCTAATCAAAATCCTTCTCATCTCTCCATTAGCCAACCTGTGGAAAAATTTTTGATTTACAGTCACCCTCTCTAATCCATTTTTATTTTGTATTTTGCCACTCCTCACTTACCCAACTTATTTTTCAACAACACTGTCTTAACCTTATCACACTCATCAACATCCTTGTTCGTCTTTCCTGTCAAACAGATCTCTCTCTCCTAAAATGCTGGACTTCTAAGCCGTAAAAATATCCCCAAAATTCCACATTTCACTTCTTCAACGCCGCCCTAACCTGCTTAATTTTTTTCATAAACCTACAACCTTCCCACCGCTTATCAACATCCTCATTCCAAATGTTCCTAACCAAAAAGTGAAAAAACTGATGATATAGCCACAGGCCCACACATTTTTGGATCTAAGTGTAATAGGGCCTCACTAACCTTGCTATACTCTTAACAGAATAGCAAAACAATCTTACACTGGTCTAGATGAAACATCGAAAGAAAGATTGGGAACTCATCCTCCCTCTCACTACAGAACAAATACCTATCTAACCTCCCAGCAACAATTCTCTCTGCATTCACAATCCAAGAGAAAAAGCATTATTCATAGATAAATATCTTATGTTGCACTCCCTAATAAACCTATCAAAAATTAACATACTCGAAATAGTCCTCCATCCCCCTTTTCACTCCCCAGCAAACGTCACAAGACTCACAACGTTGAAATCACTCCCTAGAATCCTCCCAGGATGACAAAAACTATACACTGCAAATAACTCATCCAAGAAATAAGACGAGCGTGTCTTGTGACTCAGCACTAACCCCTAGCTGTTACTTCTAACAACACTGACAGAGGGAAAAACCTACAAAACAATCAAATTTATGAATATAAAGAGTATCTCCCACAATTTACATCGATCCGACCGCCCCTTGTGAAGGAAGAACCTTCTACTCCTTACAGCTACCTTCCCAAATACTCTTGACCACCTCTCAAGTCTCATCTACACTCTTTCTTGCCTTTATAGTATATAGTCCAGGTACTTGATACTGTTGAACTCTCACAGCTCTGCAAGAAAAATGTAGAAATCTGTCAGGTCTTAGCTTGAAGTTGAGCTTTTTGATCAAAATATTGCAGGAGTAGGATTGTCATTATAAGTAACCTGTTATTTATTCTTTGTACAATAACTACAACATCAACTACTAATATTAAGCCTCAGTTCTTTACGTGCATGCATATTGTACTATTGTTTTTACTAGAATAATTGTTGCTGCACGCATCCATCTTTAACAGAAGGAAATTTTTTGTTTGTTTCCAATATATGGACATATTAGCAGGCTTGGAATGTATGCTTATATTTGCCTTTTTATTCTTCCATTCATTTGATGTATTATGATTTTTCCTTTATGATATTTTGTTGAACATTTTCCTTTTTATTTTTGAAATTTAATTTAATGTTTTCAGATTATGGGTTACAAAATTTTCACTTATGAAATTCGCTCAAGTTATGCGGCTAGGATTGATAACTTCCGTAGCTATGACACTGTTAGCAAGGATATAATCCAGAGATGGACATATCCATTGGTGCCTGATGTTCAGTTTTTTGGAAATTGTGCGACTAAACTTGAAAGACAGGCGATGTACCGAGCATCGGGTGAGTATAAAAAAAACTGGTGAATTGGCAACATATTTTTTGTTAGACACATTTATCTTTAGCCTTATCTAGTTGTGTGGATGTTGATTAATGTTGTGTTGTACAAGTCCTGGTTATAAGAAAATTATCATAGAATTGGTTTTATGACTAATTTATTCTGTTTATTGGTTTATTTTTAGAAATGAAAGATCTATTTCGTAGACTTTTTTATTCACTCCAAGCGTATTTGCTGAAACCTTTGAATTCTGAAGGGGTACTTTAGGAGGTCAATTGTAAAGTTATCCTAGGTAAGGATTGTAAAGCTATCCTAGATAAAAGCTTAACTACACAGCATAGAGTTTTAGTGTTGGATATATATATTGAAATTGAGGGAGAAAGGGGAATATAAATTAATGCGAGAGAACAAGGTGGTAGAATCTATAGGAGAAAACATAATCAAACTTAAAAAATAAAATGATCAAAGAAGGTGATCATACAATAGGGGTTAGTGTAGATGCAAACACAGCTAAGAGTTGCATAGCTTGCTCTATTAGAAAGATAGCAGAGGTTTTAGGTGAATCTAGAGGAAGATTCTCGGATAAAGAAAGTTTGTGGTGGGATCAAGATATTCAAAAACCTATAAAGTTAAAGAGTTTGATAAATAACTTGGCAAAAATGTGGGAACATTGAAAATTTTGAAAAGTATAAAGAGGCAAGAAAAGATGCGGAAAATGTTGTTAGTGAAGCAAAACATAGATCATATAATAATTTATATGCTAGACTAAATACAAAGAAGGGGAAATAGACACATTTAAACTTGTTAGAGCTGGAGAAAGAAAAAGTAAGAACTTTAGTAATATAAAATGAATAAATAATGAGGATGATATTTTCTTGGTAAAGAAAAAGAGAGAAAAGAAAGATGGTGAAGTTACTTTAATAAGCTATTTAATCAAAATGAAGTAGACGGCTTAAATTTAGAATTGACAAATGATGGAAAGGCTAAAAATATAAGATTTATTTGAAAAATTAGAGTGATGAAGTTTTCATTAAAAAACATGAAAAATGGAAAAGTTATAGGATCAAATGACATTCTTATTGAAGTTTGGAAATGCTTAACAGAATTATTAGGTTAACTAATTTATTTAGGACAATTATAAAAATTAAGAAAAAGCCAAACAAATGGAGGAAGAACTTTAATACCTATATACAATAATAAATGAAATATTCAAAATTGTAATTACTATCATGGAATACTAATGAATCATCCAATTAAATTGTGGGAAAAGGTAATTGAAGAGAGATTAAGGTTAGAAACGAATGTCTAAAAATTCAATTCAGTTTTATGCCTGGAAGATCTACTACAGAAGCTATATATCTTTTAAAAGATCAATGAAAAATTTAAGGAAAAGAGTAGGGAGTTGCATTTGTTTTTTATTGACTTAGAGAAAGCTTATGATAAGGTCCTTATAGAAGCTCCGTGGTTGGTTTTAGAAAAAAAGAGAGAGTAGGCAGTAGGTATATTGATGTCATTAAGGATATGTACAATGGAGTAATGACCATCGTTACAACTATAAGTGGGGAATTTAGGGAATTTCCAATCACAATGTGTACATCAACCATCTGCTTTGAGCCTATATCTTTTTGAACTAGTATGGACAAGCTTACTAGGAGTATCCAAAATGAGGTTCCCTGGTTTATGTTGTTTGCAAAAGATATTCTTTTGATTGATGAAATTAGGGTGAGAGTTGAATCTAAGTTAGAATTAAGGAGGAGAACTTTATATTCTTTGGGCTTTGGTATAAGTAGAAATAGGACAGATAGTTAAGAGTACTAAATTAATAGCACTAATGGATTTTGATACGTTGCACTATCATTTAAGGTAAAGGATAATTGAAGAAGGTGTAGCCCCCATTTGAAACCACTTATAAAAAAGGACTTATTGCAGAAAGTACTTAATGTACTTGTACATAAAAGGATTGCATGGCTTCCACTCGAAGAGGTAATTATTGGAAAAAAAATGTTTTTTCAAAACTACTTTTTAAGAAGTAATTAGGGATTACTTTTGGCTACTTATAAGAAGTTATTGTTCATAGGTGGTGGCAAATTTGTAAATTTAAACAACTTATGGACGCAGTGGCCATTTTATTAAATAAAAATTAAGAAAAAACAGCCAGGCTTGTGCACAAAGCTCCCGTGTATACAGGTTCGGGGAAGGGGAGGACCATAGTGTCCAATGCCATTTCATTAATAAAAATTAATTACCAATTATTAAAATAACATTAAACCATCAATATTAAAAAAAATGAGATTTATTTGAATTGTTGTGTCCCAATGACTTGTCCTTGAAGAATCCAAAAATTGACTCAATAGTTGTTGCGAAAGATATTTTCGGGCGAGTGATTGTGAGATAATTCAACTTTCCAACTAATCACCAATATTGTCCAGAATTGGGCAACAAATAATCCATATCTGGCACTAACTTGCTATTAGGATCCATGAATCTATCAATCGGTTTAAATTCCAACAACCTAGTCTCACCTAAAAATCAAGAGTAGGCTTCTTCCATGAAAAAAACATTTCCCATACAAGATTTGGATATTTCTATACCCAAGGGGTATTTAAATGACCCAAATCTTTGGTTTGGAACTCAAGTGCTACAACATTGAATCAACCGAAATATGCTCTGGGAGATAGTTTAAACTATATAATGCTTTCTTGAGTTGACACACTTGGACTAACTCCTCTTGAGCAACAAAACTAGGTGGTTGCTCCATATAGACCTCCTCCTCAAGATCACCATGCAAGAAGACATTCTTCACTTCTAATTGATGTAGAGGCCGGTGAAAAGTGGTGGTGAAGGAGATGAACAAACATATTGATGTAAGTTTCACAACCGAGGTAAAA
Source organism: Malania oleifera (assembly GCF_029873635.1). NCBI lineage: Eukaryota > Viridiplantae > Streptophyta > Magnoliopsida > Santalales > Ximeniaceae > Malania > Malania oleifera. Next base: position 108,739,398 of record NC_080420.1, on the reverse strand, counting down.
ATATCTGCATAATCCAAGCCATACACTTGATTATACCACTTAGCAACAAGACTTGCCTTCAGACGAGCCATAGAATCATCAGAGTTGACTTTCATAGTATATACTAAGTGACGACAAACACCAGATTTGTTTGGAGGAAGAGATAACAAGTCCCAAGTATCATTGTCCTATAAAGCATTCATCTTGTCAACCATGGCATTCCTCCACCTAGAGTGGGCTAAGGATTCCGAAACAGATTTAGGAAGGGCAGCAGATGATAGAGTAGCAGCAAAATGATAATAGGAGGGTTATAAAGAAGCCAAATCAAACAAAGTTGGGGATGGGATGTTGTGTAGATGTGCGTTTACCTTGTTGGACAGCAATGGGAGGATGAACGTTGTGGGAAATATGGTCATTAGGTGAGGAAACTAAAGACATGGTAGTAGAAGCTAGAGGGGACTCTCTTCCTTGGGGCTGCTGTTGTGAATACAACTGGAAATTAGGACGATCGAGACGATGAGAAAGACTCAAATTTCATGGAGGCATAGTGGATGATTGAGTATGTACGACAAACCAGAATGTGGAAGATTAGGCAGAGGAAGAGACTCATTGGATTGAAATCAGAAGCATTCGGGGACTAAGTGTAGTATGGTTTAGACTCTGAAAAAGGTAGCATCTACGAAAACGAAGAAGCGATGTAGAGTAGGGCTATAACAATGATATCCTTTTGAGTATATGAGTAGCCCAGACACATTTTATAGCATGAGGATCCAACTTATCCACCTTGGGAGTTAGTTGATGAGCAAAGGACACATACCCGAATATATGAGGTGGATAGAATAGAAATTAATTAGGAAAGAGAACAACAACAACAACAACTACAAAACCAAGCCTTAGTCCCACTAAGTGGGGTCGACTATATGAATCCTTTTCCGCTAATTTATGCGATCAAGGACCATTTCTTTTGATAGTTTCAAGGATATTAAATCCTTACTCACTATATCCTCCCAAGTTATTTTAGGTGTACCTATACCCCTTCTACTGTCCCCCACAGTAACTAAGTCACTCTTCCTCACAGGTGCACTATAAGGCCTACGTTGCAAGTGTCCATACCATCTGAGTTGTCCCTCCCTTATCTTATCTTCTATAGGAGCTACACCTAACTTACCACGAATATGTTCATTCTTTAATTTATCTTTCAATGTTATACCATTCATCCATCTAAGCATTCTCATCTTGGCAACTTTTACTTTTTGGCTATTATATTTCTTCGTCGCCCAACATTCTGATCCATATAGCATAGCTGGTCTTATAGCTGTCTTATAAAACTTCCCTTTCAATTTTAAGGGTATTCTACGATCACATAGCACCCTTGAAGCACTTCTCCATTTTACCCAACCTGCTTTAATTCTATGCATTACATCATCTTCAATTTCTCCTTCAGCTTGCATAATAGATCCAAGGTATTGAAATCTACAAGTGCTATTTATTTCTTCATCAACAAGTAAAACTTTGTCTCTAATATTCCTCCTATTATTACTAAAATTACATTTCATATATTCTGTTTTATTTCTACTTATCCTAAAGCCTCTAGATTCCAAAGCTTCTCTCCATAATTCTAACTCAGCCTCTACTCCGTCCCTAGTTTCGTCAATTAATACAATATCATTTGCAAATAATATACACCATGGAACCTCCTTTTGAATACTCTTAGTCAATTGGTCCATCACTAAAGCAAAAAGATAAGGACTCAAAGCAGATCCTTGATGTACACCTATGGTAATTGGAAATTCTTTAGTTTCTCCATCTATAGTCCTTACACTAGTCATTACTCCGTTGTACATATCCTTAATGACATCGGTATACCTACAACATACACCCTTTTTTTCTAAAACCCACCATAGAACTTCCCTAGGTATCCTATCATATGCTTTCTCAAGGTCAATAAATATTATATGCAAGTCTCTCTTCTTTTCCCTAAACTTTTCCATTAATCTTCTTAAAAGATAAATAGCTTCTATGGTAGATCTCCCAGGCATAAAACCAAATTGATTTTCTGAGATCTTTGTTTCTTACCTTAATCTTTGTTCAACTACCCTTTCCTATAGTTTCATCGTATGACTCATAAGTTTAATTCCACGATAGTAATTACAATTTTGAATATCTCCTTTATTTTTGTATATAGGTATTAAAGTGCTTTTCCTCCATTCATCTAGCATTTTCTTAGTTTTTACAATTGTATTAAATAAATTAGTTAACCATATAATTCTGTTATCACCCAAGCATTTCCAAACTTCAATTGGGATGTTATCTGGTCCCCTAGTTTTTACATTTTTCATCTTTTTTAGTGCAAACTTAACTTCATTAACTCTAATGTAGCGAATAAATCTTATATTTTTAGTCTTTTCCTCATTTGACAATTCTAAGTTTAAGCCTTCTATTTGGTTTTCGTTAAACAACTTACTAAAGTAACTTCGCCATCTTTCTTTAATATCTTCGTCCTTAACCAAGACAATATCATCCTCACCTTTTATATATTTTACATTTCCTAAGTCCTTGCTCTTCCTTTCTCTAGCTTTAGCAAGTTTAAATATATCTCTTTCCCCTTCTTTTGTACCTAATCTATCATACAAACTATTAAATGATCTATATTTAGCTTCACTAACGGCCCTTTTTGCGTCTTTTCTTGCATCCTTATATTTTTCAAAGTTATCTCCGTTTCTACATTTTTGCCACATTTTATACCAAGTTCTTTTTGTCTTTATGATTTTTTGTACATCTTTATCCCACCACCAACTCTCTTTGCTATTCGAGAATCTTCTCCTTAATTCACCTAAAATCTCTTTTGCTATCTTTTTAATGGAGCTAGCTAATCTATTCAAAAGAGTATGATTATCTATCCCATCCTCTAAGGTCCAATCCCCATCTTTGATCATTTTATCTTTAAATTTTATTATATTTTCTCCTTTTAGGTTCCACCATCTAGTTCTCCTACACTAGTTTATTTTATCCTTTTTCTTCCATTTTTTAATACGTATATCTAATACTAAGACTCTATGTTGTGTGGTTAGGCTTTCACCTGGAATAACTTTGCAATCCTTGCATGATAAACGATCTACCCTCCTAGTTAAAAAAAAATCTATTTGACTTCTATTTTGTCGACTTTTAAAGGTTATTAAGTGTTCTTCTCTCTTCTTAAAGCAAGTATTCATTATACTAAAATCATATGACATAGCAAAGTCTAAGATCATCTCCCCAGACTCATTTTTGTCTCCATATCCATATCCTCTATGTATCCTCTCATAATTTTTATTATCTCTTCCAACGTGTCCATTTAGATCTCCTCCTATAAATATTTTCTCAATCCCTCGTATGCCTTGTATAAGACTATCCATATGTTCCAAAAATTGTCTCTTAAGATTTTCTATTAAGCCAACTTGGGGAGCATAAGCACTAATGATATTTATTATCTCTTGTCCTAATACCATCTTGATTTTTATAATTCTATCCTTTACTCTAGTTACATCCACAACGCTATCTTTTAAGTTTTTGTCTATAATAATACCTATTCCATTCTTATGTTTTTCTTTTTAGTGTACCAAAGTTTAAATCCTGATTTATCTATTTCTCTAGCTTTCTCCCCCACCCACTTAGTTTCTTGAATGCAAATTAGATTAATTCTTCTAATCATTGTATCCACAATTTCCATACTTTTACCTGTAAGTGTACCTATATTCCAAGTTGCTAATCTAATCCTAGTTTCCTAAACTGACGTTTTTACTTGCCCACATCTAGAATGATGCAGGAATCCTCGCATATTTGACACCGCGCCCGGGCGCCGACACAGCGTGTCGCTTCGGGGCGACGACTTTGCCCACCCTCGCCCACTTTTTGCTACACCCGGGTGGTTCAAGTGCAACACGTCGCTCGTAGGGAACGCCCCAGCAAATATTCGGTAAGGATTCATATCATAGTGATTTGACAAATTTTACGCTGGCTGTCAGTTACCTAACGCAACGCTCCTTAATCCGGGCTTGGGACCGGCTGTGTGTGAAAAAATTAGGACATTAAGTGCATCACAAGCGGAGTTAGGAAAGAGAATGAAGTATGAAATTTTATCACTTAGAATAGAGGATGGCATCTTGTTGATAAGATAGCAAACAGTAAGTACAACTTTGCTCCAAAACACTTTAGGTACATGCATTTGATAAAATAAGGTGCGAGTGATTTCAAGAATATGTCTATTTTTCCTCTTTGCAACCCCATTTTGTTGAGGAGTGTGGGCATTAGGTGAGATTAAAAAGACCAAATTGAGTCATATAAGTAGTGAATTGAGTACTTAAATACTTTTTAGCATTATCACTTTGAAATATTCAAATTGGCATAGCAAATTGAGTCTTTATTTAAAAAAAAAAAACAAAAAATATATAAAATAACTTAGAACGATCTTTTATTAAATACAGCCAAGTCATCCTTGAATAATCATCTGAAAAAGGTTACGAAGTACATGAAACTTAACTTGGACACAACTCTACTAGGACCTCAAACATTAGAATGGATTAACATGAAAGGGCTTGCAGCCCATTTATTGACTCGAGAAGCAAAAGGGACACGATGATGCTTTCCCAATTGACAAGACTCTCAATGAAAAATAGACACAAAACTCAAATAAGGAACTAGACTTTTCAATTTCTTAGCGAAGGATGACTAAGGCAACAATGAATTTGGAGTGGTGTGGCAACAACATTGCATGTGGTAGAAGGAGATAGCAGCCCAAAGTGATAAAGTTGACCAACTTTATGCCCTTCGCATATTGTCTTCCTTGTCTTCAAATCTTGAATGACCACATAATTAGGGAATAATGCTAATGAATAATTTATGCATTTGGTAATCTTAGGAAACTTGGGAATATATAAAACCGAAGGAAGAGAAATAGAAGAAGTGGGACTTACAGTTCCAATTCGCTTAATGATAGTGATGGATCCATCAAAAAGAGTAACACAAGGTAATTTTTAGAATACTGGAGAGTAGAGAATATATTAGGTATACTTGTGACATGAATAGTGGTAGTTCCAAGGACTAGGACGAGAAGTACTGGATGATAGGCAAGCAGTGGGATTACCTATTTAGGCAAGTGATGCAATGGGAAGAGAAGCTTGCTGCGACAGTTGGTAACACATGAAGGCTTACTGTGGACATCCCAACATTGCTTATAGTATGATCACGTAGTCCACAATGAGCACACTTGTGAGTAGTGCCTCTACCTCATCCGTCTATACCACCACGAACTTTTGAACTACCTTGATAACTTGTGTGGTTGTATGATTGAAAACTAGAATCACCATGCATGGCCAAGGTTATCTTATCAGAGCCAGATGCAAGAGAAGGAAGAAGTATTGTAGGGAGCACGAAGGACTAGAGAATAAATATCGGCATATGATGGAAACTTTGCACTATTAAGTTTTGGGACCAAATTGCCTCAAATGGGGTTTCAAATCCACTTGAACCTGAAGAGCTGTCATATGCCCTCTGCTTCTACATCTCAAGAACTCCATTGGTTATAGGTTGCATGACATTAAGCTCCTTATGAATACATTTGTCCTAAATACCTTGTAACACTTTTATCTTCTTGTTGTAATTGAAAGTACTCCTGGGATAAATCATACATACATGTAATGTTACTAGAGTAAAGAAGCTTGGCATAGTCCCAATCTCCTTGCATGTATCTAGATGCATGCTCATGTGTGTGATTTGGGTTTCCATCAAGTTCTAGAGGAGGGAAACAATCAAGGCATCTTCTTGAACCCACACTTCGTTTCTTTTCTCATTAGAGGGACCAAATTGGAACAAGTGGTCATATTTTTTTAATCCTGCTAGATAAACCTTAGTAGCCTTAGAGCACTAAACATGATTCTTTCAGTCCAACTTTTCGAGTGGTATCTATGGTAGCAAGGAAGGAAACATGTTTTTGGTATTCATAGACTCCATCCCAACGCTCACAAACTAGAGCACTATCAAACATGAGGAACAATCAAAACTAAGCAGGACAAGCACAGAGTAACAAAATGGTTTGAATTGTCCTCTCTTTTGAGAAGGTCTTTCATTACATAGGCAAGACTGCCAGTTATACAAGCAAACTAAAATCTATACATGTTTATTACACATAGTCAACCAGGGTCGTCCTCTGTAACCCTGAGTCGCCTTCTTTTCATGATCCCTTTCTTGTTCCAAAGATACCATACTAATGATATGGTTTTGATTCAGGAGACAAAACTTGAGAATGTTCATTTTTGGGAGGGTGCTTGTTAGAGGGATTTGGGAAGGACGCAATAAGGATTGGACCTTTGTACCTTCTCGAGGATTAGTAGGTGGTATTTTGTTGATGTGGGATACTTGCTCTATTGTTAAAGTGGATAGTCTATAGGTTTTTTCTCTCTTTCCATTTTACTAGATGTGAGAGGCTAGGGTCATTGGTGGGTTTCGTCGGTGTATACTCCTTCTAGACCAACCCTTAGGAGCTTCTTTCGAGATGAGCTTGGTTATGTGTATGGATTTTGTGAGTCTTTATTTTATATTTTAAAATTGGCAGCAGAAAAATTTATAGTTTAGCACATACTATTGTTTATAATTTTATCTGAACAAATCAAATCAAATCAAATGGCTTTTCTCCTTTTCGTGCGCTTAATGCCAGGAAAGCTTTTGCAACAGCCGATGTTGTACCTGCTTGTAGTTTAGAACAATAGCACTCATAGCAGGTTGGTTAGGTTTTCCAGAGAGGCTATGCTTTGGTTCGCTGATGGCATACCTCATTTTAGTTGTATGCAAAGGGGGTTTCAATTGGTTTTTATTGGGTATTACGAAGCTATGGATGTCTATTAAATGGAAAAAAGTTATGAAAATTTTTGGAGTCTGGGTTGGGATTGAATTTCAGTCTTTATTCCTCAGGGTGTAAATGGCGGGGGTTGGCGAAGCTTCACGAGTGCCTTTTGCGAGATGGCAAAGGGCTTTCTTGATTAAATTGGCTATATGGGTGCAAATAGCTCTTCACAACACAGATCGTGGAGTCAAGAGGTGTTGGAAGGCAAAAATTGCGATGATGATGGATGCGATAGTCAAGCCTATTCCATAAAGCAAGGTTGGAAGGTTGGGAAACTAGATTGTGCCATCGGTGTGGAGACAAGTTGCATCAAAATGAATCTAAGGCAGTCACTAAGTAGTCATCTTTGATTGACAGGAGTGAGAAGGAAGTTAGGGTTTGTGATGGAGCAAAAATGATTAGAGAAGCGGCTGGGGCTGCGTTTGGGGGAGGGGGGTAGTAAAGATATTTGGTGGGATTGCATGCTTCTCATTTTGGAGTTGGCCTAGGTAATTCAAAAATGGGGTATTTCTTTTTTTTCTTTTTTACTAAATTTGGCCAATTATTTGAAAAGGCCTAGTGTTTCGAAGATGTTGATACAAGCCTCAATTTGGATCAAAAGGGAGGCTCTCCTCATATGAGCTTCTCACAAAAGGGCCTTGGTGATAAGTAGATATATGGCTCAAAAAAGAAAGTTTCCTGGACCAATTGTGGTGGCTCTGGATAACAGACATGCCCAAAGTAATACTTTTGCTTTTAAGAAGATGTATATAGGGAAGGAGGAAGTTACAAGTACTTGAATAGTTATTCAACATCTAGTTAAAAGAAATAATATTCAGCCCACAAGTATTAAGAATAAGAATCGAAATGATCAAGAGTTGAAGGAAGTTCAGGATGTTAGAAGTTCAAATTCGGTTCAAGACTATGGTGATAAATCTGCGTCTAGTTTTGTAGAATTTTCAGGAGGTTGTGTGAAAAGAGTGGAAAAGAAGCAAGTTTGCGGGAGAGATTTGTTGATTATCGTAATTATAGTGATGAATTTGAAGCTAATAATGTTTATGCTTGTCGAAAGGCGGCTTGTTTGGGTATTGAAATGAAGAAGATACTTGAAGATAAGAGTGAAAATTTCAGTGAATCTATGAAAAAGGTATTAAGGAGAGATTCTAAGGGAGAGTTTAGTATTTTGGAAATTCCTCAAGTTGCGAACAGTGCCGAGGGTTCTAATAAGACTAGAAAAGGCAAGGAGGTAAAGAAACGGGGGGAATTTTTAGATTCGGACGGTGAGTATAATAGTGATTTTGATTATGGAAGGGGTTTGTTTTAGACTCTTACGATGAAATAGGAAGTGTATCTTATGTTCATCCACCCCTGCTGGAAGGTTTGGAGGGAGTAGCTATGGTTGGTGAATACGGTATACGTGGATGGAATTTTTCCTACACTAGTGGATGAGATCTCGAAGGAGGAGCTAGAAGATCAAATTCTATTGGGTAAAGTGGATTTAAAGCTGAGTGATATTGGGGGAAATAAAGTGTATTTGAATGATGGCAAAAATCGTAAGGTGAATGGCCAAAGGTGATTGGCAAGTTTGAAGAGTTCGGTTAATTATGATGGTAAGGGTTTAAAAAGGGGGTTTCTTGGTTAATTTCGTTTAGTTCTTCTTTGCGATCTTGTGTTTTTTGTTTTCTTTTGGCGTTTTTCTTTTAACTTAGTGGGCTTCTTGCCCCTACATGTTGCACCTTGTCTTCTTTCTATCTAATATGCTTTCTTTTATTATAAAAAAAAGTATATGGCTTTTGTGCTCCCAATTGGATTGGGGGGTTGATTTTATTTTGGTAAGGTTTCCTTGAGAGAAAAAAGGAGGTGATAGAGTGACTGTTACTATGTTGAGTTTTGACTCCTTTATTAGGGAGTGTGGTTTGAGAGACCTTCCTCTTGATAATGCCAATTTTACCTAGTCGATGGGTGGGGCTAGAGTGTTGGTGAGTAGGCTTGATGGATTCCTTTTCTTTATGGATTGGGTGGACGAGTTCCCTAATCTCTTTCAATCGATTTTGCCTAGGCCTATTTTTGACCACTTTCCATCATGTTGGAATCGAGGAGGGATGCCTCAGGACTTAGTCCATTTATGTTTGAAAATATGTGGTTGGATCATGATTCTTTTTAGCCCTTGTTAGGAATTCTTGGAATGAGGATGCGGAGAGTTGTCTGGAAGGCTTTAGATTCATGAAAAAACTAAGAAGGTTAAAAAAGAAGTTGAAAGATTGGAATAGAGAGGTGTTTAGAGACTTAAGGGTTAGAAAGTCTAGTATCTTAGGAGAGTTGGTTGAGTTTAATAGGAAGGAAGAAGATAATATTCTATTAAGGGAGGAAAATATGAGAAGAGTCTCTTTGAAGAAAGAATTGGAGGAGGTGATTTTCATGGAAATGAGATACTAAAGGTAGAAGACAGAGTTTAAATGGATCGGAGATGGTGATTGTAACTCTATATTTTTCGTTGGATAGCTACTAGAAAAATGAGGAAGAATTTGATTAGGGAGTTGGAAGTGGATAGGGGGCTTGTTATATCCAATTAGAGTTAAATTGATTTTGAAAATATGTATTCTATCTTGTATTTTGAGGAGGATGATCATAGATCTATGGTTGAAGGATTAGAGTGGGACCCTTTATCTGGTGAGGAGGTGGTTTGGTTTGATCTTTTGAGGAATAGAAAGTGAGGGTCATGGTTTTTGGGATGGAGAGGGATAAAGCTCCAAGACTTGATAGTTTTAATATGGCTTTCTTCCAAGATTGTTGGAAGGTGGTTAAGGATGATTTGCTTAAGGTCTTTAATGAATTTTATGGGATGGGATTTTAAGAGTATCAATACCGTTTTCATAACTTTAGCATTGAAGTAGAATAAATTCATTAGGGTTTTGGACTTTAGCCTATTATGTTGGTTTCCAATGTTTATAAAATCATCTCTAAGTGTTAGATAATAGGCTGAGTACGGTGCTTGATAGGACTATTTCTAAGGCTCAGAGTGTATTTGTTTTGTTGGGGGGGGGGGGGGTAGGCAAATTGTGATTAGAGATGGTGATTTTAACTCTAGATTTTTTCATAGGATAGCTACTAGGAAAATGAGAAAGAATTTGATTAGGTAGTTGGAAGTGTATTTTGGGAGGTGGGGTCATTATATCTAATCAGGGTCAAATTGCTTTTGAAATCACTGAGTTTTATTCTAATTTGTATTTTGAGGAGGTTGATAGCAGATCTATGGTTGAAGGATTAGAGTGGGACCCTTTATCTAGTGAGGAGGTGGTTTGGTTTGACCTTTCGAGGAATAGGAAGTGAGTGCCATGATTTTGGGATGGAGAGGTAAAAAGCTCCAGGACCAGATGACTTTCTTCCAAGATTGTTGGAAGGTAGTTAAGGAGGATTTTCTTAAGGTCCTTAATGAATTTTATGGGAATGGGATTTTAAGTAAGAGTTATCTTCTGCCTTCATAACTCTAGCGTTGAAGAAGAATAAATCCATTAAGTTTTTGGACTTTAGACCTATTACCTTAGTTTCCTGTGTTTATAAAATAATCACTAAAGCTATAGGACTATTTCTAAGGCCTAGAGTGCATTTGTGGGGGTTTGAAAAATTGTGGATAAGAGACGGTGATTGTAACTCTAGATTTTTTTGTAGGATAGCTATTGGGAAAATGAGGAAGAATTTGATTAAGGAGTTGGAAGTGTATAAGGGGGGCCATTGTATCCAATTAGAATCAAATTGCTTTTGAAATCATTGAGTTTTATTCTAATTTGTATTTCAAGGAGGATGATAACAGATCTATGGTTGAAGGATTAGAGTGGACCCTTTATCTAGTGAGGAGATGGTTTTGTTTGACCTTTCGAGGAGTAGGAAGTGAGGGCCATGGTTTTTGGGATGGAGAGGGATAAAGCTATAGGATTGACGGTTTTAATTAGGCGTTCTTCCAAGATTGTTGGAAGATGGTTAAAGATAAGTTGCTTAAGGTCTTTAATGAATTTTATGGGAATGGGATTTTAAGCAAGAGTATCAACTCCGCTTTCATGACTCTAGTGCTAAATAAAAATAAATCCAGTAAGGTTTCAGACTTTAGACCTATTAGCTTAGTTTCAAGTGTTTATAAAATCATCACTGAAGTGTTAGCTATAGGCTGAGTACAGTGCTTGATAGGAATATTTCAAATTGTGGATGCCATTTTGGTTGCTAATGAGGTTGTGGAGGATATTCATAGGAGAAAGAAGGGAATTATCATTTAGTTGGATTTTGAAAAGCTTATGATAGAGTGAAGAAGACGTTCCTGGATGATATTTTTGTGAGGAAGGGGTTCGGATGGAGATGGTGGCGTTGGATTTGAGGATGTTTATATAATGTGAGCTACTCACTTTTAGTGAATAGTGAGTCGAAAACTTGGTTTAAGGCTGTGAGAGGGATTAGGCAAGGTAACCCTTTTTCCTCATTTTTGTTTGTTTTAGTGGCTGATACTTTGAATAGGATGGTGGATAGGGCAGCGGTTAAAGGTTTAGTGAAAGGTTTGGAGGTGGGAGAGAGGGGGTCAGGGTCTCGCATCTTCAGTTTGCCGATGATCTATTTTTTTTCTAGAGGACCATAAACCATCCTTAAAGAATACTTTGTCTCTCCTTCACGTTTTTGAGAAGGTTTCTGGGCTTAAGATTAATATGGGAAAGCGTGGCTATCAATATGTCTGTTGAAGGTGTTAGGGAGCTATCTGCGGAGGTGGGGTGTAGTTTTTTGGATTGGCCACTGCCCTATCTTGGGGTTCTTTTGGGGGTAACCCTAGATTTGCTAGCTTTTGGGATGTTATTGTGGAACGGGTTTCTAAGAGACTAGATGCGTGGGGAGGAGTTTTTTTTTGTCTCTTGGTGATAGAATTACACTTATCCAGGCTTGTCTTTCTAGTATCCCTTTGTATTTTCTTTCAATTTTCTAGATTCCAAGGGGGGTTGCTAATAAGATTGAGAAGATAATGAGGGATTTCTTGTGGTTGGGGGTGGGTGGGTGGGTTAGGGATCATTTGGTAAGTTGGGGAGTGGTGAGTAGGTCTGAACAGGAAGGTGATTTGGGTATTAGAAATCCGGTGTCTAAAAACACAACTCTTTTGGCTAAATGGCTTTGGCATTTTCCACTAAAGAATTCTTCCTTGTGGCATTTGGTTGTTAAAAGTAAGTAGGGATTAGACGAAATGGGTGGGATACTAATTTGAGATATAGATGTTCTTTGGAGAGTTCGTGGAAAGATATCTCTCAGAGTTATCCCCCCTTCATTCCCCATATTAAATTCTTGGTTTGAAGAGGAAGTAATATTTGTTTTTGGAAAGATCCTTGATTGGGGAATGTGGTTTGTGGTTTTGTCCACCTCTTTTCCATGACCTAGGGCAGGATGGGTCCATTTCTTCTTTTGTTGTTGATTCAGGCGGTACTTTGCTTTGTTGGGATTTCCACTTTCCTAGATTGTTAATCGATATGGATATGGTAGAGCTATCCTTTTTGCCAGTCTTGTTGAATAATTGTCATTTTTCTTTAGAGGAGGATAAGCAGTCTTGGTCTCTGAATCCTTCGGGGGTTTACTCATGTAAATCTTTTTTGATTTTTTGAATAGGTCTAATATATGTTTTCCTCTCTATGGTTCCATTTGGAAGGCCAAAGTCCCCATTAAAATTGAGGCTTTTATTTGGTTGGTTGCACTTGATAGAATTAATACCAATAAATTGCTGCAGTTTGGGAGACTTTTGAAGGCTATATCCCCAGACATATGTGTTCTCTGCTTTCATTGTTCAGAATCGTCGCATTTGTTTATTCATTGTGACTATGCTTGGAGTGTTTGGAATAAGTTATTTGATATTTTAGGCAGATTTTGGGTGAGTTTCAAGATACTGCAGGCTTTTTTGGCGGTGTATTTTGTGGGCTTTAGCAGGAAAAAGGAAATGGCAGCACTTTGGAAATGTGCTTTTTTTGCAGTCTTTTGAGGGTTGTGGATGGAGCGTAATGTGCACATTATTCAAGGGAATAAGTCGTCTTAGTTGCTGGTTTCAGAAAAGATATATTATTTGGCATCTCTTTAGTGTGTGGGACGGGGGAATTTAAGGGGGTAAGCTTCTCTGGTATTCAGCGCAATTGGCATTATGTGTTGGAATTTTAGTTAGTGTTGGTTTTTCTCTCTTTTGTTTTCTAGTCTTTAGGATGTTTCTTCAGGTTTTTTATCTGGATTTTCCAGACTTTGTTAAGAAGATGTCTTATTCTCCTAGCTGTATATTCTTATTCTATTAATGAAATTCTTCTTTTATGATAAAAAAAAAATTGAAGGGTTGTAATGGTTCTGAGAAGGGCAGCGATGGGAGGATGTTTTTCAGTGGCAGCTGAGTTTGGCTTGGTGATAGGGTTTAGGTTTGATCTTGCTCTGATGCCATGTTGAGATTTTTGATTAAATGAATGATGTAACACAATGGTAGGTCTCTCCCTCTATTTATAATACATATAAAATACATTCTAATGACCATAATGCCCTTACTAACTCTCACTAATTAACATAACACTAATCACACTAATAATACTAAAAGACTAAACTAACCATTAGCAGATGGTTGTGAGACTAGATATGCTATTTGGATAAGAATGTTGGTTGACTAAGAAATAACACTTCCAAGAAGTAAAAGTTGCTAAAAGGAGAATGCTGTGATGGGTGAGTGGTATAACGTTAAAAGACAAATTAAGGAATTAATACATTCACAATTAGTTAGGTGTAGCTCTTGGAGATTATAAGGGCGAGGCGGCTTATATTGTTTGGGCATTTGTATCATAGGCCAAATAATGCACTAGCGAGGAGGAGTTAGCTAGTTATTGTGAGGTGCAGTAGAAGCGGTAGGGGCAGACGTAAAATAACTTGGAATGAGATAGTAGCAATTTAATAGCTCTAAAATTGTCCTCAGAAATTGCCTATGCTCATGTAAATTGGCGGGAAAGGATTCATGTACCCGATCCCATCTAGTGGGACTTAAGGCTTGGTTTGTTGTTGATGTTGTTTTACTTTAGGATTAAGATTTTAAAGCCTGGCTGAACCTTTCCCTCATCCAAAGTAGCCCCTCCGTGTAGCTTTCCAACATTAAATGCGAATGTGCATATGAAGATTAGTGGGGATTTTGCTGGCTGTTTTGAAATGGAAGTGAAATCTGAGTTTTTGTCATCTGTAGTCAAGGAAAAAATACCCCAATATTGATTCAGTCAATAATATCTTCGCCACCTAGAGACTAGAGTAACAATGAGCTGAAGAACACCATGCATTGATGGGTGGTGAGGACCTATACTGACTATCAGGAGGTCTTTTATTGTTATTGTAGTTGGTACAATGATAGGTTTTTCCCTGATTCATTCGTCCATGAATTACTGAAAATGAAAAGAAGTTTGTCAACATTCAAGATCTAATAAATCAAATAATTCAAAATGACTCTTCAAATTAATGAGTTTTTGGTTCCTCCATTTTCAACTGACCAATTAATTCCTGGTGATGTTTAGGTGTTTGGGGAAGGTCTCACTTGGTTTGTTGGCAGATGGTTGGTCTTTCATCTGTCCAGCAATTTCAAGGTAGAAATTAGGAGATCTGATAAGCTTTTAGGATTGGCACTATGGGGGTATAAATGAACATCATGGCGAACTTTTTGGTCCTGAATTAGATAAATTTTTGTAAGGCTATTTCAGTGTGAGGTGATGCATCATGCTGCTATGGTTTGAGATGTCACCATTGCTTTCAATTTGTCACAACTATTGGTATTTGATTTATTGAAAAAGTCATAACTTGTGGCCTTCACCATGTGAGAGCTTGGTTCGGAGTTGAAGTTCCCTAAAAACGTTTTATTTGCTTCAATATAAGAAATTTGACCTAAAGCTGCATATGTTCAATTGGAAGGAGCAAGAAGGGTCTGTTTTTTTTTTTTTTTTAACACCCACCTTTTCTTTTGGAAGGGAGTAACGGTGGCAATGTGTGAATGCTGTGGGAGAGGACTACAATTTGTTATTGTAGGTAGATTGATCAGCCTTATCACCATGATAAGAGATGGTGTCTTCTGGAAAATGCCTTCCCAAAAGTTAAAAAGACAAAGGGAAAGCATTTTTTCATTCCAAGGTGTAATTTTTTGTTTGCTTCTTTGCAAAAAAGAAAAAAAAAATGTTTACAGAGCCTCTGGCTTCTATTTATTGAAGCGTTGCAGTAATGGAGTCTTTGTTACTTTTTCCAAAATTGACTTTTGTTTAATGTCAGAGGCAGCCAAAATGTGATATATTTCAGCCTCTGCTCATTTATAGAAGTGTAATGTTTGCAACTGTCTGTCATTTTGGTGATACTATTCCAATTTGTCCAGTTAGTGTTATCTGTATTCAATTTCTCAAATTGAGTTCATTTTATCTGCTTTTGTGCCTTTGTCATAAATGAAAAAATGATGTGATGAGGCAGCGTTGCCTTAGCTCCTAATGAATTGGACTTTTTCATTTCCAGAATATGGCATGATCAGCCAATCGCCAAATCAATGTTTGTAATGCCCCCAGTTGAATAATTCCATAAATAATGTTCTTTTGTATGTCAACAACTTGACTAGAGAAGGTTTGTTTGTGTCGTATAATTATGACAGAATAATTAGGACTCCTTCGCCTTGTGATGTACTGATTATTACCCTGTTGTGATGCTCACTATATAATCATGTGGCATGCCACTTGCCATTGACATTTTTTGAATGTGAAGCCCTTACTTGCAAATCATGTTCTGAATGTATTGCTTCTCAAACATTTTAATGGAGATATTTTTGGTGAATTTATCTTTTTTCCATCCCCAGAGATAGAGCAATCGCAATCTGCGCATATTGGTCCTTTCACTGTCATTGGGAATGGCACCACTATTGGTAATGATACTAGAATTTCAAGTTCAGTTGTTGGAGGAGGGTGTACCATTGGGTCCAATGTGTCAATTGAAGGTTCCTACATTTGGAATAATGTAACTATTGAGGATGGCTGCAAGCTGCGACATGCAATAGTATGTGATGGTGTGATAGTAAAAAAGGGTGCTGTTTTGGAACCAGGTGTGATTTTGTCTTTCAAGGTACATGTGACTATTCTTCCTACCATGCTTCTGTTAGGTCAAATTTTTCGTTCTTCCTTAATTCTTGTTCTGTTTTTCTGCGGTGATCTCTAACAACAGTGTTATAATTTTGAATTTCCGTTTCACATGTTTCCATGATGTGTGTTCTCACAATTATAAGCACAGGTCTTACTTAAAACATTGTTCCAAAAAGTGTATTCTAGAAAATGCTGCTTTTGATTTGTAAAAATTATCTTGATGGTGGACTGCTGATGGTCCTACTGAAACTGAAGCTTTCATTGTGGGGAATAAAAATCTCTCGTTCAGTTTTAGGATAACAATTTGCAATCTAGTTTTTGATTTGCAGCCTAGGTATGGGGTATGTAACTTTCAGTTTTCAGTCAATGGTAATAGAGTACTAAAGATGCTGTTAGGGCTGAGGTTCAGCTGAATTTCTCAGTCCATTTAAATTTGGACTCCTGTGTGTTTCTTAAATTGCTAATCGTGCTGCAGAGTGTAGATTATGCATTTGAACATATCATCCTTCATCTGTTATCTCCTCATACATACTTTTTCCCTGAAAAAACAATGTATTCCTGGCCACCTTGCCCCAACTTATAAAGGGAATCAACTCTAGTCTGTAGATGAGCTTTCATGCTTGCTGTTCCACAGGTTGTATTTAGTAGCAGTGGAAACTTTTTAGATTGTACGTCATCACATAATTTGCATCATGCAAGGTTTGTTATAATGGTGCTCTATAACACCAATCAAAGAGACTTGTTACTCTAAAATCATGGGTAGAAGCTAGGCCCTACAGAAGTTTAGTATGTTGGTAGCTTATTTCTTGAAGACATCTTGGGTCTTTGGCTCAACTCTTGATGCAAGTTTAGCTCAGTGGCTTGAGTGACCTTTTGAGGTTAAAGAAATAAAAAAATGGTGTTTCTGTTGAGCAGGGGGAAAGCTTCTCGGCCCAATGGTCTCACAATGGCCTTTTTCTAGGAAAATTGAATGGTCTTGCAAGAGGAAATTTCTAATTTTTTTGAGGAGTTCCATTGTAATGAGTTGGTGGGTAATAGTAAGAATTCTACCTCCTTCACCCTAATCTCCAAGAAGTAGAGATCTATGAGAGAGTCAGACCTATTTGTTTTGTTACTAGTCTATAACTAAATTCTCTCCAAGGTCTTAGATAAGAGACTACGAGATGTTTTGGGGGACACAATGGCCATGGAGCAGTTCGCGTTTATTCGAGATAAGACAAATTGTAGGCATCTTGCTTATGGCTAATGAGTTGGTGGAGGACCAGAGGAGAAGGGTGCTTTTATTTTAGTTCAATTTCAACGTTTACGATAAGATATTGGGGCTTCTTGAACAATGTGATGTGTAGAAAGGCTTTTGGGAGGTGTAGAGAAAGAGGACCAGAGGTATCTTGAGCTTGACCAATCTGTTAGTTATTGTCAATGGTCAAGCTATAGAGTGGTTTAAGGGTTCTCAGAGGCTTATGCAAAGGACCTATTTTCTCTATTTTTTATTAGTAGAGTGTTGGATACCTTGAGTAGGATACTCATGCATGCTTAGAGCTTGGGGGTGGTCAGAGGTCTTTCTAGGTGCCTTGTCTTTAGTTTGCTAATGATACTATTTTGTTTCTTGAGGAAAAGTTGTGAAAATTCCTTATTGTCATTATCTTTTTAAAAATATTCAATAAGATCTTGGGTTTTAAAGATCAGTTTGTCCAAGAGTGGGTGGCTGGTAGCAATTTGGATAGTAGGGAAGTAGAGAGTTTTAAAACCATGGCATGTGTGTTTCATTGAGGTGACCACTTTCTTATTTTGGTCTCCATGTCGGGGCAACGCAAAGTCTATTGCCCTTTTAGTCCTTGTGATTGAGAGGTGCGCATGAGATTGGATGGGTGAAAGAGGGCATATTTGTCTCTTGGAAATTGTGCCACACTCATTAATGCCTCACTTTCCAACATCCCTATATACTTCCTTTATCTTTTTAAAGTGCCCTCGAATGTTGCTTTGACTCTAGAGAGGCTGATACGTGATTTCCTCTGGTCAGGTTTTGGGAAGGGCAAAAGAGACCATATAGGTAGCTCGCAGGTAGTTAAAAGACCCAAATACATTGGTGGCCTAGTTCTAAAATGTCTCCTTTATAGGTAGATGGTTTTAAATTTTTGTTTAGGATGCTAATTCCCTATGGCGCAAGATAATTAGAAGTAAATATGAATTCCATTTAAATGGGTGGCAGATTAGATGGAGAAGCATTATTTTTCATGCATATTGCTCATGTATACCCTCGAGAAGTTCGTGCATTCATGTCAATTTTTTTCCTCTCACCTGCTTAAAAATGGGTAATGGTGATGGGGTTTTTTTTTGGGAGGATGTTTGGGTGGGCAGGTCATCTTTGGAGTTAATTATGCCTAGTTTGTTTAAGCTTTCTTCTGTCCACAACACACCTATCAGCTTGTTCTTTTCTTCTAAGAGGGGCTTTTTTTTGTGGGATTTCAACTGTTTTAGGAATGCAAATGAAAGTGAGGTTGACAAGCTTACCACCTTGTTTTTGGTGTTGGTTTACTTTACCCCTTTCAAGGAGGATTAGAGAGTTTGGATGGTTGTTTCTTACGTCTATTTTCTTCGAAAATCTATTGTTACTCCTCTTGCTTTTTTTTTTTTCCCTTTTTTTTTTCCTTGGGAGCCACATCATTTGGAACGCCAAAGTTCCTCTGAATATTTGGACCTTCATTTGGAATGTTTCTAAATAGGACAAATAAGCATGATTTTTTATAGAAGAGAAGGCCCTATGCGTCTCTCAGCCTAGACATGCGCTTGATTTGCCGCAAGTCCAATGGAATGAATGCTCACCTTTTCCTCCATCGTAAGGGTGGCATCTCGCCTTTGGAATGCTCGTTCTCTTGCTTTGCTGAAGCTTGAGTGGCATCTCAGAATGTTGGAGATTTCTTGCTTATACGAGGCATTGGGGTTTTGGCTCAAGTAGCGGGGTTGCGTTCTATGGACTCTGTGGTTTTTGCTATATTATCGCTCTTTGGATTGAGTTGAATGCAAGACCATTCAAAGGTAGAACAACTTTTGCTTTGGTATGGGATATAATGATGCTCTTGGCTTCTTTTTTGGGGTAATTTTGGTAGCATAAGGAGTAGTGGAGAAAGATTAAGCTTGATAATCAAGAAATTAATTACACTTGTAGATTTCAATATTTTGGATTAATTATGGAAGCAAAAGGGGAAATTGAAGAGGTTATAATGCTTAGAATTAATGTAGGCCGGGTAAAATGGAGGAATTCGTTAGGCATGTTGTGTGATCGTAGAATAACCTTAAAATTAAAAGGAAAGTTCTATAAGATGGCTATAAGTTCATATACGCTTTATGGTTCAGAATGTTGGATAACTGAGAAACAATTTGTATAAAAAAAATAATAGTTATTGAAATGCAAATGTTAAGATGGATGAGTGACATAACATTAAAATATAAATTTAGCGATGGGCATACACGCAATAATCTAGGTATAGCATTGGTCAAAGAGAAGATAAGGGAGAGGCGGCTTAGATGGTTTGAGCACTGGAAACGTTGGCCTAGTAGTGCACCTATGAAAAGGAGTGAATTAGTTATTGTTTCTGGTATGAAAAGGAGCAGGGGTCGGCCTAAAATAACTTGGAATGAGGCAGTGAAGAAGGATTTAATAGCTCTTAATTTAGTAGAGGAAAATGCTCTCTATCGGGTGAATTGGGGGAAAAAATTCATGTAGCGGAACCTACCTAGTGGAACCTAAGGCTTGTTGTTGTATCACTGTGTGACCTTCAAATTTTGATTTTTGCTCTTTGCTCTTGGAGGACACCTTGTCCTCATTTTATTGTACATTGTTTCTTTCCTTGATAAACTCTTCTCGTGTCAAAAAAGGCATTTGCTAAAGCTGTTTCTTTTTCTTTTTAAATTTTGAACTTAATTGATATTCCTTTTTTCTTTGAAGGTTAGAGAAAATATATTTAAACCCAAACATGGAAAAGGGTGATGATTATGTAGGTTAGAGAATATAACCAGCAGAAAACAAATGAAATTAGGACATGGGCTATTATTAGATCGTTGCTGTCCAAATGGGTTTGCATAGCACCAAGTGATTGGCGAAAAGACGAAGATAAACCAATTAGCTGGTGCTATATGTGCCATGAAGGGGAGGATTTGGGGATATCAAATTTCAAAAGCTTTGCTCATTAGTTGCAGAAGAGATGATCTTTGTTTTGCAACAAAAATTACTCATCTTGTTGAACAAAGGCCTGCTTGGTAAATGACTTTTCGAGGTTTGTGATGGGGAGAGAGCTTTTTTGGAAGAAGGTTGTTGCATAATATGACATTTATCACAATAGGCGGACCTCTAAGATTTTTTTTTTTTTTGTTTTTTCTGTTTTGTTTTGGTTTTTCTATTTTTGTTTTGTTTTGGATTGGTTTGGTTGTCTTTTTTTGGTGGGGGGGGGGGGGGGGGCGGTTAAGGTGTGCAGTTGGTGTTTGGAAATGGGTTAGGAAGAGGTGATGGGGAATTTTTTTATTTTTTTATTTTCAACTTTTCATTGACTTTAGAGTTGGAAATGGTTGCATCTTGTTTTGGCTTCACACTTGAGTGGATATAACTTGCTAAGGTTTAATTTCTAATATTTTCAATTGCTGAAGGTTCAGTTTCCTGTTATTTCCTATGTGCTCTGTAATTGTAATATAGGTGCTTTGGTGAATATGAGCATTGATCTAGTTATTGATTATTTAGCCGACTTTACCTAGTGGGACTTAAGGCTTGGTCTGTTGTTGTTGTTGAGGGAGAGACCTATGATAGTGATTGGGTCTTCCAATATACACAACACTTCAACATGATACCAGAACATGATTTGACCTAAACTCCCAAGTGTCGTAGCCACCCCAAAACCAAACCCTAAACCTCATAATCCTATGCAAATATGTCGAGGAGGATTGCTTATGCCGCCAAGGACCAGAAACAGCTCTTGGAGTCACTGAAAAATATCTTGGACATAATTGCTGCTTCAGAACCTCTATAGTTTGGAATCCCTTTAGGTTTTGCAAAGCCAACCCCACAGATAGTTAGAGACACTATTGTTATGTAACTCCCTCGAATTTCATCGCTGGAGGACTAGCCATGTGCCCGTATGCCCCAACTAGCGTGTGAGGCTTCCACTTTTGCTTTGATTTCTTGCAAAATGCCTTTGAACCCTTACGTACACCATTGTATATCAAGTTGTGGGTTGTAAGTCTTGGTCAAGGATCCGATCTTTTCTTATTGTTCACTCGTGTCACTTTTTAACGGTTGTTTTGGTACTGTTAAGAGTTTTATGTAAGCTTCCTTGGGGCTGTGGCAATGTCATGCTGGTTTGTTGATTAATTCATGGTTGTTTCAGTTGTTCACCTTGTTTGACCTTGTTCCTCGTTGGTTTCATTTTGGGTGTTGGGATGGATCATGAATCTTGGAAGTCTGTTCCTTTCATCACTTCCACAAATAATGATTGACAAATCGGATGAGAAGAATTATATTTAGTGGGTCAAGTTTGTTAAGATCTATTTGACAGGCTTAGGTAGATTTGAATGTTTGTTTCAATCCCAAATTGGTGATGACGAAAGGAAATAAGTGGGGATTTAGGAAGGCACGTTGATTGTTTACGATTTAAGGAACTTAATGGAACCAAGATTGCACAAACGTGCATGCATTTGGTTGTTTGTGGAGGGATTTGGTCTTATATTTCAGTACATTGAGTGCCTTCTGTTACAATGGAGGTCTTGAATTTCAATTTTGACTAAAATTTCAAGGCTTTAAAAGTATGGAAATTTGGATTGAAATTTCAATGTTGATGTCGATTTCCATTTGATTATTAAAAAGGATGGATATTGGTAGTAAGGCAAGGAATTTTTTTTTTTTAATCAAACTTTAGAAACTATTAACTGAAATATTAATGCATGATTTAGAACCACAGTATTAAAAATAGAATACATAAGGCCCCCTATTGTGTCTTATCAAGAAAAAATAGGAACCACTCTTGTATGCCATTTTTTGAGTTCTTGACCCATTCTAGTTCTTCTTTTCCTCATTTATTCTATTATTTGGAAGGCCATGGTACCCCCAAAATGAAGGCTTTTATTCGGTTTCCGTGCTTAATAGAACAAATTCCAATTACTTGTTGCAGATTAGGAGTTCATGGAAATCGCTTTCTCCATATGTTTGTGTGCTTTGTTATAACAATTTATAGACAACGTTTCTTCTCTTTTTGCATTGTGCTTTTGCTTCGATAGTGTGGAGCAAGTTATTTGGTGTTTTGGGAGAAAGCTAGGTTTGTCCAAATTTTGTGGAGGACCTTTTGGCCATTTCATTTGTGGGTTTTGGAAGGAGAAAGGATAGGTGTGTTATGGAAATGTGGTTTTTTGCAGTGTTGTGGGGGTTATGTTTGGAATGTAATGCAAATATTTTTTCGGGGTATAAGTTGAATAATTTGCTGGTTTGCAAAAAGATTCACTACATGACATCATTATGGTGTGTTGGTTATGGGCATTTCAAAGGAGTGAGAATTTTGGTTCTTAAGCGAGAATGCCATAATCTGATGGCATGATTGGGATGTGGTTTTTGTTTTTTCCACTTTCCTTTCTTTTGCTTCTTTTTTACAAATTTTTTTTTTTTTTTTATTGTGGCTTGGCTAAGATTTTCGACATTGAGATGTCTTATACTCTTCTCTGTATTTTCTTAATCTATCAATGAATTTATTCTTTTCCCATACAACAAAAGAACACATAGGACATGTATCTTGGTATTAAGGTGCAATAAATGCAATATAATTATCATGTTAATTCTATTTTATTAATATAAATGAAACATTATTTATTATAGAAATGTAGATAATTTAGGCATAAAAGGTCAAAGAAAGTGTTGTAGCTAATATATATAATTTTATTTTTTTGATATAATTTCAAAAGTGTAAAAGCTGTAGTAGTCTTCAATTTTAGTATAAAAAGAATTGAAGATAAATTTAGAGAGTTTAATTTTAGTTGTCAAATTTAAATTTTAGGGGAATTTCATTCTATGGTTAAAATTTTGACAAGTTTAGCTTAAATTTCAAGGTTTTGACAAACATTGCATGTTTTGTTGAAATTTTGCTATTTCAAATTTTGAGGGTAATGGAAAGTGAAAATTTCGACAATTTTGTGGAAATTTAAGACCATGGTCACAAGAGAGAGACATGAGCATGTAAAGCGCATTCACATGGACACTAATGTCGTGCAGCCTGCAAAGGCCGATGCTTGTAAGATGCGAAAGCAGAGTAATCAGATGACAATCTCCAGGTCTTAGTGGGGTTGAAGCCCATGTTCGAGCCAAGCTAGTTCCAAATCCTTGCTAGTCTATAGTTACCATCCTCTGCTCATGCTTATTGTCGTATCCTTTGATTCCTTTGCTCTTCCTTGAGCACACATTTCTCCGCTCGTTCTTGTGTGCCAACATCTTGCTTCGAAAATACTGCTTTTATTGATCAAGATGATTTTGGTTTTCCACCAAGTAGATGCAAAAGTTCCTAGGGTAGTTCAAGTGGTTCTGGTGGAAGGGATGGACGTGGTGAAGACCCTCTTGAGAAGTGCACTTATTGTCGACGAGGAGGTCATACTATTGACGAGTGTTGGGAAATTGCCCCATATTGCCAATGCCTGCCACCATAGATTTCAATTTTTTTAGTGAGGAGCATACTGTGTCTATGCCATAGGAAAGAATTTTGTTAGACATTTCGGCAAGCTTCTCTTCCTTTGCATCTCTTATTTAAACAGATAACGAACTTTCTTGTCATCCAGTATATCTCCCAGTAATCCTTGGTTATAGATTTTACTGACCCTATGATAGGTATAACCATTTTTTTTCAACCCTAAATTATTCTGAAAGCTTACCTCGTGTCACCCTTCCTTAGGCTTTAGGAAAGCATTACTATGTTCCATTTGCTTCCTCAGTCGATAAATGGGGTGTCAGCCCTTTCATGTTTGTTGATTATGATATTTGGGGTCCTAGATAGGTTGTGTCCAAGTTGGTTTTTCGATATTTTGTTACTTTTGTTGATGACTATTCAAGAATGACTTGGCTTTTAGTGAAGGTTTCTAAACTATTCCATATCTTTCGTGCCTTTTGTTTTGAAATAAAGACTCAATTTGATTGGCTTGTTCAGATTCTTTTGATAATGCTAAGGGGTATATTCTTATGACTAAGTCTTGTATTATTTACTAGCCATCTTGTGCTCGCACTCCATAATTAGATGGAGTTGCAGAGAGAAAAATAGAGATATCCTTGAAGTCACTCCTACCCTCTTGTATCAAATGAATGTCCCTAAAGTGTTTTGGAGTGATGTTGTGTTCATTGCTTGCTCTCTTAACAAAATGCCAGCCTCATTCTTGATGGTCCTTACTCTATTCTCTTCTCAAATGCTCCATTTTTATTTTTACCTAATATGTTTGGATGTGTATTCTTTATTGATTAGTTGACTTAGGGTGGGTGGATAAGTTGGATCCTTGTGCTATAAAATGTATTTTCTAGGCTACTCAAGTACTCAAAAAGGATATTGCTCCTATGGTTGTACCTTGCATCACCCTTGTTTTTTTTTGGGTTTTTGACTTCACTTTCTTTGAGTCTACACCATACTATTCTCATTTCTTGAGCTTTTTTTTTTGGCCTCGGTGAGCCCCATCTGCTGCCGAGCGTTCCAAATTATGGCTTATCATCTCTGTGCAAATCATCAACCGACTTCTTCATCCCAATTTTCATGTGTATACATGACAACGACTCAAGGGAGAAGAGCCTCCTCTAGCTTCTACTATTGCTCCTTTGGTTCGATTTTCCTATTGCTGTCTGAAAGGGTAAAGTAGCTATACCCATAACCCAATCTCTAATTTTGTTTGTTATGACTTCTTTCACCTTTGGATTGCTGTTTTGTTAGTACTTTATCTTCTATTGTTTTTCCTAAATTTGTTTTTGCTTATCCCATCTTGGTGGATTTCAATTTCAACAAAAATTTCGGAACTCAAAAAATATGGAAATTTCAATTTTGATGTAAATTTTGATTTTGATTTAAAAAATAATGGAAATTTGTAGTACATAATGGAATTCTTTTATGAAACTTTAGAAAAGGTTAATACACATAATAATGCAATTTGTTCTCTTTGATAGCGAAAGAAGATTTCAAGTTAAAGGAAAGATAATTTACATGAGGGAGAATAAGACATCTCTTGAAAAAAAGCCTGGTATAATCTAGAAAAAAAACAAATAAATAGAAAAAAAGAAAAGGTTAGCATGCCAGTAGGTTCATCCAGTTTCTTTGTAACTTGTGGAAACTAATTCTTCTGAAAAAATCCCAATCCAGTGCACCACAGTGAAGCCAAATACTGAATTTGATCCCAACTCAGTGCTCAATTTAATTCTTCAAGTGAATATCCTTGGATTACACTCCAACCATAAACCTTGTAGAACTGCAAGTATTTCACACTTCATAGGACTGCCTTGTCCGTCTACCCACCAAAGCCTGTGAAAGAAATAGCTAACAATTCACCCACCGAAGAAGGTCATACCGAGCTCTCTCGTGAAATACCAAAAAGCTTATTCCGAATCCTTGATGAAAATCACAGTGCAAAAGAAGATGAGAAATTGTCTCGGAGTTTTTGTAACATAGCACACATACGTCGGGAAAGAGGCTTCAAAGATCTCTTAATTTGCAGCAAGTTTTTAGTATTTATTTTATTGAGCACAACCAACCAAGTGAAAGCCTTAATTTTTGGAGGAGCCTTGGCCTTCTAGATGAAACAATATAGTGGGAAAGAAGAATTAGAGTGAGTCAAGAATTCAAATTACAGGAAAACACTCATGAGTGATCCGAAGATAATGACGAAACATCCCTCCCCGAAGAAAGATTACTCCAATTCAATTGAGATAACAAAAAAGACAACTCCACCAACTCCCTGTCGTTAAGAGGTCTCCTAAAGTGGAAATTCAGGGAAACCAATGGGCTACTTGATTCCCCAACAAAGAAAGATATAACTTTGTTTTGCTTGGAGCTTAACTGAAATAGATGAGGGAATAAAGTGGATAAGGATGCATTGCCCAGCCAAGGTCTTTCCAAAAATGGATCCGAGCGACCCTTCTTGCCTTGAGTTTAGTTTGAGGAATGAAGGATAACTATGAGATATGGACCTCCATGGACTTTCCAAAGAAAATCCTAAATTAACATTGGAATCCCATTCTTTCTCATCCAACTCGAACTTGCTTCTTATTACTCTATGCCAAAGGGATGATTCTTCTAGAGGGAAGTGCCATAGTCATTTAGCTAAAAGAGCCCGTATTTTAGACACCAACTTCCTTAGACCCAACTCTCCCCCCTTTTTGACCTACAAACCTCACCGCAGCTAACTAAGTATAATAATGCAAGTTTTAGGACCAATAAATTATAAATTAAATACATCTATGTAATGTAAGTGTTTTAAACATATTTGGTTAAGACAAATGAAATTCATAAATCAATTAAATAGGACCAATAAATTATAAATTAAATACATCTATGTAATGTAAGTGTTTTAAACATATTTGGTTAAGACAAATGAAAATCATAAATCAATTAAATATTATTTGTTATAAAAATAAAGAAAAATTAGGCATGAATGGTTAAATAAAAAATGTCGTTGTGTTAAGTTTTTTTATACAATTTCAGAAATCCTGCAATAATCTTTTTTTTTTTCAAAACAAAGATAAGATAAATTAAGAGAGCAATTTCACTGTACTTTTGATATCAAGAAAATTTCACTCTATAGTAAAAATTTCGACAAGTTCTGCTAAAATTTTGAGATTTTGATAAATTTTGGATGTATCATTGAAATTTTGATAAAAATTATGAAAGAAAAAAAACGATTGCCATTTCGATTTTGTAGGACATGGAAAGTGGAAATTTTGACAATTTCATGGAAATTTAAGACCATGTCATAGGATAATGACACTTGGGAATTGGACCTCTTCCTCCTAGTAAGTGTCTAGTTGGTTGCCATTGGATGTAAGTCGTGAAAGTCAATCTTAAGGGTCATATAAATCCTTTGAAGGTCCACCTTGTTGATAAGGGATATATGGCGCACAAACATTTTTTTTGGTTATCAAACTTACCTTAGTTTGTTTCATAATCTCCTTAGCCACTGCCTCTCATTGGACTTTGCATTAATTGGATATGAAGAATGCCTTCACAAGTAATCTTTAGGAGGAGACATTATTGTAAAAAGTGTGCCTAAGGTATATTTAGGTGTGAGGCATAGAGGGCAGCCAGTTTAGCACCTCATGGGGGTTGAGGCGGGGCGACATGCATAAGGTGTAGAGAGGCACAGTGGAGCAAGAGCCGCCGCAAGGCACGACTTGTCTGCCCTTCTTATTGACACCCTCCGCCTTTATTTTGAATTCTTTAACTTGGGAAAGCCCTGCGAAAGCCTTTCGTGATATCCTTGATTGTGTTATTCTTGGAAGTTTAGTTGTCTAAAGCTTCATCTTGTGAAAGCCCTTGCAAGTTCAATTGTTTGAAACTTGATCTTCGAAGTTTAGTTTTTCAACTTGTTCTTCAATTCTTCTTCATCAAAATGAAGTTCGAGCATCATCTTCTACGAAGGCTTGAAGTTTAGCTGTTCACCAAAGGTTTCTTTGAAGCTCTAGCAGGGTGAATCTTCTTGTTATTCTTCTTTGAAGACTGCTGTTCTTTTGTTCTTCGATGATCGACTGAGTCCAGAGCACTCAGCTTTCAGTTTGCTTTCTGTTGGCCACACTTCAGTTGCTGTTTTTATTTATTAATTTATTTATTTTTGCTGTTGTACTTGTAAATATAGTGCGCAGTAGGCACTTTCTGAAATTTATGTTTACAGCTTTTGTGGTCTGCTGCATTCTTATTTTCTATTTATCCTTATATCTATGATCTACAATTTAATTGTTTAAAAATTACAGCCACTACTTCCTGGTTCCTAGTTCCTAATGTGCTGCCACTGCTGAGTGCTGATTACCATCCATTTTAAATGGATTCCAAAGGCTCTATAAGGAAAGATCCTGCATGGAAGTATGCACATATGGATGATTAAAAAAAAGTAGAAATTACGTGACTTGCAATTTTAGTGGTAAAGTAACAAAGGGAGGGGTTCCCCGGGCAAGAAAACATATTGTTGGAGGGTTCTGAAATGTAAGAGAATGCTCTAGGTGCCCAGGTCATGTTTGTGAGGAGATTACAGAGTATATGTCGAAGAAAGAAGTGGAGGAGGAAATGTGTTATTGCTCGACTTTGATGACATAGATTTTTATGGTGAGGATGAAGAGGATGAAGTTTAGGAAATTGACTCTTGTGGCAAGAGTGTTTAGTAGTGGAAGTTGAAGTTCTTACGAATGCAGTAGAGGTCACTTCACCCACCTTGAAGAAACCAAAACAGAAGGGGCCTATGGATTTGTTTTTTTACTCTTGATCCAAAGAAAGCTGTTCAAGATGGGAAAAATGATGAAGCAAACATGCATCAGTGAGGCTTTTAAGAAGGAATTAAGACAAAAGACAATGGCATATTTAGCTAGGTGGATGTATGATGATGTTGGAATACCATTTGATGCCGTACTTTTGGAGAATTTTGCAGTGGAGCTTGAATCAATTAGGCAATACGGTCTTGGAATAAAGACGCTTAGCTTTCATGAACCGAGAGTTCCTTTTTTTGATGAAGGAAGTTAGTCGAACTAAAGTTTTGATGGTGGTTCATCATGAACAATGGGCAAAATATGGATGCTCTATTTTGTGCAGTGGCTGGAGTGCGATTGCTAATAAGGACATAATAAATTTCTCAAAAAACTCTCCAAAGGGATCGCTGTTCACCAAGTCTATTGATGCTTCTAGTATTGTCAAGAATGTAGATAGAGGGTGTAGAACACTTGATGAGATGGTGGAGAAAATTGGGGAATTGAATGTGATTCAAGTAGTGGCAAATAATGCCTCAAATTATGCTACAGAAAGTAAGAATTTATTACTAGAATTCAATTGTATAATGTATATATTGTTTATTTTAATATTTTAATGGCGTCACCCTTGATTTCTGAATAGGGAGATTGTTGGAAGCAGAGAGGCCACATTTATATTGGATACCAAGTGCTGCCCATTGCTCGATTTGATATTGGAGGATATTGGTAAGATGCCTGCAATTCATGCAATTTTGAAAAGGGAATTTTTTTTTGAATGATTATATTTATAACGGTTGGTGTGGTGAACTTGATGAGGCAATTCACAAGAGGAAACGAGCTGCGAACTAAGGAAACGATAGCTAAGGCTTTCAATGAGAGGATAAATTCAAGATGGTATATGAAATTATTGACGTGAGGTGGGGATGCCAACTTCATCAACCTTTGCATGCTGTTACACGCTTCTTGAATCAAGATTTTATTATTCAAGCCCCAACATTTTGCAAGATGAAGACATCATGTCGGGTTTGTACAAATAAGTTGCGAGGTTGGTGTTGTTCAATGAATTACAGTATAAAATTTCAGATGAGTTGGCAAATTACACTACTACTAGTGGCCTCTTCTGAATTGATATGGCTGTGGGACAAAGGAAGGCAAAAGAACTGGGTAAAGTGTCTTTTACCTAGTTTGATTTATGTTTTAGTTAATAAGTTAGTATTACAAACATTTTAAAAATGTCTCCCTTTAAAATAACTGTGCAATGATTGATTTCATTTGGATCATCATCTCCACACTTGTAAGAGTTTGTTGTGAAAACTCTTGGCTTCACACGTAGTGCTACACTGCTACCAGATGAAAAGGAAATTGGAGAAAATTCGAACATGTGAGTCACTAGGATATTATGGGTTAAAGATTATAGAATAAGACGAAGAAGAAGAAGAAGAGTAAGGGTATTATGGTCATTACAATCCAGAGTTTGGGCGTGAGTTAGTAAGGGTATTATGGTCATTACCATTTAAATCTCATGATAACCACTCCTGAAGTTTGAGTTCCAACTTCCTGGTTATTTATCATTATTGCTGTGTTAGTAAGTTTGAGTTTGGGTGTGAGTTTAGTAAGGGTATTATTGTCATTGCCATTTAGTTGGCCTATATTATAAATAGAGGGAGAGACCTAGACCTATGATTATGATTAGATCTTCCATTTTAGACAAATCTTCAACAGATCTATTGGGCAATGGGATGGTGTAGAACATCCATTTCAAAAGAAATGCTCAAGCCTGGGAGAGTGAAGCCTTTGCTGAATTGTATGGATGCTTTTGCAGACGTTAGAGTGGTCAGATTAATCAAGATGAGGTGGAAGCCAAACAAGGATGGATATTAGCTGGTCAGCTTTTTTATGAGAATCTGGAGAGACCAAACACACTGGTGCAGGTAGAGTTCACCGACTTCAGAAGGGTATTTGGTAAACTGCATGTCTGACAAAATTGTTCGGTTTGCTTTTTGCAAAGCATATTTGGACAGAATGATCATTAATATCTTGCAAATGGGGGAAAATTATGGTGAGTAGACATAAAAGAGCTGCTGAGTCTGTCAATCACATTCAGCTGGCTTGCCTTTGGTCTAAAGTCTTGCAGAACTTGGCTACTGCTCTTGTTGGGCAATCTTGGGTAGAAGCTGGGAATCTGGGATTGGAGAAGTAGATATGGACTCTGAAAGGGATCTAATTCAGTCGAGACAGGAATGAGGTGTGCCATTGATCCCTCTCATTTGGTGCCCTTTAATGAATTAACTCTTCTTCACCTCATCTGGGCTGGTTGGTATTTGCTGATGATAATTTAGGAGTGGATGTCTGGCTGATATAGTTGTAGTTGTTGAGCTAGAGTTGGGGCTAACTTTAATTTACAGTATGGATAGATCTTCGATAACATAAAGTCTTATGGTACTTGGGCCTAAACAGAATATACATCATGAATAAGTCAAAGAAGGGGGAAAGCATGGACGTCTAGGTAATGTTTGAAGTTAGTTTTTTCGGGATATAAAGGGATGACTTCCCATTTTATTGGGATTGTGTTGAAGTGAAGAAGAGATTTAAAGGGGTTGTGTAGTTAGTTAGGTAATACCAAAAAAGGCTGATGATCAAAGGAACACATTTTAAAAAATGTGTATGTAAGTGTAAATTTAGCAGTGTTTGTATGGATGAACATCAATATGAGAAAAAGTTAGAAGAAGTCTGTGAATGCATTCTCAAATTAAAGCTGGAACTCATTGACATTAAAACAAAGGAAAGTTGTCATGTTGGTAATATTTATGAGCACTGATTTGACTCAAGGCAAGGATGTGCTTCTAAGACATTTAATTATTGTTTTGGGGCTTATCCTTAGTGAGCAAGGTACTGGTTTATGTGTGCAAGTGTTTCCTGGATTAATTTAAAGTCCTTGTTTGCCAATCTATGCATTTTGGATGGAGCAGAGTGAGTTCAAAACAAAGTTTAAGCTATGTGCCAGGTACCTTGTTTTGGTAAAATCAATTCCCTTCCGCAGTTGTTGAAAAGATTCAAAATTTGAATGGAGCTTTATAGCTCAAATTATTAATAGTCTCAAGATGACGATGTCCATAGGGTTAATGTTTGCAAGTTGATCTTTTAATTGAAAAACTGGATTTTCTCAGACTTATGGGCGATTGCGTGAATCTGGTTGGGGCTTCAAAGAGTGGTGATACGGCATTTTTAATTATCAATTTTCTTGTTGTGGTTATTGCTACTTGAATATATGGTATGAGCCTGTATAATTCATCTTTGAGTGCCTGATAACCTCCAGGCATAAATGCTAACAGTACTTTATTCTTTAAAAGTATTTTTTTTATAAGGTGAACAATAGAGTTGATATCTATTTATGATGATTTTGTTTCATACTTTTAGTGCTATTATTATTAGTTTTAACATACACTTGTTTTAGCCTATCCTCATTGACCTACTTTTGCTTTGTCACTGAAAACCTGCATAGAATATTTCAATTGAGCAAAACCAATGGCTTCAAAATGGTTGGATGATGATCCAAATCCTTTAAAAAACTTTAGATTGTTGATTGGAGTTGAATATGATTTTAGGGGAATGGGGAATATGTGACCCATTAGATTTTCAGTCAACCAGTCAGAAAATAAGGTTATATATAGCGTAACATTTTGATGATGTATTAAAAATATTGTCTGAAATCGACGAATTTATAATGTAATTAAAATAACTAATTATGTGATGGCAGACTCTTCTGAATTATGGAATGAATTCGGATGTCCAAATATAAAATCATATTTGAATATGGATGCAGTTATTTGGGGCGTTGTTGGAAGTATATCTCTCAAGAGCCAGAAACATGATTTTATTTTTAGGCCCCCAGTTTAAAGATAATCTAGGGAGTGTTACCACTTGCCAGAATGTTGGCAAAAGCAGTAGGAACTTGGAAGGCTCTTTTTGCTTATTTTTCAAAGAAATAAGAATTGAAACAGTTTCGCGAGACATTTTTTCTTTTCCAACTTTTCTCCTATGATTTGAAATTTGCCACAAAACAAGGAAGCAAAAATGTTTTCAAAAACATGTTTAGCATTCATCTAATTCAAACTAGTGTGTGATTCTATGCATATGTAATTGAATTACGATCTGGTTTTTCTGAGTTCTAACCAAGTTTCAGAGCCCTATTATCTCTTCTTGGACCCATTTATCTACCTATTTATTTATTTATGTTGAGCTCAATCTTGTTTATGCTTTAAATTATATGCATTAAAAGCCTGGGGTACAATTTATCCATTTTGTGTTCATATGACTAGTCCAATATTTTGATGGTTGCAACTATGAAAATTTTGTTGTAGTCATTTAATAATGTTATTTGCTGCTAGTTCTCTGCTTTAGTTTCATGAGAAGGTGTCCTAATTTTTCCTCTTTTGGCTCACCAGGTTGTTGTTGGACAAAAATTTATTGTTCCTGCTTACTCAAAGGTATCTTTGCTTCAGCAGCCGACCAAGCAAGACAGTGACGAGGAGCTGGAGTATGCTGAACCTAGCACCGGGATCGTTGAGTCTGCAAGTAATTTCCAATTCTTCGTAAACCTGGGTTTATTATTGCTACTTCAGGATTTTTGACGAATTGTTATTTTACAGTGTCATTGAAAAACCATTTTCAAAATTTGCGTATACGTCGAATTGTTATTTTACAGTGTTATTGAAAAACCATTTTCAAAATTTGGGTATATGTTATTGTTGTAACCTCCATTTTATTAACCAGGATTACTGAAGTACCGCTGCCAATTCCTTTTATATTTCTGCCAAAATTAGTCAGCATACTTCTTTGTAGGGGTGAGCATTCAGTCGGTATGGTTAATTTGGTTAATTAGCTGAATCAACTGAAATATTTCGCTTAAGAGATTGGATTAGCCAAACTGAACCAAATTAGCCTTTTAACTGAACCAATAATAGACCGATTAATACTTTGGTTAAATCAGTTAGCTGATTTTAACTGATTTGCATGTGTTACCAATATGCATATATATATATATATATATATATATAAATTATAGATGCGTACATTAAATTATAAATATATAAATATTACATATAAATTATTAATATACATTATATAAAAAATTCAACGAATTATCCGTAATTTATCAAAATATTGAAATTTTTGTGAAACTTGTTGAAATTTTAATCATAGAGTGAAATTTCCTTGGAATTCAAATATGGGTCTAACAATAGACTGAAAATTTTCTCTTAATTTATATTATTTTTTATTGAAACCAAATGTTATTGCAAAGGCTTTTGAAATTATATGAAAAAGTAACTTAGATATTAGCAACAACATTTTATTTAACTATTTATATCTTAGTAATAAATAACATTGAATTGATTTATGAATTTCATTTATATTAACTGAATATGTGTACAAGTACTATATTATGCCCACTACACCCCATACACAATGTACCTGTGACACTAGGTGTCGTGGGCCAAATATTTCACTTTTTTGTGAAGGACCGTGCGGCGCAAGCTAAAATACTCTTGTTTAACTAGTTAGCCTAGCATTTACCACGATTCGCCAACAAAACACTTTCATAGTCATTCAAAGAAGTGTAAGTGGAAGCAATAAGCAACTTATGAAAGCAATGCCATGCAAGCAGTAAACATTGAAGCAACGCAATTCATTAATCAACACCTCTTAATGTATTTTATTTGTAATATATTATTCTAAAACTTGCATATTATGTCTATTGGCCATTTCTAAATTTTCATAAAAGAATTCTATACTTTACGAGTAATTTCCATCATTTTTTAAAATCAAAATCAACATCAAAATCAAAATTTGCATCAAAATTTCTATACTTTTGAAGCTTTGAAATTTTAGTCAAAATTGAATTATAAGACCTCTAGTGTAACCAATCACGTTTAAGTTTTTTTCCCTCTTTTGATGCATGCAAGTGATTGAAACCTTTAAAAAAATCTGAAATGAGAGATAATTCTCATAATACTTTTGGTGCTGATTGAATAGTACGCTTATGATCTCTTGGTAATTTCAAATGTTGGATAAGCTTGCTGGTAAATTTTTTGAGTTAATTAGTCAAACTGTAACCCTTTTGAATGAATTTAATTTTTGTGTTTAGTGGCTTGGCAACAAAAATAACCAATTTGAATAAGACGTGCATGCTTCATGCTGCAAACAATTTTTTTTTTTCTTAATCAAAATAGTTCTAGACAAGTCTGAACTTAACCTTCAATATTTTTGCAATCTAAAGGCTGTAACCTGCTTGCTTTTAGTCAACAGTCTGAAGACTTGTATTACTGTGCTAGATGATAGGAATGGCCTTAGAATCTGTTTCCTTTTTGCTGATGATGCAGTCTTTTTCTTTCAAGCAGAGGATAATAAACTTCGCTGCTTAGGATATCTTGTCTTTGTTGTTGTTTTGTGTTTGAAGGTGAACTTGGGAAAGAGTGAATTGATTGCCTTGGGCAACAATGTGTAGGTGCTCAATTTGAGAAAATTATTGGTTGGAGAGAAGGAAAATTCCCTACTGTTATCATGAACTTTCTGTAAGAGCTAAGGATATATGTATTTGGTTGGCATTCCCTTTGGTATCTTCTTCTTTAATGAAATCTTGTACTTGTGGAAACAACCCAACCATTTGGATCCTGCAATTCGGATTATGGAACATATGCATTCTGGTTGGAGAAGCAATATCTATCAAAGCTTGGCATATTAATTCTCACCAAGTTTTCACTTTCTGATCCTCTTAATTTTTTATCCCTGGCTAAGAAGCCTGAGATTATCTGTAGACATCTTCTGTGGGGCATTGAAGGGAATGGTTAAGAAGTATAATTTAGTAGGGTTATTATTTGATTCCAGTTGCAAAAGGAGGTCTGGGTGTTATATATTTTGTTTATTTTATGTTGAAAAGGGACAAACTATAGGGGAAAGTGTATAGGGGAAAGTGGTGAAGTGACTGACATATGGGGTTTTAAGGAGATGTTGGATGCCTTCTCACCTTATATTGCCCACTGAATTCATTTCTAGATGTACGTTAGCTAAGGCTGTGGGGAGTTCCTATTGCTTGTTCAATTTTATGTGGGTAGTGATATCATTGTTTTCTTTTGAAGGCTGAGAGGCTTCACAATGATTTCCTCTCCAACTAATTTTCAGAGTTGTATCAATTAGCTTTCAATTGGGATGGTGCCTCTTATTTGTTAGAGATGTTCACTAGGCTCTAATTATTTGCCGATCTTATAGGGCTCCTTCTCAATGCCATGTTACATTTGGGGAAGGCAATAAAGAAGAAGAGTTGTTAAATCATCACTTGATCTAAAAGCTTGAGAAGTTAGATTGTGCACCAAGAATGTTATTAAGCCTTAAAACCCCTTCACATGTGTAGCTTAGGTGCAGATGGATTGGTAAAAAACTACATTGAATGGCAACCAGTAGGGGAATAAGTAAGCATCTAAACTTAGAGAAATTGAACAAATAGGATATAGAGGTAGGCAGAAAAAGTTTCACCAATACCTGCATGCAACTGTGGCTTTGATACGTTACTTGAGCAAAAAACTCAGGTAGTTAGACTCGTATATCAAACCTTAAAACTAGGAAGAGGGGAAAACAAATCTTTTCTTTTGTCATAAATGCTTTGTCATGCTCCACTTGTAAATTTGCAGTAATATATGTGCATGATGCTTGTGAAGTATGCACGTGCGGTTACAAGTTCCTGATTGGGTTGATATGAACAATTTTCTTAGGTCTTAGTTTTGGTATGCAGTTATTACTAGTGGACCGGAAAAGCTCAATGAAGAATTTTCATCTAATTCATCTGATCCACAGTGCTGGGCTAGATCCGAGGTTAGCCGTTTATTTTTGTTTTCATTTTGTCCATAGATCTCTATTGTCTTATCTTATTTTATAAAACATGGCCGAGTGTGCACATATGTGTGTGTGTTTTTTTTCATATAATTATCTTAAAAAATAATGTTATGCAAACCATTTTTCAAAATATGAGCATGTGTGCAGAAATCCCAAATAAAAGTATGAGAACAAGGGTGCATGAGGTAGAACTAGCAACCCCAGCAGCTGTACCAACTTTGGGCTTGACAGAACTTGAGGCTTTTTCAAACAAGATTCTGATAAAATGAGGACAAGGCATTGAAGTATAAACTCGTCATTACATGCACTGCTCTCTCAAGATTGTCCAATATTTTTGCTATTTTTCTATTTCATTTCTTATCGGAGAATAGCTAAAGAGCTAAGTAAGGAGATTATACATCTATATCAGGCACACTGTACTAACCACTGAAAGTTTGGACTTTGGATTTGCAAGATATCATGGGGCATCATCTAATGCATTTAGAAGCCTTGTAGAAAAAGTGGCTATGGTGGAAATATGGGTCAATGTATAAAGAATTGATGTACAAGGCCAACATAGGTTTTTAAGAGAGCATGTCTAGTGAGACATGGTCACAGGCTAACTATAGTACATAATATGACAACTAGTCAAAGTGAATAGCGTCTTTCTAAATTGATTTAACTAGAAGAAGCCATACTTTCAGCCTTTCAAGGACTTGTGAGGTATTTTTTGAGAACATGCAAAAAATTATCTTCTTTTGACCTCCTTTCAGAGATAGGCATTTTCAGTCATGATGCACTGTGTGAATCTCTCCAGAGAAGTTGCCTATCAGACTTTCAGATTTTAGTGGGGGACCATTCTAATCTGATATGAAGGAAAGTGATTCTATTATATTATAGCGATTTTGTTTCTAACTCTGGAATGCTTTTAAATTTAAATAATATGTTACTCCTGTTTACTTCCATTGTAACCATACAAAGGATTTTTTTCCTGCCTACTTAATCATATAAGAAACTTATCATTATTTTTTGGTTTTTTGTTACGTCTCCTCTTCAACTTTGATGACTACATCAGTCTGCCCCATGGCTTTGGAATTGATCAATTAGGTCCTTGAATTTTTGTTATTGTTGTGATTTTGATTAATGAATGACCTAACTCAAAGATATGTCTCTCCCTCTATTTATAATACAAATCAAATACATTCTAATGACCATAATACACTTACTAACTCTCACTAGTTAACATAATACTAACGCACTTAATAATAATACTGAAACACTAAAATAACCATTAACATTCCCCCCTAAACTGGAACATAGATATCTTATGGTCCTAGTTTGTTACAAATAAATTTAACACAAGCAACCCCTAAAGCTTTGGTAAACAAATCAGCAAGTTGTATATTGGACTTCACATAAGTGGTAGTAATGAGCTTCTGCCCAAGCTTCTCTCAAACAAAATAGCAATCAACTTCAATGTGTTTTGTTCCCTAATGGAAGAATGGGTTGCAGGCAATATGAAGAGCATCTTGATCATCACACATAAACTCCGTAGACTGAAAATGTGGATAATCTAATTCTTCCAATATGTTCCTCAATTGAACAAGTTCGCACGTAGTGTGAGCCATAATTCTATACTTTGACTTAGCACTTGATCTAGCCACCACAATTTGTTTCTTATTATTTGAAGAAATTAAATTGCCTCCAGCCAAGATACAATACGTGATGTGGATCTTCTTTCGGAGGGTGACTTGACTTAATCTGCATCTATATATCCCTAAATATAAGTGTGACCCTAATCTCAATATAAAATTCTTCTCCTAGGTGCACCTTTTTAAGATATCTCAAGATGCAAATTACTGTGTCCCAGTGACTTGTCCTTGAAAAATCCAAAAATTGGCTTTGAACACTTTTTGAGAAAGATATGTCAGAATAAGTGATTGTGAGATAATTCAACTTTCCAACAAGTCTTCGTCATCATCCGGGATTATGTAGCAAATTGACCATATCAGGCACTAACTTGCTGTTAGGATCCACGAGTGTATCAACTAGTTTGGATCCTAATAGCCTAGTCTCATTCGATAGATCAAGAACATACTTCCTCTCTGAGAAAAAGTGTTCCCATACGAGATCTGGATACTTCTATACCCAAGAAGTATGTCAATAGTCCCAAATATTTGGTTTGAAACTGTGTCTATAAAAAATGTTTAAGGCTCTGAATCATCACCTGTGATTACAAATTACAATATCATCCATATACACAATAAGAAGGATCCTACCCGATGAAGGATGGCAATAAAAGACAGAGTGATTCACTACACACTGTCAAAGGCCAAATTCAAGTATCACAACATTGAATCGACCAAACCATGCTCTGGGAGATAGTTTTAAATCATATAGTGCCTTCTTGAGTCAACACACTAAGCTTGACTCCCCTTGAAGAGGAAAGCCAAGTGGTTGCTCCATATAGATCTCTTCCTCAAGATCACCATGTAAGAAGGCATTCTTCGCATCTAACTGATGCAGAGGCTAGTGACAAGTAGTAACCAAGGAGATGCGCAGACACTTTGATATAAGTTTTGCAATTGGGGAAAATGTATCGGAATAGTCCAACACATACACGTGAGTATACCTCTTAGCAACAAGACGTGCGATGAGTGATAAATCCATCAGGGTTGACTTTCACAGTGTGTACCCAACGACAACTAGCCACAAACTTGTTAGGAGGAAGAGATACCAAGTCCCAAGTATCATTGTTCTTTAAAGCATTTATCTTTTCAACCCTGACATTTTCCTATCCAGAGTGGGCTGACTTCTGAAACAAATTTAGAAGGGCAACATATGATATAGCAGTAACAAAACAATAATAGGAGGTGATAAGAAGTCATAGCAAACATAGTTGGAGATGGGATGTTGTGTACGTGTGCATTTACCTTTCTGGACAGCAATGGGAGGATCAACATTGTGGAAAATATGATCATTAGACAAGGAAATCAAAGGCATTGTAGTGGAAGCTATAGGGGACTCTCTTCCTTGGAGCCGTCGTCATGAATACACTTTCAAGTTAGGACAATCAAGATGATGTGAAGGACTCAAACTACGTGAGACACAGTTGGTTGATTAGTTAAGGACTGCAAACTAGAATTTGGAAGATTAGGCAGAGGAAGTGACTCATTGAGGTCAGAAGCACTTAGGGACTAATGGTAGTAAGGTGTAGACTCAAAGAAGGTCACATTTGTAGAAACAAAGAATTGATGCAGCGTAGGACTACACCAATGATATCCTTTTTGAGTATATGAATAGCTCTAAAAGACACATTTTATAGAATGAAGATCCAACTTATCCACCCTAGGAGTTAGTTGATGAACAAAAGGGGACATGCCCGATTATGGAACGAGGTAGAGAGAATAGAGGTAAATTAGGAAAGAGAATGGAGTAGGGAATTTTGCCTCATAGAACGGAGGATGACGTCCTGTTGATAAGATAGCACAAAGTAAGTACTGCATCACATCGAGACACTTTAGGTACATGGATTTGATAAATGAATAGTGATTTCAAGGATATGCCTATTTTTCCTCTCTGCATTCCCATTTTATTGAGGAGTGTGGGCACGGGATGATTGATGAATAATACTAAACTTAGTCATATAAGTAGTGAATTCAGTACTGAAATACTCTTTTGCCTTATCGCACTGAAGTATTCGAATTGGCAAACCAAATTGAGTCTTTATTTCAAAGAAAAAGGCACAAAATATATGAAATAACTCAAAATGATCTTTTATTAAATATAGCCAAGTCATCCTAGAATAATCATCTAGAAAGGTTCCAAATTACCAGAAACCTAACTTGGACATAGCTGTACAAGGACCCCAAACATCATAACAGACTAACATGAAAGGGCTTGCAGCTTGTTTATTGACTTAGAAAGCAAAAGGGACACAATGATGCTTTTCAAACTGACAAGATTCACAATCAATACTAGATAAAGAACTCAAATTAGGAATTAGACATTTCAACTTTTCCTGTGAAGGATGACTAGGGGGACATTGAATTTGGAGAGGTGTGGGAGCAGTAGTGCGGGTGGTAGAAGGAGATAGTGGCTCAAAGTTATAAAGCCTACCAGCTTCAAGCCGTCCTCTAATCATCTTCCTCGTCTTCAAATTGTGAATAACCACAAATTCAGGGAAGAATTACTGAACAATTCATGGATTTGGTAATCTTGCCAACGGACATAAGATTGATAGGAAAC
Source organism: Malania oleifera (assembly GCF_029873635.1). NCBI lineage: Eukaryota > Viridiplantae > Streptophyta > Magnoliopsida > Santalales > Ximeniaceae > Malania > Malania oleifera. The sequence continues at coordinate 108,698,885 of NC_080420.1, read as the reverse complement.
TTGGGAATATACAAAATCGGAGGAAGAGAAATAGAAGAAGTGGTATTTACAATACCAATCCCCTTAGTGGCAGTGGGGATTCCATTAGCAAGAGTAACACAAGGTAAGTTTTTTGGATAGTGAAGATTAGAGAAGAAATTAGATATACCTGTGACATGATTAGTGGTTGCAGAGTCTACAACCCAAGGACTAGGGTGAGATGTACTGGATGACGGACATGCTGCCAGATTACCTACTTGGCCAAGAAATGCATTGGGAAAAGAAGATTGTTGTGACATTTGATATTGCTTGAAGTTGGAATACTCTTTTTTGACATAGATACAGTATGTTGCCTTCCACTTGGCCCCAAAGGTGTGGAGTTAGTGGTGGCTGCATTGGCTGCCCCCAAAGGTGTGAATCGGTGGTGGCTGCATTTGCAGTATGTGAAGGTCTACCATGGAGATCCCCACACTGCTCAATAGTATGATTACCTTGTCCATCTTTACCACCACGACTGTTCGAACCACCTTGATAACTTCTGCAATTGTTTGGTAGAAAACTAGAATCACCAGCCAGCAGAGACTGTTCTCTCAAAGAGAAATGCAACAGCAAGAAAATGTGTGCTAATGGAGGCACAAAGGACATGAAAATAAACATCGACTAATGATGGCAGCTCTGCACTTGGTATTGGACTGCCTCTAACTCGGTTTCAAACCCACTAGAACCCAAAGAACTGTCATTTGCTCCCTCGATTTCTGCATCTCTACATTGTTGATTATAGGTTGCACAATGTTAAGCTCCTTATGAATATGTTTCTCCAAAATACTCAACACTCTTATCTCCTTGTTGTAACTGAAAGTACTGCTACAATAAAACATACATGTATTGTTACTAGAGTACAAAAGCTTGGCATAATCACAAATCTCCTTGCATGTATTTAGATGCTTACGCATCTGTGCAATCTGGGGCTGCATTGAATGCTACAAGAGGGAAACAATGAAGGCATTTTCCTGAATCCACACTTTTTATCTCTTATCATCAAAATGACTAGATTGGAGCAAGTGGTCAGGTTTTCCTAATCCTGCTAAACAAACCTGAACAACCTTGGAGCACTGAACATAATTCTTCCCTCCAACTTTTCAGTTGTATATGTGGCAGTAATGAGGGAAACATGTTTTTGGGATTCATAGACTCCATACCAACACTCACAAACTAGCAGCCACACCATTGTCGAACGAGAAGAACGTTCAAAACTAATTGGGACAACCATAAACTAGGTGAACCCCTGAAACAAGTACGAACAAGGTGAACCACCTACAAATTGATTTAAAATTGCCACAACCTCACATATCAAATTATGAACATTGCTTTTACTCCAAGAAACTCACTAAAGGCATTTGTGAGCACCGAACAACAACTAATAGATTACCATGTGTGCATGGTTGAAGGAAGTTGGATCCTTGAGCAGAAAACATGCCTTGTTGCTTGATAATATGGTGTTGGGAAGGAATCAGAACATGGTAGAGGAAAAAATATGATAAAAGGTGGCCAGAATCACTCTCATGCGTTGGCATGTAGGGCTGGTACTACTAGTAGTGGGTTAGTGCATAGGTAGTTTTCAGGTGACGGGATTTTTTAGGGTTATGGTTTAGAGGGTTCTAGTTTTGGTTGTATATTTTGTTTCGTGAAAATAATGATGGGTTGTGGTGGTTTTGAGAAGGTTAGCGACAAGTGGGTGTATTTTGGCGGCGATTGAGTGTAATAGGGTTTAGGTTGGATCACGCTTTGATACTATGTTGAGATTTTGATTAAATGAATGACCTAACTTAGAGATTGGTGTATCCTTTTATTTATAGTACAAATCAATTACATTCTAATGACCGTAATGCTCTTATTAACTCTCACTAATTAACATCACACTAACACAATGGTAATACTTAAAGACTAAAATAACCAATAATAGTTGCACATCAAATAAGACCCTCCATCCGACTGTTAAATTATTATCGTGTAAGTGTGCATGTCCCAACCTATGAGAAACGTTGTTTTAAAAAGCAAAGGCTTGAAGTTATGTGTCTCCAGTTGAGACGAGCTATAAGCCTCAAGGTGTTGAGGCATTAGCCTGTTGAGAATTGAAAATATATATACAAATAAAGTATATGTTGTATAAATAATGTAGGTTTTATTTAATAATTGTGTAATTACCAACATATTCCAACGCTTCAAATTCACATAACTCCAGCTTTCTTTACCCATGAATTGTAAAGTGATAGCTACTTGCTGATCCAAGGAAAAACAACGTTAGCAATGGATTGTAACTTCAGCTCTCTCTCTCTCTCTCTCTCTCTCTCTCTCTCGCGTGCTTCTGACAAACATCAGCTTAGAGAAATAAAAACAAAATTTAAGACCTAACCAAACCAAAAGTGCCCACCATCCAAATCACTATTACCCTCCACCCAAGACCCCACCTAAGCTTAAGCAAAACACTACCTAAGAAAACTTCTTTTTAGACTTTTCCCATCATAATTGATGGAATATTGCAAATTAGCCAATTCTTGTTGCCCCTTCTTAATCTTGATTATGCCTTTATCCAAGTGAAATTTCTTTGCTTTTGAACCTGCTAGCTGCATACCTTTCTTATCTAGCATATGTTGAATACGATAAACAAAATCAGCATTCATATCATTCTTCTCAATATTATCTTCTACCTCTTCTAATTCATCATTCCATGGTCCAAGAGCTCCCTCTAGATCATCCATTGGATATGAGGAATTAGCCCTCATAAAATCAATCATTTGAACCATAACCGATTTGTTCACGAACCTTATGTAAGCCAAATCATAATCTAAATCACTATCCATATTACCCACCTCATCTAATATGTTTGCCTATATCTTCTCCAATTAATTTTCCCTAATAGCTTTTATGTTTAAGTTTGTTTTCATTCCATTTGAGTCTTCAAGGTAAAAATTACCATCAGTATGGTTTTTGAAGATCATAATTGGCTCGCACATTTGCCCTGAGATTCTTCCCAATTGAGCCATCCCTAACATCCTTGTACTTGTTCCGTCCACGGGTATAAACCCGTAATGTTGCTTCCTTATTAGCAACCTGAGACTCCTTTTGCCCATTCTTGCCTTGTTGTTACTAAGTCTGGCATCCTCTTGATTCCTGTTTCGAATGGTCAAACCATAATCCTCCTTAATTGCCTCCTTACCCCCATCCTCCATAGCCAACACCATTGGCAATCTCATCTATCTTCAATATATCCTCCCTCCAATCAATTTTCCCATCGCTTAAATTTTCGTGTTGCTCATCCACACAATCTCCCTCCATCATAGCATAACTACCTTGATGATGTTTCTCCTCCATTTTCTTACAGTCTAAAAACAATTTTGCGGTGCCGATTTGCATCGTCACCCATCTTTGGAGCCACCTATTGCAAACTTTGGATTAGGTGATTTACTCGAAACGCAAGATGTTTCATTGGAGTTCTCCAATGGACTTTGGGCGTGATATCTAATAGAAGTGCTTTGCAGAGCTAGAGATTTGTCTTGAGCCTACTCTGGAGAAAACAAGTTAGTTGGTGCATGCTGTCCTTTACATTGATTTGGGTCAAACCCAATAAATAGCACCCAACAGATGACCCAAGTTCAATGAAATATGTATAATCCCTGGCCCAGCCAACTCTAAGCTCACACCTCAGTTGAGAGTAGTTGATTGTTTGAGACACTTTTTCAACGGTTGTTCAAAGTAATGTGCAAAAAGACTCATTCGGACTAGTTTTTGACGCTTCAGTTCATGCACCAAGTGCTTTTCAAAACCAAAGACAATTGACGGGTAGGGGATTTAAGAAGCTAGCCAAAGGAGGAAGGCCAAGAGAGGTCATTGGCAAAGCTGTTGGCATGTGGCTTGTTGAAAAATTGGATAAAATGGAAGACCTGATGACCATGATAAGTCTCTCCCACTATTTATAGTATATGTGAAGTACATGCTGATGACCACTAGTGCCCTTACTAACTCATGTTTACCAACATAATACTAGGGCACATTAATAATGCTAAAGTACCAAAATAATCATTTACACTTCCCCTCAAGATGGAGCATAGATATCATATGGTTTGAGCTTGTTATAAATGAATTTAACATGAGCACAAACACCACCTAGCCCCTCCCCCCACCCCCCAAGAGTGAGCTTGTGCCTAAAGCTTTAGTGAATAGTTCAACAAGCTACAAATCATACTTCACATGAGTGGCTTTAATGATCTTTTGCACGAATTTCTCCGATTAGAGTTTCAATTAACTTTAATTTGTTTTGTCTACTCATGGAAGATTGGATTGGAGGCAATATGAATAGCAGCTTGGTTGTCACACATCAACTCCGTAGATCAAGAATGTGGAAAACCTAGTTCTTCCAACATGTTCTACAGCCAAAAAAGTTCACATGTAGTATAAGCTATGATTCTATAGTCCAACTCTGTACTTGATCTTGCCACCATAGTTTTGTTTCTTACTCTTCCAAGAAACTAGATTACCACCAACAATGATACAGTAACTGGTTGTGGATCTTCTGTCGGAAGGTGACTTGGTTCATTCCCCATCTGTATATCCTGAATATAAGTATGACCCTAATCTTGATATAATAGACTTTTCCTGGGTGCACCTTTGAGATATCTCAAAATGCAATCCTAGTGACTTGTTCTCGAAGAACCAAGAAACTAACTCACCACACTTGCTGCGAATGATATATCTAGTCAGGTAACTGTGAGATAATTCACGTTTCCAACAAGTCCTTGACATCGTCTTGGGTCAAGCAACAAATCACCCATATCTAGCACTAACCACCTGTTAGTATCCATGGGTGAGCCCAATCTCATGTTAATATTAAGAACACACTTAATTTGTGATAAGATGGTTCCCATATGAGATTTGGACACTGCTACACCCAAGTAGTACTTCAATGGTCCCAAATCCTAGGTATGAAACTAGTTTGTAAGAAACTTTAGGCTTTGAATTCCTTGATTATCATCACTTGTAGTCACAATATCAGACACAAACAGAATAAGCAAAATCTTGCAGGATGAAGTATGATGATACAATACAAAGTGATCTACTACGCACCACTCGAGGCCAAACTCAAGTACTAAAACACTAAATTGATGAAACCATGCTCTGGGAGATTGTATTAAATACTATGATGATTTTCTTGAGCCGATACACTAAGCCTAGCTGTCCCTTAGCAACAACAAGAGGTAGTCGCTTCATATAGTCCTCTTGAAGATCACATTGTAGGAAAGCATTCTTCACATCTAACTGATGTGGAGACATCATGTGGTGGCCAAGGAGATGAACAAATGTACTGGGGAAAGTTTGGCGAGTGGAGAGAATGTGTTTGAAAAATCCAAACCATACACCTGTGTATATCCCTTAGCAACAAGTTGGGCCTTCAAATGAGCCATGGAACCATCTAGATTGACATTTTTACGATACACCCCTAGTGACAATCAACCACTAACTTATGGTTCCAAATATCATTAATATGTAGTGCACACATCTTGTCAATTGTAGCAATCCATCTAGAATTGGGTAGGGCTTCAAAAATAGATTTAAGAAGAGCAGGAAAAGATAGAGTACTACCAAAACAATAATATGAGGGTGACAAGAAACAAAATTAGGGATTGCATGTTGGGTATAAGTGCGTTTAGCTTCCTTAACAACAATAGGAGAATCAACGTCTTGGGAAATATGATTATTTGATGAGGGAATTAGAGTTGTAGAAGTAGAAGTTAGAGGAGGCTCCTCCCTTGAGTCACCATGTACACATGCAATTTGGGTTGATACAAGCGGCAACGAGACTCATATTGGATGAAGATGTTGGTGGACTGAGTGGAGATAGTAAGTTGGGACTTGGACAACTAGGCAAAGGAAGGTGTAGACTCAACAAAGGTGATATGTGCATAGAAAGAGTTGATGTAAAGTATGACTGTAACATCAACATCCCATTTGAGTATAGGAATAGCTCAGAAAAACACATATGATAGCATGATGATCCTACTTATCCTATCTTGGACTTTATTGATGGACAAAGGACACACAAATGAATATATTAGTAGGAAGTGACAACAGAGGGGCTTTGGGGGAAAATAGAATTGCATTTTATTGATGAAAGAGCAGGCAACCAACGCCACGTCATTGTAAATTTTTTTGAGGATGTTCATTTGACACACTAGGGCAGACGTGACTTTAAGAATACATTCTGCCACTCCATTTCTTTGTGCATAGATGTGACTTTAAGAATACATTCTGCCACGCCATTTCTTTGTGCATAGTGGGCACTAGTTGACTAATGGATCATACAAAAGTTAATCATATTGGCTGTGAATTGGGTACTGAAGTACTCCTTAGCAGTATCACTACGTAGTATCTTGACTAGCATATCAAATTGAGTCCTTATTTGAAATGGAAGGCACAAAAGATATTAAAAAACGCTGAACAATCTTTGATTATATACAACCAAGTCATCCTAGAGTAGTCATCAACAAATGTAACAAAGTATCTAAACTTCAAGTTTGATGTGACCCCACTTGGGCCCCAAACATGGAGTGGACTGACATGAAATGACTAACTTCCTATTTATTGACTTGGGAAACGAAGGGAACACGATGTTGTTGACCCAATTGAAAAGATTCACTATCAAGATTAGACTAGAGTTCAAAGTGGGAACTAGCTGTTTTAACTTGTTGATGACCGATGACCAAGGCGACATTGAATTTGATGTTTTTTGCTGCGGCACCACTAGCAATAGGAGGAGTGAGAGAGACTCAAAGTAGTAAAGTCCAGCAGACTTATGTCCTATGTCAATTGTATTCCTTGTCTTGATACCCCAAATAACAGCAGAATCATGAAAGACGGATACATAACAATTCAGTGACTTTGTATCTTACTAACAGATATGAGATTGAGGGGAGATTCAGCAATGTACAAAACAAAAGAAAGAGGGTTGGAGGGATTAGGATACTGTTCCTATCTCCTTAACTGCAGTTGTGACCCATCGTCAAGAGTAAAGTAGATTTTTAGAATACTGGAGGATAGAAAAGAAGTTAGTTACACTTGTCATAAGGGGCAAAGTTGATAACCGAGGGACTACGGAGAGATACGACATATGTGATTACCTCTTTGAGCAAAAGATTCAATGTGATGAGATGCTTCTTGTTGGATGCTTGATACTACCACAGTTGTGAATACTCCTCCTTTAAGACAATTATACTATGTTGTCCGGCCCAACAAGTGACTGATGAAGGAAACATATATTTGGGATTTGGGGACTCCATTCCAACACACGTACACAACCTCGATACAGCAGCAAGTGAGAAATACACTGCAAACAACATGCTGATGGAATTCTTGGACTCCATGCCAACGTACCTTCACAACCAGAGCAAACCACAAGCACACTATGAACAAGACAAAAGAAAATCACAAATACAGGCAAAGATTGCTGTTTAAGGGCTCAATGGAAATAAACACTGACAACAGCTTCAGGTAGTACCAAACAATCATTCCCCTGGTGTTGCACATTAGCAACTAAAAAAGGTGAGATAATTGGGCAAAAAACACATCACCAGAAAGTTCAATAATATGTTTATAGAGGGATTTGAATTCTGTAGGAGGAATTTGGGACAGAAGCATGCCTGGAATAACTTTCACTTGCTGGCATGTGGTGTTGGCCCTGCCTGTCTTTGACCGGCATGTGGGAGGATCTCTGGTGATGGGATTTCAGTGGAAGGCAGATTGGCAATGTCTGCAGGTGGCTGTGATGTTGATTTTGCAAAATCTGAAGAGCTTTTTGTGTTCGTGAACTGGTAGTATAGTCCAGGAAATTTTCAGTGACTGGTGTGTTCCAACAGCTGCTGGCTTTCCAGGCATATGATGGTGTTGGCTATTCTCCTGCAATCGTAGACATGCAGTGTATTTAGGGTTTTAGGCTTCAGTTTTGATGGGGCTTTGACAATTCGGTTTAGTTCTCAGAATCATGCTCTGATGCCATGTTGAACAATTGGGTAAAATGGAAGACCTAATCACAATGATAGGTTTCTCCATCTATTTATAGTATATGAAGTACATACCGAGGAGCATAATGCCCTTACTAACTCGCACTTACCAACATATCACTAGCACATGCTAATAATGCTAAATGGTCAAAAAAACGTTAACATGACCATCATCTGAAAGGGAAATGGTTGGCGAGGGCAGTTTGTCTCTTCCCTTTCTGGTGTGGATTTTGTGGGCAGAGGGGCTTCAAGCCCTAGCCGTTTTTTTTTTTTTTTTTTTTTTGGGTCTTGTGTTTCTGTTGAGAAAATATGGTCTTAGTCTGCATACACATTTTTTTGCAATGCGTTAAAGACTTAAAGGCAGGCTTGTAGTATTTGCGCCTTTTAAAAAGTGCCTTGTTATTGTTTTGGCCTGAAAACACCTTCAGGCACACCTTAATGCATGCATTGAGAATGCCTTTTAAAACACTGATGAATAACATATAACTTGATTGACTATAAAAAGACAGATTTACTCTCTTGCTTTCTCTTATAATCTCCTGTATTCTTTATTTTATCTACTTATTGAACCGGTCAAAGAAGTTGAAAGGAGCACAATGGGTTATGGCATATAAAATGTGGTCAAATGTCTTTTCACAATTAGATGACTGTGATTTGTGGATCTATACTTGCATGTGTGCATTCTTAGAATTTAACTGTGTTGTTGGATGAGAGGTTCTATTTGATATGTGGCAAGAGTTCAGGGCCATTTTGGTTGATTTTAAAACCCACGGGAGTATGGGCCAAATTGATACAAGGACAAAGTTTGAGGGGGATGGCCAGATGATAATCCCATATTCTTGCCTAAGTATGTGTTTGAGAAGTTGTAGCATTACCTTTAAATATGTTGCAATCTATAAATTTATCATTTACTTGTGAGATTTTTGTTTTGTTATTATTTATTTATTTATTTTTTTCTATAAGAGATCAGCTTGTGCTATGAAGGACTGACAGAATCTTCATGGGAAGAGGATTCCCTATGCCCTTGAATATTCAGAGAGTAGCATGTAGTGGAGAAAAACTGGAACATTTATGTGTAAGTAGAGAGATAATGCTAAGAACATGTAGGTTATAGGGGTCCCTGCTTTAATGAGGGAAATTAGTTATTGCAATATGTGAAATAACTGGACTTTCCTAGTTCTGAGCTAATGTGCCATTCGTGGTGCAGCTTGATACATTCTGTATCCTTTTAAAACATTATTTATTATAATTTCTCATCCAATGTTTTATTGATTGTATACCATACATTTCTGAATCTTTTAGCTGGTTATAATTTCTCAGGTTGGTGCTGGGGGAACTGGTTTCATTTGGTCATTTTGTGAAGGAGGGAATGATGAGGAATGGAGGCATTCAGTTGCGCCCATTCCTGCAGATAAAATTGCTGAAGTTATTGAAGCTACCGGGGATGACCAGGAGACATTCACTCAAGATGGCAACGTTCTCCTGCCTTCAGAAGAACATTATTCTGAAGATGATGATAATGATGATTCTGTCTACTTTGAGAAAGAGGTGATTAACATGTCCCTTGAAATGCTAATTATGAATATGCACACTTATGCGGTGAACTTTGAACTGGTACCTCTATCATATTCAGGTTGAAGCAACTTTCCTGAGGGCTGTTCACGAAAATGTAATGGAAGATAATGTGATTTTAGAAGTGAACTCACTGAGGTATGTTATATTTATTTTCTGAGGTGTGCTGGATCACTATGCATCCATGATTTTGTGCTAGGGCACTAATGCTCGTGGGAAATAATTTTGGCTTTATTACTGCATTTCAATATAGCATTTTCTTTTGTTCGCTGGAAGTGTGGACCAAAATTGGAGTTTTTGCAAAGCAATGAATCAAGTATGCTTTGCAATTCATTGGCTTACATATTTCTGAGAAGAAAAGGAAAAAAAGGGTCCATCTAATATATCTTTTCTGTTTTCTTCTGGTTCACTTATCTCTCTTTGTTGAAGTACTGGGCAAGCTAACAACCAACATGGCATCTCAGTGGAAATCTTGTTCTCTCTTGCTGCTTTTCATGTGCACGCGATGATGTATTGTTGGTTAATTGAGCTCTTTCTTGCACATTTGTTCTATTTGTTGTTGCCACTTTGGAGTACAATTAGAGTATTATTATAAGAAACTTGAATAGAGTGAACTAGTGTTTTAGCCAGGAAGAGAAGGCAACAATATGATCGAATCTGGCGTGGAGACAAAATACAGGAGTGAAGAAAATGGCAGTTGCCATTGTTGCAACCGTCTAGGACACCTTCGTGTAAAATATGTAATTTTTTTGTAAATAAAAATTGTAAGACGGTGAATAAATCAGGAAAACAGTTATTAAGGGAGTGGTTATATATGCTTTTTGTTAGAAGAAAATATTCTATTTTTGTCATTTTTTGATTTGATTTTTGTCTTTCATGTTATTGTTATTAATAATATGTGAGATGGCTGACCTGGAGCTATACATATGCTCCAGGAAACTGCTGCCTGACTTTTTACTACAACGTGGTATTAGAGAATTGAACTTCTCTAAATCTGATTTAACTGAGTTGATTTTGGGCACTTTTTTTTTTTGTTTTCTTTCTTATCTTTCCCTTGTCAGTTCTCAAACCTTATTTTTTGTTTAGTTTGTCATTTAGGGTCACTCTTCCTCTCATTTAGGCTGTGCAGCATCCTTCGTAGGATGCTGTGTGTGTGTGTGTGTGTGCTCATGGTGGTTTGCTGATGTGAAGTCAGATAATACTCTGTACTGGTGTACTGTTGTTGCTTTCTGCTGTTTCAACTGGCTGGTTGCCTGTTCACTGCCTTAATCCAAGTTATTTTACTTCTACCCCAACCTCATCTAGTACCATTAACACTTACTAGTTTGCTCCTCCTCACTTGTGCACTACTCACTACGTTAATCTAAGTTGTTTTACGTCTATCCCTACTTCTTTTAGGACCATTAACGATAACTAGTTCACTCTTCCCCACTGCTGCACTACTTGACCTGCGTTACAAATATTCCCAAACCATCTAAGGCGCCCCTCCCTTTTCTTATCTTCTATTGGTGCTATGCCTAATTTATTGCGATTATGATCATTCCTTAATTTATCATTTAATGTTACACTGATAAACCACCTTAGCTTTCACATTTCAGCAACTTTCACTTTTCAATGCTGCATATTTTCATGAATGATTTCTTGCAATCTTGTGTCAGTTGCTGAGATGCTTCGATTGTTGTTCGTCACTCTATTTCCTGTTCTTGCCTGCACTCACTTCTTGTTTCTGTCTGCCATAATGCCTGTACCTGCTTCTTTTTTTTTTATTTATTTTGAGATCTCTTTTTTGTTTGTGGTCGAGAATAATGTCTCGTAACAGGTGTGTTAGGTTTTACAAAGAGGCTGTAATCTGGTTTGCAGATGCATTGTCTCTGTTCAGTCAGGTGGAAAGGGGATATCAAAGTGTTCGAATGGGTATTGTTAATGCATGATATACATTGTTGGCCCGCAATTTAACGACTTAAGCTTTTAGCTATAGTAGTATTCTAACATGGTATCAAAGTTGGTTGCAAGGAGGTCTTGCGTTCTAGTCTTGTTGCCTGCATTTATTGTTTATTTGTTAATAATTATCTTATTCCCTACATTGGGTGTTGCGTATCATTTGTTTATATCTCCACATGCTGTCAGGCTGCACGTGTGGGGGAATGTTAAGGCCTGGTATACATTGTTGGCCTGCAACTAACAGCTTAACCTTTTAGGTGAAGAAGTATTCTAACAGGTATTATGCAGTATTGGATGTTGATTCAGTGGATGGAGGTGGGAAAGTACTTGGAGTTAGGCTAGGGTGGAAAGGCAAGACAATTTCAGTGTTTATCCTTGGTTGCACAAAAGATGATGGGTGGCAAAGCTTCACGAATGATTTCTGCGAGTTAGCTAAGGAATTTTGAAAGGATTTTGGAGGTGTAGGTATAGATAGCTCTTCAGGTCACAGATCATGGAGACAGTGTTGGAAGGCAAGAAAGGTGAAGATGAAGGATGTGGTAGCGAAGTTCAATCCGCAAATCAGTGTGTGATGGATGGGAGAGAGGAGCTATTTTGTCGGTGTGGAGGTAACTAGGGTTCTAGATGGAGTTGCATTCTCACAGAGGCATCTAAGCTTGCTTCAGGGAGGAGGTTGTGAAGTGAATTGTGCTGGGATGTTTGATCCTTGTTAGATTTGGGCCAAGTTATTGAAAAAGGAGAAATTCCCATTTTGTCTAAGTTGGCCTCTTATTTGAATGGGCCCTCTGCTTTGGGAAGAATGTTTTGGGCTTTTCTTGGGATACAAAGGGTGATTCTCCTCATTGGGCTTTTCACAGAAGGTTCATGGTTGTAATCAGGGACATCCTTTGGGAAATGTTGACTTGAGCCCTTCCCTGCTGGATTCTAATAAAGGAGCCCAAATTTCTGCTCCTAGATCTCCAAAGATTATAGGGAAGGTGGACTTTCAACCCTCTGTTAATGGACTCCAACCCTATTCTCCAGTTCTTGAAGATGTGAGTCGAATTGACTGAGCCTTGGAGCAAGTTCAGAATGCTAACAGCCTATTTTCTAAACAAGATCGTGGTGTTAAAAATGTTCCTAGTTTCTGAGAGGGACTAGAAGGTTTGGAAAAGAGAGAGAGAGAAGAAGCTGGTCCTGAGGGGGAGATATGGTGTTTCAATTCTGATAAATTTAAGGGTAATAATGTTTATGCTCCTCGGAAGGTGGCTTGTACAAGTGCTGAGATGAGGAAGGTATTTAAGATGAGAGAGAAAAAGTTAGTGCCAAAGTTAAGTACATCCTTCAAACCATTTCCACTGATTTTGGGCAAACCATATTTCATCAAGCACCTAGAAAAGGATCCATTTCCTCAAATTCTAAGCAAGTGAGATACATTCTCCAAACCATTTTGATACATAAAACATGTATCCAGCAACACAGCTTTAGATAGCCTCCTATCCTGCTGCAGATTGTTGGTGTTAACTCTAATATGGGCCACCAAACAAACAAAGGCCTTTATTTTAGGGTGAACTTTGGGCTCCTAGACACTTTGATAGAGGGAAAATATCAGATCGATGCTAGTAAGATGAGCAAAGAGTGACACTTTGATAGAGGGAAAATATCACATCAATCTTTGTAAGATGAGCAAAAAGTGATTTACAAGAATACTTTTTGAAGCCTCCAAAGACCAAAGTCACCAAACTCTACCTTCATTGCTGCTAGAGAACTAACAACCCTCTACTGAAATGAATAAAGCAGATAGCTCCTCCACCTCTCTATCACTCAAAACACCTTCTAAAATGGAAGTATCAAGAAAAAGCATCGCTCTCAATAGTAGTAAAAGAGGAAATCACATCATTATGATGGGAAGAAGGGCGACAAAACTGACCAAAGAAGAGGATTATGCTGCCCTAGTCCGCACGCCACCCGAACATCTTCCGAAAACCTAACACACTTATGTTTCCCCAAATTGAATCTTGTCAATGGATGAAAAAGAGGATAAACTCGAGAAACACACCTCTATGGACTTCCAAAATAGCTTCCAATATCAGAATTAGCTTGCCCCCCTCTTTTGAAACAATCATTTTGCAGGCCAAATTTATGTTTATCACCAAATGCCAAACATAACTGACCTCCAAGGAAAACCTCCACAATTTTTTAGTTGGCAGACATGTGTTTTTAAACACTGAATTATTCAGACCTAACCCACCTTCTTTGTTAGACCAACACACCCCCTCCCACCTAACGGAATAATCTCTCCCACCTCTGTTCTTGACTAAAGAAAATTCCTCATAATTCTATCTATCTATTGTGTTTGCAACCCCCGCCCCAAACAAAATCTGAAAAAGAAAATACTCAGCAATGGAATGGTTAAAAGGGTACTCGAATAAGAGTATTTCAACCACCTAAAGAAAAGAAAGCTCATTTCCATCTATCCATCCAATTGCTTCGCAATCTTAGATACCTTGGATCCCAAAAGGATAATGAATGAGGCTTCCTAACCGAAAGAACTGCTAGATAAATCAAAGGCCACTCTAAAAACAACACTCACTGAGCTGGGGAGGTCATCTCATAAATCTCTAAGGACTAACATTAATAGGGCCACCACTTTTCCTAAATTAATTCTAAATGTAGAGACTGTAAAATTTGTAATAACAATGAGGGTGTTAACAAAAAGTCAACACATTCATCTAACAAAATAATAGTATCATTTGCAAATTGCAAATGAGACACAAGCTACTCATCCACCTCAATACCTCTCACAACCACCCTAGCTACCACCCTATCTATCGTTCTACTTAACACATCCACAAGAAGGACAAAAAGAAAGGGGGTTAATGAATCCCCTTGCCTAACTCCCCTAGAAGAAGAGAACCAATCTTTAGGCTGCTCAATGATAATCATTGAAAAATAAGCAAGCACCCACTAATTCAACTTCCCCAAGCAACTCCAAAACCTGTCCTCCTAGGCACCCTATCCAAGAAAGCCTAACCCACGCTATCATAAGCATTTTCAAACTCTAATCTAACTATGATGGCATACTCTCTTGTAATGAACATCCTCCAATACCTCTTTAGCACCAAGATATCGTCCACAATTTGCCACCCTTTCTCAAAAGCACTATGTACAAGAGAAATAATATCTCCTATATGCTAAACTAACAGCAAAAACGTTAGTTTTGATTTTATATGTACTAGATACTAAACTGTGAGGCCAAAAATTTTCAAAACCTTGATATAGCTATTCTTCTTTGGCACAAGATAGATAAGGTAGAATTCATTCTTCCCAATTTACTATTAACCATGAAACACATAAAAAACCTTCATTAAATCCTTCTTACCACATTCCAAAAAACTGCTGAAAAGAAGCTCTATTGGACCTATAGGGCCCAGGATCCTTGCCTCTTTTAAGACTAATCACTGCCACCCTAACACTCACCTCATTAAAAGGCCTCTCCATGAAAGACATCTGAACATTTGAAATAAGACTCCACTCCAACTTCTTAATCGTAGGTCTTTCTAAATTGTCCTTTGAAAACAAACTTCTAAAAAAGAATCAATGACCTCTTTTGCTATCATTCTCTCATCTGTAGCTAGTAACCTCATTTGCCCATTTGCCACCTTATGAAAAAAATTCAAATTTGCAGTCCCTAGCCCTAGCCCATTTAGATTCCCCTGCTCCCTTTTAAAAACTCTAACTTCTCCAAACACCTCTAAATCCCACTTTTTAACTCATAAATCTGAAAAGTTTTCCAACTAGCAACATGACAACTAGTCAAAGACTCCGTATGCAAATCATGAAAACCATGATGGTCCATCCTCATATTCTCAAACCAAAAGGAAGTAAGGCCCCAACTAATCTTTCGAGGCTCCAACCAATCAAGAAGATGATAAGAAACAGGCCCAACTTGAATATCTAAGTGAGATCAAGAAATTTATCCTTGCAAACTTTTTAGTGAATGAAAATGATTTGACCTACTACATTGTATCCCCTACTGACAAAGTAAATAGAGCATTTTGCAACTGATTATCTCTCAAACCATAGTCTCTAATGAAGCCATCAAAAGGTTGCATACTAGTCGAAAACCTCCTCCCAAATCTCACAACATTAAAGTCATCCCCAATCACCCATCTAGGATAACACGACCCATTACACTCTCATTTCTTCTCAAAATTGAGATCTAAAAGTATGTCTAGAGGGCCATAAACCGAAGTAAACCTCCACTACCCCCTACCCTTCGCTTCTAACAATGTTTACTGGGGGAAAACCCCTAACTTGGTCCACTAACTTGGCCACTAACTTGGCCACCTAAGTGTCTTGTATGTGTCGGATACTACCAAACCGGGTAGTTTATTGAGTGCTTATGTTGCTTTTGTGGTTTGCGCTGTTTTGCATAGTATAGTAACTCCTAATCCTAGGATATTTTGACCTATATTTTGTGTCATAAGTGCCTCTTAAAGTTCTAGATCTTTGAAGTTTTTGTGCCAATGTGTGCTTCTTCATTTTGTGTTGTTCCCATGTTATTCATTTCAATATTGGTGTGTGCTGATTGTAGTGTATTCAGGATGGCTTCGATGGTTTTCACAAAGAGAGCCTTGTTTATACTGTTAATGTACTTATCACCACCATCAAATTGGTTGGCATCCATATCTCCCTGTTTTGCGTGTGTATATTAACCCAAAAGAGAAGTCCAAGTATCTATTGCAGTCTCTTTCTTATCTAGAATCCAAGGATTATGAAGATTGGATGAAAGAGAATGATGTATTTCTTGTCTACGAAGGGCATGTGGGAGGAACTCAACATTTGTTAATGAGATAGTTCCGACATTGAGATTGTTAAAAGGCAATGGGCAGAGTTCTTGGTTGTCAAGTTTCTATTTGCATTGAGCCTTAAGCTTCAATGCATCCACAATCAAATTCATGAGTAGAGCTCTTGAGCATATTGTAGTCTTTGACACTTCAATTGCACTTGGACACTCCCTTGGGGCATAAGTGTATCATCTACCATGTCCCAAGAGGTGTATAACAATCTTGCTTGCATGGCTCTACAACTCCATACTCGGTCTGTTACAACTAGTTGGGCTTCTTGCCTCTTCATCCTCACCTTGGGTTATTGATTTTGATGCCCCCTCCCCACTTGATTGGTATTCCTATTTATTTAAGTTCTTGATACTCGCTATCTTTTACACTCTAAGGTTAGTCTTACTAATGGTTCACTTACATCATTTTTTGGCTGTGCCAATAATCTTCCTTTACTTATTTTTTGTGTTATGCATTCCTAAATTTCCATTGATGTCTCGAACTTCTTATCAGTTAGTCAACTAAGTAATCTCAAAGCAGTTCTGTGACCTTGTTTTGTTCTCATTTTGTTGTAAAAGATTATGAGATGGATAAAGGACTGGTGGAGGGCTTGAGAATGATGGAATATACTAGTTCGATGATGGTGGTGGTAGATCAAGTTATTGTCATATGGTTTCTTCAATTTTTACTCTCGTTTTGGGTCATCCCTCCCTTTAAAAACTGCACATGTTCAAGCCTTTTCAATTTTGAGTGTCCTATTTGTCAATTAGGAAAGCATAATGGGACATCTTTTTCGTCTAGAGCGAGTTTCATGGTAATTGTTGTCTTTCTTTCTATGGACACGAAATAGCTTTTTAGTGTGCTTGCTATTCTATGAGTTTTTGAGAAGATGTCAGGGTTAAAACTTAATTTCTATAAGAGTTGTTTGGCTGGATTGGGCATAGACCCTAGCCTTTTTGCTAGGTTAGCAGGCTATGACATGGTATTTGAGAGGTCTGCTAGGAGCTTCGACGGTGGAGAGGTGCATTTTTCACTTTTAAGGGGTTGCGTTACTTTTGCTCATGCTTGTATTTATTTTTCATTATTTATCCTTTTGTGCAATGTGTTAATGAGGGCTTTCTGGTGGTTGAGCGATGGTGAGCGTGAGGGAGATCATAGTTGGGTGGAACATTGTGAGTAGGTTTAAAAGGGAAGGAGGCCTTGGTCTAGGTGATTTGGTGTCTATAAACATCTCCTTGCTGGGGAAGTGGTTATGGTGTTTTCTCTTAGAACCTAACTTTGGTTTGCAGAAGGCTATTCGCAATAATTTTTTTTTTTTTTTTTTCATGGAATGGGTTAGATGCTATTGTTGGAATTAATATGACTTTCTCTATTCTAGAGAAATCTGTGTCTTAAATATATATATAAACGTTGTTATAAAGTGGGTAATAAGGAGTGCCTTTGGTTATTGGTTTCCTTCCTTTTGTTGTCTATAGCAGCCTTTCTCATTTGCAAGAAGGCAGCTTTTCATGGGATTTTCATTTTGGAAGGGATCTCAATGAGGGAGAAACTAATGAGCTTGCTTCTTTCAGCATTATACTTTATTCATTTCATGCCTAGGTGGGAGTGATAAATGCATTTGAAATCTTGATTTTCCTTGGGATTTCTCGTGCAATTTTTTTTTCCCCTCTTATTTACCCATTTACCTAATGTCATTCTCTTTGGCCTTTATTCTCTAGTTTGGAAAGATAAAGTTGCTTCAAAGATCAAGGCCCTTTTCTTGAGCACCATTCTCGAGAAAATCAATTTTAATGATCTTTTTTTAGACTTGAAGACCCAGGTCCTATCTCCTAATATTTGCGTTCTCTGCTTCGAGCATGGAAACCTACTTTCACTTGTTTTTACATTTGTCCCTTCTCACGAGTCTTTGGAGAAAACTTGGTGTGCCCAATGTGAAGGACCCACAAAGAGGGCCGCACAATACTCATCGAGAATTGTCCCCTAACTGAATCAGCCAAAGTTCACACATTCAAGCTTGTAGGCACAAGAATCATATTTGTCTCTCAACAAAAGTGGTAGCACTAATTGTAATATTAAGGCGACCACAATTTATAAAGGCAATAGTTGGTCATGTAGAAAGCATCCATAGATCAACAAAGTGCACCATGTTCATATATACTAAAACACAACGATAATAGTGTCTACTTATTTTATTCAATTAACAAAAATAGTTTATTTATCAATACAAATCCCTAGAGTATTACATATAGAGTCATTATCTCACCCTTGTTATCCCATTAATTGTCACCCCTTAACATTCTTCCCCACTCATTTTACCAACGTCCTTGTCAATTTGCTATAAGAGGTCTTCAATCTTCTGGTTGAGCTGTTGCTGCCTTAGAAATCTTGAATCTTTTGTGCGGCATGGTAGAGGTCTTCGATGTTCTACTAGTTGTTCTCTTCTCCTCCCAACCCTATTCATCTAATCAAGTATTGTTCTTGTTGATGACCTTCTTCGTTGATGAATCTATTTGCAAAGGTCTCTTCAACATTTCTCGTTGTAGTCTTTTTTCTAGAAATGGTTGAGCTCCTTGACTTTTGTTGACCAAGATCTTCTTCATCTACATGGGATGGCTATAAGTTGCTGACATGGAAAACAAAATGGACTGGTCGTCTATGGCTTTTCATCCACTTTGGCTGTTCAACTCGGTAAGTTTTATGTCAACTTTTTTTATCACCTTGACTGGGTCTTCATATCTTTGAAGGAGTCTTTTGTCCTTGGTGCGAAGGAACTAAAATGTTTATGGTGGCACTTTCACTAGCATAAGGTCCCTATCTTCAATTTGTTGTGGATGTCTCCCTCTGTCTGGACATTTCTTCATATGCTTTGAAGTTTTTTCCAATTGAGCTCAAGTTACTTCATAGCCATTAAGGGTGTGTGGGAGGGCCGATTGTTGACCTACCACAATCTAAAAAGGACTTCTATTAGTTGTTGCATAGAATTGTACTGCGTCCAATAGTGAAACCCAACTTTTCTAGTTAGTGTTCACAAATTGTCGCATGTATTTTTTCAACAACCTAGTAAAACATTCTATCTAATTTGTTTGCAGGTGGTAGCTTGTGGAAAAGTTGAGGCTCAAGCCCATTAAGCGAAAGAGTTGACCTGAAAATTTGCTAATGAATCTAGCATCCCGATTGTTGATACGACTCTTTGGGACTCCCTATATTTCAAGACATGCTTAAAGAATAAGTAAGCTATCTATTTTGCAGAACATGGTTTTGAAATGGGCATGAAGGTCACATACTTCGAGAATTAATCGATCACTACCAGAATTGTATCATGGTCTTCCACTAAGTAAGGAGGTAATGAAATCTAAGGAGGTACTATCCTATGGCCTTTTTTGTACTGGCAGAGGCTCTAACATCCCGGAGTCTTCCTCTCAACTTTGTCTTATTGACAAATCAAGAAATTTTTCATATAGCCCATCACATCATCTTCCATTTGTGGCCAATAGTACCCTTACTTGATCGAGGCATGAGTTTGTTGCCATCCTATATGTCTGGCCAATAAAGTGTCATAACACTAGTTTAATAATGTCGTCTATAAGTTTTCAGATTTAGGCACAAATAGTTTCCACCCTTTTGCAATCTAAAGGTTGTCTTCTATCAAGAAATTGTTAGGCTTTCCCTTCTTCCACTACTTTCATCAATGCTTGGCCTGTTGGCCTACTTTCAAAAGTTTTCTAATAAGGTCTTTCATTGATAGGGTAGCCTTGCTAGCTGACCAATGGCTTACCAATTTTTGTGTTGCCAGTTCTATTTTTTTGCTCAAAGAATCAACCATTTAATTTGTTCGTCCTGCCTTATGCTCAAAGTGGAAATGAAATTTTGGTGGTTGCTCTTGCCAATAGGCTTCCATCGAAGTTAACCCTAGTTGAGATAAAAAGTGAGTGACTACTATGTTGTTCTTCTTGACCATAAATCGGGACCCTAAGAGGTAAGTGTCTCCAAACACGGAGGTGGTGTATCACAACTAGAAGTTCTTTATTTTTGGGATGTATAGTTTTGGTTTGCACTAGTTAATTTTCGGCTTTCAAATGCAATCAGACGACCTTGCAGAAGAACCCCTCCTAATGTAAAATTATATCCATCTGCTTGGACTTCAAATGAATTCATTATATAAGGAAGGGTTAACTTTGGGTCCCTTGTAATTTTCTTCTTCAGCTCATTGAATGCAAACTCACAATCTTCCAACCAACACCAGTTTACTCCCTTTTTCAACAAGTCTATCAACGGTACGAATTTTGTGGAGTATCACTTTATGAACTTGCTATGGTGGCTCACTGAAGTATGGCAGTGGTTGGTTGGATCCATTCATATTTGCCCTTCCTTAATAAAATGCCCCAAAAACTTGATACATTTATGAGTAAAGGCATATTTCTTCCCTTTTAGGTACAACTAATTTTCCTGAGCATTTGGAAGACCTGACATAGATGTTCTTTGTGTTTAGGTATCGTTGATCTAAACATTACAACATCCTCGAGGTAGACCACTACAAATTTGTCCAGATGGCTCCGAATAACCTAGTTCATTAATGTACAAAAAGTGGCAGGTGCATTTGTTAGTCCAAAAGTCATAACAAGAAATTCAAATGCTCCATATCTAGTAACAAAAGTGGTTTTTAGTTCATCTCTCTCAAGAATGCGCACTTGGTGGTACCCTAATCCTTGATTCATCTTGGTAAAATATTTGGTGATTTTTAATTGGTCGAAGAGATCTACTATTAGGGGGATGGGGTACTTATTTTGAATCGTCACCTTATTCAAGGCTCGATAGTCCACACACAAGCGTAAGATCCCATCCGGTTTCTTTAAGAACAAAACAAGGGCTCCAAAGGGTGTCTTTGATGGTTGAATAAACCCATGTTCAAGTAACTCATTTAATTGCCTTCAAAGTGGAACCATATGGTAAGTAGCTTGGACATGCTATTTTACCCTAGGAAGAAGTTGAATCTCATGGTCCACCACTCCACCTGCTTTCAAGGTGGCAACACCTAGGCACCTGATTTGGTATCAGATCGTTGAATTCTTCAAGAATTTCCTTAATTCCAATCGGACACAAAACTTGGTTCTTTGCCACTTGGATCTATTGGAAACACTAAAAATGAGGGTTCTCTTCTCTTCAACCCTTTTTTAACTTGAAGGGCTAAGAGCAATTTCTTTTCATTTAAAGCGCTACAGGCTACTAGCACAGTACAAGGTGTATCCCTCATCAAGAGGTAGTTTGCAATGGTACTAGAACAACTTGAGTAATCTTGAGTAAGTCTATCCCCAATACCATGTTGAAATCATCAAGAGATGTCACTATGAAGTCTACACATCTTGACCAAGGACCCATTGGACAAGCTACCTTTGAAGCAACACCTATGGTGGACAAAGCTTCTAAACTCACCGCCTTCAATTTTCCTGAATCCTTGTCAACTTGCAATTTTATCCATCGAACTTAGGTATCAACAATGAAGTTGTGAGTGGCGACTATGTCGATCATCGCCTTGGTATTCTTTCTATTTAGTCTTAGGTCAACATGCATAAGACCCTTGTCTTGTGATTTTTCGATAAATGCCTGACATTCAAGGCCCCCCCTCCACTATATCCTATTTTTCCCTTGTTTTCTCTTTTGTGGCTTCTGTTCCATTTCTTGGGGCCTTCTAATCAGGACATTCAGCCATTCAATTACCTGATGAGGAGCTTTGCAGAGAAAACTAGAAATAGATGGTTGGTTTCTTCCCAGCTATTGCATATTTGCCCCTCTTTAGATGAGAAGTATCTCCTCTCACTGCCAAAGTTATGAGGCCTTCAGTTCCCTCCTTCAATTGTAGGCATGTTCATCTTATTGAGCCTCTGCTCATTGTTAGTGGAAGTTAGGTTTTTCCTCTTTATATGGTTTTCTAAGTAGTCATCTAATTGTTTCGCGACAACGAGAGTAGAGGGAAGGTCACAGATTTCTTGCCTTCATAACTCATTTTTAGGCCTTGTCTTAAGCCCTCATAAAATATGAAACGATCTATCAGACTTTGTCATGTCTTTAATATCAAGCATCATGACCTGAAATTCTCGTTTGTATTCCTTGATCGAACCAGTCTGTTGTGGATCATACACTTGCAGCGAGCAATGCACTCTACATTTTCTGAGTAGAGTTGTGTCTTTGTGGTATGTTTTAATTCATCCTATATATTCATGGTGCAACGATTCTTTTGGATGTCTTCGCATTTGGTTCTCCACTACAACTTTGCATCGTCCATAAGGTGCACCATTGAAAGTACTACTTTGTCCTCGTCCAATTCAATTCGAGAGCACTTGAAACAATGTTCCAAGTCGAAGATGTAGTAGTCCAATTCTTTTGAATCACAAGGCCCACCATAAGATTTTGGGTCTGGTAATTTTATTGAGGCCCTTTCACTAGCATCTACCATGTTGTCTCTTAGACATTGGTGCCTTTGGGTTCAACTTGGCACTGAACTCCTACACTTGGTTTTGAATTTGATCTATTGTGTTCTAAAACTTGCCCATTTTCTTCAGATCTTCCTTTAAAGAGCTAATGGAATCCTTGACATGTTGTGCAAGTATGTAAAAATTCTCATTAAGCTCTTTAAAATAGGCCTTAAGCTTAACTGGCCCTCCCCCTTGGGATGGTCACGATGGCAACAAAACCTTTGTCTCTTTTAGCTTACTTTCAAAGACTTACAATTGCTCAATATTCATATGGAAGGCCTTAAGATCTATAGGTCCAATCTCTAGGGATTTTACACATGGAATAAGGTTATGTAGTTCCACAATCCTTTCCTCAAATTCGGATGGACAATAGAGGATCCCTCTATCGTTTACATGGGCATGCTCAAGCTCTTTCGACAATTTAACCACAAATTCCTGGAGTTCAAAGCACGTCAATGCACTCTGTCTCAACAAACTTAGAAGTTCTCAGGTTACCACTCATGTTGACTGACCATTGTGCTATGATACCAACTATTATGGACTTGCTAAGGTTGACATTGGAGAGGGCTGCTCAGCACTCATTAAGATCTCTCCCCCAACCGAGTTAGCCAAAATTCTCTTGTTCAAGCTTACAAGCAGAAAAATCACATAAATCCCTCAACAAAAGTGTCAACATTGGGAGTAATATTAAGGTGACCACAATTCATATAGGCAAGAGTCAATCATGTAGAATTCATCCATAGATCAAAAAAGTTCACCACAACGATGAATAGTAAAACACAACAATAGTAGTGTCAACTTATTTTATTTAATAAAGAAGGCAACAGTACAAAGATTAACAAAAATAATTTATTCATCAATAAAATGCTTGGAGAGTTGCATATAAAGTCATTATCTCCCCTTTCTTATCCAAGTACATTGTCACCCCGTAACACCCAGCCTCTTTGGAATGTTTTTGTATTAATATGTTTAGAGGGTGGGGGCTTTGGTAAGAGAAAGGAGAGGAAAGCTTGATTGCAGCCTATTGTTTTGATTATTATTTGGTGTATTTAGTTAGAAGGAAACACTAAAATTTGTGAAGATGTTGCCACTTGCCACTTCCAATAATGTGCTTTGGAGCAGATTTTTATTTTTGGTGTCCCTTCAGTGTTCGGAAAATGGATTCTTGTGGCATGTTTCTTTGGAAGACCTGCAATGGGTGGCTTGCATTACTCGTTGAAGTTCCCTTTTTGTTTAGTTTCTTTGTTATTGTAAATTTGTAATCGGAGGATATCTTTTTTTCCTTGCTTTTTTTCTTTTCCGTTTTTTCTTTCTTTCTTTCGTGCACTTCTTTGTTTTTTTTTTTTTTTTTTAAAAAAAGTAGTATCCTTTGACGATGATTTTTCGCATGTGATCAAGATCTATCTGTTAAAACTGAAATGTTAATTTCGTGATGTATTTACCCAATTATACCAAGAAATAATATCTTAATTTGATAGTGATATTCAAAATTTTCAATCTGATGATGTACTTGAATTTTTGTTCAAAATGAGCTTTAATTTTTTGCTTGGCCAAAAGGGATATTGAATCAAACATCATTTTTACATGCCCCTCAGGAAAATAGAGTAGTTGAACGGAAAAATAGATATTTAGGTAGCATAGTAGGGTCTTTGCTCTTTTATATGCTTGTTCTTGAAATTCGTTCCATTGATGCTCTTCCTACAATCTGTTTTCTGTTTAACATTATTCCTCCTAGTGTTCCAGGAGGCCATATTCTCTATTCTTTCATGTACCCTAAAACAAACATGTTCTCTTGTTAGGTCTTGTGTCTTTGGCTGCATATGTTTTTGTCCATGGTTCACATATTGGTCATGACAAGTTCTCCTATTGTGTTGTTTAGCATATCTTTGTTGTATACTCAAGAACTTAAAAAGGGTATGGATGTTACATTGTTATGATCCTTACACTCTTAGGAAATATGTTAGTGGATATGTTGAGGGGACGCCTTATTTTTGTAGTGTCGTTTATTCCTTGGATGAATCTATTTTGAGTCCTTCAATGATTTCTAGTTCCCCCTTCTGTGCTAGTCCTCAAGCTCTCAACGATTTCCAAATCAAAAACGATATGTTACTAAAGTAAAGAAACGTTTACAAACTACAAAAGTAGGTATTGACATAACTACCATGACACACTTGCTTCTTTTGCCCTTCACTGTGTCAACTTTTGGTTTTAGAAATCCGTCCTAGCCTGACTTGGATTTGCCAATTGCCCCTTGAAATTGTAGCTCAACTCAACAACTAATTCTATGCATTCTTTTGCATTATCTATTTTCTATTTTTCTATCCTTCCTCACATGTTGAAGTGCTCTCTATGCTAGGGTGCAAGCATGCAATGGATGTAGAAATGGATGCCTTGGCTCCTCGAGGGACATGGGGTTTGGTGGATCTTCCTTTCGGAAAGGAGTTGGTTAGGTGATGTTGGGGCCTGCACCATCAAATATAGTCCTAAGGTGTCTATTGAACAGATTAAGGCTTGATTGATTGATACGCTCAAACATATGGTATTGGTTATTTTGAGACCTCTCATGTTTCTTGAGTAAATTTTGTTCATTTATTGATGTTGTTGGTTGTTAATTTTGACCGTTTCATCAATTGGATGTGAAGAATGCCTTCTTGTGTGGTGGTTGTAGGAAAAGGTATATATGGAGCAACCTTTTGGATATGTTGCGCAAGGGTAGGAGGGTAAGGCACGAAGGTGGCATAAGACCATTTATGTTTTTAAGTAGTCTCCTCGAGCTTTGTTTGATAAATTTAGTATGGCGGTTTCTACATTTGATTCTATTCAGTGCTACTTTTATCATTTGATTTTTGTTCGAGATAAGGAGACTACTATGGTACTTCTAGTAGTTTATGTTAATTATATCATCATTGGAGAAATGACAATGATGTGAGATTGCGAAATTCAAAGAATGGCTTGAGGCAAAATTTGAAATCAAGTACTTGGATATTCATGATATTAAGATTGTGTGGTGTATGTATTAAATGCATCTCAGCAAAGATATTGAGAATGAATGGTGTTAGTATTAAATCCTTCTTGATGAAATACATGCTGGACTTGGTAAGTGAGAATGATATTTTGGGAGCTAAATCAGGTAATACTCCAAAGATGAAGTTGTATAGGAATGTTGAATTGGAATTTGATGACAAATGTCGGCATAGGTAGTTGGTAGGCAAGTTGATCTATATGTTTATTGCTGAAGTTTACAGAAAATCCAAAACAACCACATTTTGGGATATTGTTTGTAGGATTCTATGGTATTTCAAAGGCTTTCTTGGTAGAGTTTTGATGTAAAAATGTATTAGAAGTTGTGAGATCATAGGATACTCTGTTATAGACTGGGCAGGCTTTGTTGATGGTCGAAGGTGTACTACTAGATATTTTGCATTTGTGGATGATAACTTGTTACGCGGCATAGCAGAATCTGTAGCAAGATCTAGTGCTGCAGAAAAATATCGAGCCATGGCTTGAGTGGGCTGTAGTCACAGCCTTAGAGCCTCTTTTGTCGAAGATGGGATTCTTGGTTACAAAACCCTTAGATATGTTTTGTGATAATCAAGATGCCATTTATATTGCTAGCAGCCCAGTGTTTCATGCGAGGACAAAGCACATTAAGGTTGACTATTGTTCTGTGAGGAATGCAGTTTTGAACAAGGTTATGACTGCATTTATGAAATCTATGGATGGGAAATGTTTTCATGAAGGCTTTATTTAAGCGTGCATTGTCTAATGGTTGTGAAAAGCTGGGGTTATGTGATATTTATACACATCCAGCTCAAGGGGGAGTGTTAAAGAAAAAGAATATGCTATTAGTAAATGTGGTTTAAGTTGGTGTTTCTTGTCTTTCATGTCTTTTTTATTACTAATGTATAATGATGCGGACCTGGAGCTGGACATTTATTTGATGAAACTGCCGCTTGACTTTTTCCTTCTTTTCTTCCCCTCTTGTTTATCTCTAACACTTTTGGTTTAAGACTTAAAAGTCTCTTTTGTTGGTAAAATTGTTTCCTAATAGGAAAACCACGTAGAACCTTTTACCTCCATATTAAACTACTTAATATTTGACAAAAAACTTAAAAATCTATACTTTCGCCACTCAGATTATATATATATATATGGTAAAAAGACACTTATAATAGCTGGCCATCAAGGGTATGGCAGCCTGAGGTACAAAAAGTCACCACTTATCTTGTATATAAATTTGAAGAGGTGAGAAGAAAATAGATCCCTTAATGTGTCTCATTTCAAGAAAGCCTCACATCTCAACTAATCCAAGTCACCTACTTGAAGCCTTTGTTTGCCATTTAGCTTTATGTAGGGCAGTATTTTTTTTTTAAAATTCTTGCCTGCCTTATCCTGATTTTTTTGCCATGATTAAATGATTTTTGACAACTGTCACTCATCTTCTCATCAATTTTTACTATTAAAACATTCTCCATTGTAGCAACTGAGTTTCATTGAATGCTATTTATGCTTCTTTTGTTATTATTTCGTTTGCAAATATTTGTTTGAACATGATATTTTATTTAATACTTTGTACATTTATGGAGGATTGCATGCTTAGTAGTGTTTTGCCTCATAATTTCATAACCTAATCAATGCATCAGGTTATCATACAATATGACATCTGTGGATTGTGCTAGTGCAATATTTTACTCAGTGATGAAATTGGCTTTAGAAGCACTGCATACTTCAACGAGTAAGTTTATCTTGAACTTGTTATTCATTTTCTGTTTTGCCTACACTCAGACATAAAACATTCATCATAAAGCGTATTTGTGTGTTGTGAATTGAATAGCAAAATCTTTGTTTTCGGATGAGAAAATGATAATTTATGAGGTGGTGTATTTGGTCTTTCATAGTGGTCATCTCAGTCTTCTTCTTATGCTTCTCCTTGTAATAGTTGGGCCATGGTTAGCACTGCCTCTTCCTGTGGTGTGGAAGTGTTGGAGGATGAGGATGATGTTTGGGTGGCAGTTGTGGTAGAGGTAGTGTATCAGTGGAGTTGGTCGTGGCAGTTCTAGCGTCTGCACACATTACAGCAAGGACAATCATTCTTTAGATCAATCTTCATGCAAATTCGACTTAGGCCAATGAGTTGCTTGCAGAGGTTGATTCTAAATATTAACACTTCAAGTGTGTGCCACACCATTGGGGAATTTGGTACAGTGTCTATGGTGTCTTGAGAGGAATATAATAATCTTGTCCACATGTTTAATGACTTCAAATTTAGTCTTTTATATCTAGTGCTACTATGGCCTATTCAGGTACAATTGAGCTGCTTGCCTCTTCATCCTCCTCATTGTCAATTATTTATTTTGTTTCCTCTATCATATGACAAGTAGTCCTACTTTATTTCAATTGTTGAAACTCACTACTTCACCTTCAAGGTTGCTTTTGATGATTAGTTACGTGATTCTTGTTGTGGCAATATTCTTTTGTTTCCTTTTATTCCTCTTTCCTCCTTATGTTACATGTGTCAAAATTTCCCCAGTGCATTGTTATTACTTTTTTAGTTAACAAAATCTCATAATTAATCTATGACCTTCGTTTCTTCGCATTGTTTTATTCATGATTGAAGAGGATTGGTCGAGAGTGTGAGAGGGATGGCCTATACAATTTCAATGGTTATGGTGGTAGATAAAGTTTTGTATAGCTTCTTCAATTTATACTCATTGTGTCTCTTTCGATCAGTGGTATGCTTGTTTGGATCATCCCTAACAAAATTTTTATCTTGTTCAAGTATATTTCTCATTTTTGAGTATTCTATATGTCAATTAGGAAAGTATATTAGGACATCTTTTCCATTTAGAGTTGATTGACATAGTAAATGTTTTCTCAAGTCTCGCTATTTGTTTTCTCTTTTTCATTTAGATGTTATGATTTGTGTAAAGTCAAGAATTTAATTGGTCATCAATATTTGTGTCCCTTGTGGATGCTTTTTCACATATGACTAGGATCTATTAGTTTAAAGATTGGTTTGAATTTCTCAATGGATTTATTATTCTACTAGGGGATAAAAATTTGAGCTGGCATTATTATTCAAAATTTTTCGTTGTGATATTGTGCTTGAATTGTTCAAAATGAGCTTCAGTTTTTTTAATTTGCAGATTATTCATCAAACATCATGTGTAAATGCCCCTTAGCACAATAAATTAGCTGAATTAAAAAATAGACATCACTTGACATGGTCGAGTCTATACTCTTTTATATGCATGTTCTTACAACTCGTGTAAATGCCCCTTTCTACTACTTGTTTTTTAGAGGAAGGCCCCTAGTGTTCTAGGTGGACAAATTCTGTTTTCTTGTGTCCCCTCAAGAACATTCATTCCCTCCTTATGCAGTTAAATGTTTTCATTGTGTACTCAAGAACTTAGAAAGGGTATAGATGTTATGATCCTCACAATCCTAGGAAATCTATTGGCGCAGATGTTTCCATTTTTAGAGAGTCCTTGGATAAATCTATTTTGTGTCCAAAAGATTTCTAGTTTCCTTGTCCCTTTGGAGGCACTTTCAAATCTATCAGTTATTGATTGAAACAAACAATTAGGGGCTTATGAATGAAAGAAAGCAAGCATAAACATCATTGCCATCATTTTGTTGCCTCTTTTTCCCTTTAATTTTCAATCTCTCAAGTTCTATCCATCCTAGTGTGATTCGGTTTTGGCAATTGCTCATGATAAAGGTACCTGAACATGTACTTACCATTTAGTCGTCCTTGGTTTCTTATTTTATTGCTCATGTTTTTGTTCCTTATCTTGTTTGTTCTTTTGCCTTGTTTATTTCCGTTATTTCTATCCCTCATTTACCTATTAAAGTGCTTGCCACGCTTTGGCAGAAGCATGTAATGCATATAGAGGTAGATCCTTGGCCACTCCAGAGACGTGGGATTTGGTGGACCTTCCTCCTAGTGAAGAGTTTGTAGATGTCATTGGGTGTAACCGTGTAACACGATTAAATATGTTTCTGACCACTCCATTCAATGGCTTAGGGCTTGATTGGTTGCCCCCTGCCAATAGGTGCACCCACCCAACATATGATATTGACTATTTTGAGACCTTTCCTCTTGTTTCTTGACAATGTTCATATATTGATCTTGTTGGAGTTAATTTTATTGGCCCTTATACCACTTTGATTTGAAGAATGCCTTGTATGGAGATTTATTGGGACTTGTATACATGGATCAACCTCCTAGGTAAGTTGCACAAGGGGGGAGGATGGTAGGGTATGTCGATTGTGTAAGGCCATGGATGATCTTAAGTAGTCTACTTGAGCTTTGTTTTGCAAATTTTGTGTGATGTTCTCTACTTTTGGTTTATCTAGTGCTACTCTGATCATCGGGTATTTATCGTAAGAAAAGCAGATATGTGCAATAATTCTAGTAGTTGATGATATAGCGGGATTGCATTGCATATGTTAACAATAGCTTCATATGAAATTTCATATCAAGGACTTTGGTACTTTTGGTTGCGTTTTTGATATTGAGATTGTACAGAGTAAGAAAGGTTGAAAGTAGAAACTATTTCAGTGAAAATATACATTGAACTTGCTCAATGAAACTGGTATGTTGGGAGCTAAACTAGTTGATACTCCCATGAATCCCAATGTGAAGTTGTTTACGTTGCTGTTTGTTGGGTTCAATAGTATCTTAAAGGCTCTATTGGAAAACGGTGGGCTATATATGTAGTAGAAACTGCGAGATCATGGGATACTCCAATGCAAATTTGGCATGCTGTCTTGTAGTAAGATCTAGTGCTAGAGTTCACACCGTGAGTGAGCTTATGTGGTTGAAGTCCGTGTCAGAGATGGTATTCTTGGTTATGAAATCTATATATGCTTTATGATAATCAAGTTGCCATATATATTGCTAGCAACTCAGTGTTTCCAAAGAGACCAAAGCACATGGAAGTTGACCCTCATTTTGTAAGGGATGCTGTGTTGAAGAAGGTGAGAGAACTTGATTTGTAAAATCAGTGGCTCAGTTAGATGATGTCTTCATGAAGACTTTGTTTATGCTTGCCTTGTATAATTGTTGTGATGCATTGGGATTAGGTAACTTTTATATACCGCTAGCTTGAGGGGGTTAAAAGTTGTTCCCTTGTGCCCTGTAGATCATAGGTTCGAGGCGTGGAAACAACCTCTTACAAAAATGTGAGGTAAGGCTACGTACTATAAACTCATTTTGGTCCACCCCTTCCCTTGGCCCCACGTACGTGGAAGCTTTGTGCGCTTGGCTGCCCTAACTTGAGGGGGAGTCGTACAAGAGAATAATGCTACTATTATACTAATTATGTGGCTTGGCTGGGGGCATTTTTATATTTTATGTCTTTATTATTAATATATAAGAGGCCGGAAGACATGGAGCTGTACACATGCTCAAGGAAACTACCGTCTGATTTTTCCTCTTCCTTTCTTCTTTTGTTTTCTTCTTCTCTCCTCCACCCCTTACTTTACAACATTTCCTACTATATTCCGTATGTTGTCACTCATCCATTTAATAATGAACGTTACATTCATGTGGAATCTATGGTTGGCTGTTTTGTTGTCACTCTAGCCGTGAAGGATTTACCTTAAATATATCGCATTTTTATACCTACTACTAATTTTGCAAATTTTTACCACAATTGGTGCTTTCTCTCTCATTTTTTTCTTGGATGGCCCAATTCTTTGGTAGAAATGGCTTTTATTTGTTAGTAGGTTCTGCACTGGGAGTTCACTGTGTTCTACGCTGCAGAGTAGAGGTTTTTCCTTGCTTTTTTGTGCCTTTTAAGAAGGGAAAGGGGGAAAAGGAAAAAAGGTAGGATAACATTTGTGGTGGGACTAAAAAAGGAAAAGGGGGAAAAAGAAGAAAGAAGGATAACATTTGTGGTGGGACTAGTATGACTTGGTTGGTTGCATGCTGGCATTATGATTCTTCTTATTGTGCTGTCACTGCTGTGTTGGTGGTGGCGCTGTAGGTTTGAAAACGTATGCATAAACAAATTATTCGTGGTGCCATTGTGTCGATTAATGTTTATATTTTCCATAGCCATATGTCGTGTTCAATCATTACCTTTACATGTGTACTGTGAATGCAACTTACAGTTGACATATACCTAGTGAATTTATCTTGCAGAAGAATTGCATAGAAACGTTGGGGATGTTATCACTAGATGGCAGAAACTTTTGAAGTATTACCTACCTGGCTTAGATGAGCAGGTTTGTGGTTGTGCGTGTGCATGTGTATTTATCTTGTTGAACAATTGTTGCACCCATTCCTTTCACAATGGAAATTTGTTCATTTTCATTGGTATATATAACTATGGATTTTATAGGAAGCCTCTTCTGTTGTGAATAAGTTAATCCTTTCTGTATATAACATTTTAATTTTTTTTTTTATTAATCTTCAAGTTAATGTGAACCATATAGTTGTGAATATTGAAGGATTTATCATGCACTTCTTGGACAATTGTATAATGTGAAAAAACATGTTGGCCCAAAGGCAACCCAAGAGGAGGGGGGTGAATTGGGTTTAATAAAAGTTAATATGCTTGATACAAAATTTAAAGCAATCAAGCAAATACACAAATATAAAATCAATTAGATCAAAAAGAGAAGGAAAGAGAAATGCACAAACTTTTTTATAGTCGTCCGGAATCCTTGTCTACATCTGCTCTCTTTAGACCAGTACTCTTGAGGTTCCACTATTACTTTGTTTAACGGAGACCATAGAACCAATTTACAACCCATTGTTTTAACGGAGACCACGCAAATTAGAACCCTTGTTTTCTATGGAGACGAGGAAACCAAATTAACAAAGCTTACAACAGAAATTCCTCAAGAGGAAGATATACAATTGAAGCTCACAAAAGAAACCCTTGAAGAATAATCAAATGTAGGGTCAAGAATTTTCTAGAGATTCTCTCATGGATGAGCCAAATAGAGCACCAAGAGAGACTAAGAGAGAGTGAAAGCAAAAAAAACTTTAGATATTCAATATGGATAGCTTTTATTGTGTTCTTAAGGTTTAGGAGGGCATGTATAGAGTTTGGATGAAAACTAGCTTTTTCTGCTTGTTGGAGCCTTCTTGGCTTCTAGACCGGTCGAGCGTTTACTAGCCATTAGAGATTAGAAGAAGACCATTGCAAGAAAAACTTGGAAAACTCGTCAACCGCCTCTAGCCTCTACTTAGGCCAGTTGGCCGCCCCCTATGTTGGACCAAAACTAGAAAAAGGAGAACAAAAGGAAGACCGAAGGGGCAGTTGACCACCCCTGGCACAAGGCCAGGGTTCAGTCTTCCTTTTGTTATCCTTTTTCCGGTTTTGGTCCAATAGAGCCACGCCTTAAGTTTTCACATAATTTTACAAATTAAAATACATTACAATTAAGAGAGAAACACTACAAATAAATGAATTAAATTTGTCTCCTACCTCAATGGCTTAAATCCTATAGAACACATCTTAAGCACAAAGCCATTAGTCAATAATAGTTTGTTAGTGTCAAAACTAGGTTAATGAAACCTTAGGGCTAAAACAGCAAAGAATTTTTATTAGGTGTGTGCCTGGATGCATGTGCCTGCATGTTAAAACCAACTGCAGATTCAATCCAGATTTTCATAGTCCAAGCACAAGTTGAGCTGTGCACAACCTTATTTAGGCCCACACAGTTTTAATTCAGATCAGGCAAGTTGTGGTGCTGCATTGTTGAGAGCCTTGTAGATGTATTTTTGGCTTTTGAGAACATAAGTGAGAAAAGCAAATGTGTTAATGATTTCTGATGCACCGTAGGAAATATATTTTCGTGAAAGGAAAGAGGTCAAATTTTGCTATAAGTAGAAGCAAGGATTTTTGCTCATTGAAACAAAAATTTGCTGCTTTTTTTTTTTTTTATAACCAATAAACTACATCTACTATTGTGCTGTCATTTCTGCAATGTTATTGAATCTTGTAGTAGTGTTTGAGAAAGGTGCAGTCACACGTACCAATGACTATCTCTTTCAACTTTTTGGGGATAAACATTATAATTACCTTGAATATATAGGTGACTTTGTTATCCATGTCTATGTCATGGTTAAAAATGACGTAGGGTCAAATAGGACTTAGTTACTATCGAAATATTGCGTACAATGGAAGACCTAATCGCAATGATAGGCCCTTGCATTAAGTTATAATATATGTCTAATACATTCCAATGACCATATTACCCTAACCGTTATCACGCCTCCAGTTACAAATGAATTTGATAGGAGCACCCAGCCCCCAAAGCTTTTGTGAACTTGTTAGCAATATCCTAATCAAACTTCACATAAGTGGTTGTTATGAGCTTCTGCAGTAGTGTCAATTCATTTCAATCTATTTTTATCCGCTTATGGAAGACCAAGTTGGAGGGAATATGAATCAAATGTGGAAAACCTAGTTCTTCCAACATGTTCCTCAACCTAACAAGTTAACTTGTGGTGTGCGCCATGGCCCTATACTCTGACTCAACGCTTGACCTAGCCACCTCAATTTGTTCCTTACTCTTCGAAGAAATCAAATTGTGATCAAGAAAGGTATATTACCCACCTAATCGATTGTGGATATTATGTTGAACGTGACCAAATTCCATCTTCATTTTATAACCCTTAATATAGAAGTGTGACCTAATCTTGATATAAGAGACCTCTCTTGAATGTGGCTTTGAGATGTCTCAAGATGTGAATTACCACATCCTAGTGACTTGTTCTTAGAGAATCTAGAATCTAACTAAACACATTTGTTGTGAAAGACATATCTAGTCGAGTGGTTGTGAGATGGTTCAACTTTCCAACAAGTATCTAGTGTTGTACTAGGTCGAGCAACAAATGTCCCATATCTGGTACTAACTTGATGGTAAAATACATGGTTGCATCAATATGTTTGGATCCAAATAGCCGAGTCTTATTCAAAAGATCAAGAACATACTTCCTCTAACAAAATGGTTCCTATAGTAGGATTCGATACTTTAGTTCTAAGAGTACTTTAATGGTCCTAAATCTTTGATCTGAAACTCAGTCTAAAAAATTTTTTTTCAACCTTGGATGCCTTGATCATCACTAGTTAACACTATCATCCACATACGCAATAAGCATAATCGTACCACAAGAGTATGATGATAAAACCATGCTTTGGGAGACTATATTAAGCCATATAATGATTTCTTAGGCTAGCACACTAAGGCTGACTACCTCTGCGCAACAAACCTAGGTGGTAGCTCTATATTTACCTCTTTCTAAAGATCACTATGCGAGATGATATTCTTCAAGTCTAACTGATGCAAAGGCTGGTGACAAGTGGTGGCTTCGGAAATGAATAGACGTACTAAGATAAGTTAGGTGATTGTGGTAGAATTTGTTCGAATAATCCAAAGTGTACACTTGAGTATATCCCTTAGCAACAAGACATGCCTTCAAACGAGCCATGGAACAAGCAAGATTGACTTTCACAAAGTATACTTTGCAGAGACCAACCACAGATTTATTAAGAGGAAGAGATAATAATTCCCTAGTAATCCTATAAAGCCCTCATTTGTTCAACCATTGCATTCCTCAATCCATAGTGGACTAAGGCTTTAAAGTAGTAACAAAGCAATAATAAAAAGGTGGCAAGAAGTCACAGGAAACAAATTTGGAGATGGGATGTTGTGTGCATGTACGTTTATTTTTCTATAAAGCAATTGGAGGATCAACATCATGTGAAATGCAATCACTAGATAAAGGAACTGTTGAATAATTGGGCAAAATGGAAGACCTAAAATTAGTGATACGTCTCTCCCTCTATTTATAATATATATCGAGCACAATTCTAATGACCATAATACCCTTACTAAGTCACACTTACTAACATAACTGTAAGACATACTAAAAATGCTAAATGACCAAATAACCATTAACACTCTCCCTCAAGATGTAGTATATATGTCATATGCTCCTAGCTCGTTACAAATGAACAAATTAGCAAGCTGAAAATCAAACTTCACAGGAATGGCTGTAATGAGCTTCTGCACAAGTTTCTCCTGAACAAAGTGACAATCAACTTCAACGTGCTTTGTCTGCTCATGGAAGATCGAGTTGGAGGCAATATATTAGCTCAATTATCACACATCAACTCCATAGGCTTAGAATGCGAAAACCCAATTCTTCCAACACGTTCATCAACCAAACAAGTTCACTTGTAACGTGCGCCAAAGCACTATACTCTTGACTTAGCAGTTGACTTGGTTACAACAATTTGTTTCTTACTCTTCCAGGACACTAGATTACCACCAACAAACATTCAATACACGACTGTGGGTATTTGGTTAAAAGATGTTCTGCCCCAATCTGCATTTGTATATCCTTGAATATGAGTGTGACCCCGATCCTGATTTGAGAGGACTCTCCTTGTTGTACCTTTGAGATATCTAAAAATGCTAATTACTCCACTCCAGTGACTTGTTCTTGGGGAATTGAGAGATTGACTCACAAGATTTGTTGCGAAGGATATATTTGGTCGAGTGACTAAGATAATTCAACTTCCCTATGAGTCTCCGGTATTGTCTTGGGTTAGGCAACAAATCACCCATATTTGACACTTAACTGATTATAGGGATCCATGGGTGTATGAACAAGTGTGGATCCTAACAACCCAACCTCATTAAAAGATCAAGAACATACTTCCTCTGTGACAAGACAATTTTCATTTAAGATATCATACTTTTATACTGAAGAAGTACTTCAATGGTCTTAAGTCCTAAGTTTGAAACTTACTTTGTAGGAAAAGCTTTAGGTCCTAGATGCCTTAATCATTATCACCAATGATCACATTGTCACACACAATAAGAAAAATCTTGTTGGATGGTGGCGATAAAATGCAGAGTGATCTATTGCACATTGTTGGAGGCCGAACTCAAGTACTACCGTAGTATATTGGCCAAACCATGCTTTGGGAGACAGTTTCAATCCATATAATGATTTCTTAAGCTGACACACTAAGCCTTACTCCCCCTTTGCAATAAACTCAGATGGTTCCTCCATATAGACGTCCTCTTGAAGATCGCCATGTCGGAAAGCATTCCTCACATCTAACTAACATAAAGGCCAATGACAAGTAGTTGTAGTTGCTAAGGAGATGAACAAACATATTGATGCAAGTTTAGCAACCATAGAGAATGTGTATGAATAATCCAAATTGTTCACCTAATTATATCTTTTAGCTACAAGACAAACCTTCAAACGAGCTACCGAACCATCAGGATTGACTTTCACAATGTACACCCAACGACAACCAACCACAGACTTATTAGGAGGAAGAGGTACCAAATCCCAAGTATCATTATCATGTAGCACACTCATCTCTTTAGCCATTGCAATCCTCCTCCTGGAGTGGGATAGGGCTTCAAAAATTGATTTTAGGAGAGCAATAGAAGATAAAGTACTAACAAAACAGAAATATGAGGGTGACAAGAAATCATAACAAACAAAATTAGAGATTGGATGTTGGGTACAAGTGCATTTACCTTTCCGAATAGTTATAAGAGGATCTATCAACGTCATGAGAAATAAGATCATAGGGAACTAAAGGCATAGTAGTTGAAGTTGGAGGAGGCTCTCCTTCCTTGAGTCGCCATGTGTATGCCTATAATTTGGGACAATCCAAGTGACGAGAAGGACTCAAACTAGATGAAGATATAGGAGGATTGAGCACAAATAGTAGGTCGGGATCTAGAAGGATATGCAAATGAAGGAACTTATCAAGGTCAGCAGAATTCAAGAAATAAGGTAGTATGGTGTAGACTCAAAAAAGGTGACATTAGCAGGGAGAGAATCGATGTAAAGTAGGGCTATAGCATCGATATCATTTTGAATATGGGAATAGCCTAGAAAAGTACATTTGATAGAACAAGGATCCAACATTCCTAGAGTTAACTAATGGACAAAGGACACAGCCAAAAATACAAGGAAGAAGGGAGAACAAAGGAGTGTTAGGGAAGATAATTGAATTCATGATTTTACCACCAAGAATAGAGGATGGCATTTTATTGATGAGGGAGAAAATTGTGAGAACAACATCACTACAAAAAACTTTGGAGACATTCATTTGATACGATAGGGTACAAGTGACTTAAAGAATATGTTTGTTTTTCCGTTTTGCAACTTCATTTTATTTTGGAGTGTGGGCACAGAAGGACAGATGGATCATACCAGAATTAGTCGTATAGGTTGTGACTTGGACACTAAAGTACTCCTTAGCGTTATCACTATGAAGTATCTTGATTGGCACATCAAGTTGAGTCTTTATTTGAGAACATATTGCACAAAAGATATTAATAAAATTATATTTCATTAAATACAACCAAGTCTTCCTGCAGTAGTCATGAAAATATTTACCAAATACCAAAACCTCAACTTGGACATGACATGAATAGGACCCCAAGCATTGGAATGGATTAGTGTGAAGGGACTTACCTGTTTTTTGACTCGGGGAGCAAAGGGAACACAATGATGTTTTCCCAATTAACAAGACACTCAAAATTAGACACAAAACTCTATGTAGAAACTACCTGTTTCAACTTGTCCAAGGATAGATGGCCAAGGTTGTTAATTTTGGTTTGAATACCCTTTCTATCAGGTTTGCTTTGATTATATAGATGAGACTTACATAGTTGTTGCCTGATTTTCAGCACTTAAATGCTGCCAGATTTTCAGCATTATTAACAGCCTAATCAGCATTATTTACAGCCCATTATTTACAGCCTAATTGCCTAGATTATCTCCATTAACATCCCCCCTCAAATTGATGCTGGTAAATCAAGAAGCATCAATTTGTTAACCAAGAACTGATGCCGGTGCCGAGAAATAGCTTTAGTGAATATGTCTGCAGTTTGACGTTCAGTGGAAATGTGAGGAAGAGTAATCACTCGTTTGCCAAAGGATTCACGTATGGAATGGCAATCGACTTTAATATATTTCGTATGCTCATGGAAGATAGGATTAGCGGCAATCTGAATGGCATTGGTATTATCAACATGAAGTGGAGTGGAATGAAGCTAAGAAAAACCAAGTTCACCAAATAACCCACAAAGCCATGTGATCTTAGAGCATGCAGAAGACAGTACGATACTCAGACTCAGTGGAGGACTTGGAAACTCTCTCTTGCTTCTTACTCTTCCAATGCACCTACCAGTAACAGAGCAACGAGTATCAGCACATCCGGCCCAATCAACATCACTATACCCCACCAACCGTAAGGAAGATTCCTTAGGAAAGAACAACCCGCGTGTAGAGGTGCCCTTCAGATATCAGATAATGCGGCGGACAATGGCAAAATGAAGATATCGGGGAGTCTGCATAAGTTGACAGACTTGCTGCCCAACAAAAGAAATATCAGGACGAGTAATCATTAAGTGGTTTAAACTCCCAACAAGTTGCTGATGCAAGGATGGATTTGATAGAAACCCGCCTTCCTCTTGACAAAGCTTAAGATTTACCTCCAAGGGAGTCCGATTGGAGACCAACCAATGAAATCACTTCCTGTGTGTATTTGTGTTGGTGTAACAACATACTAGTCAAAGTAAGCTGCACCTCAAGGCCAAGAAAATACTGCAGGAGACCAAGATCTTTCATGTGAAACGAGGCCTTGAGATGCTATTGTAATTGCTTAATTAACTCAGTATCAGAGCTAGTAAATGCAATGTCATCAACATATACCAGATGCAATACAATTCCTCTAGAAGTCTTGCGAAGAAAAAGATAGGAATCAAACTGACTCTGAGTAAAATGAAAAGCAAGCAAGGTAGAGCGAAATTTATCAAACCATGCACGTGGAGCCCGTTTCAATCCGTACAAGGATCGGCATAGCCGTATATCCTCTGAGGAAGGTGTAGAATACATGCCGGGAGGTGGAGACATAGAGATTTCTTCCTTCAAATCCCTATGTATAAAAGCATTCTTCACATCCATCTGTCGGACAGACCACCCCTGCGACCCAAAAAGTGCCCGGATTATTTGCACAGTAGTCATTTTGGCAACATGTGCAAAGGTCTCTTCATAATCAATACCATACTCCTGCCGGTTCCCAAGAGCCACGAGACGTGCCTTATATCTGTCCAATGACCCATTAGACCGAAACTTGACTAAGTACACCCATTTACAAGCAATAGGTTTGACACTAGAGGGACAAGTCACAAGATCCCAACTGTGATTATCTTGAAGAGCATGGATTTATTTTTGCATGGCTTGTTGCCAACATGCTTTGGTGGCTGCCTGGGTATATGAGTGAGGAACAGAAACAATGTCTAGAGTGGCAGTAAGCGAGGTATGAAGAAAACCATACCAATCCAATGGATGGGTAACTCGGGTGGAGGGTCGCTCAATAGAAGAAGACACATCATCAGAAGCGGGAAGAAGAGTAATAGGAGTATCAGAAATTACCTAAGGCTGAAAGAAATATTTATTATTGAAGAAAATCACATTCTGGGAGATCCAGAATTTGTTTGCATGAGCATCATAACAAATAAATCCTTTCTGAGTAGGACTATATCTTGTGGAAAAACTTGTTTAATGACTTCACGTGTATAGTTAGCTATTTTAGGTAACAACTTGTATTCCTAGAATTAGGCTGATTTGGTTAGTTTCCTATTCTATTTGAATATCCCATAAATCATGGGATCTGATACAACCTAGTTAATTTTCCTTTTCTGCTACTAGGGTTGATGTATATAGCTAACTTTTTGCGTATTATTCAAAAAATATTAAGAAAATTCTTCTACAAAGTGTTTCTCCGTTTGTGTCATGGTATCAGAGCCTAAAGCTCTTTTCTGGGATTAAAACCTCTTCACACAAGCCTTCATTGCTGAGACCATACTGCTGCTTCTTTGTACCCTGTTTTTTAGTTAAAAAAAAAAAAGTATTTGCACTTTTTTTTTGTTTAGCCTTCATTGCTGAAATTTCTTAGAGAAGTTTCCGTTCTTATTTCTACCTTTGATAGCCTTCATTGCTAGTGGTTTCCGTTTCGAGTGATCGGTCTTAATCACCCAGAGATCATTGTTCGTGAAGAATGTCGGAGGTTGTAGAGACGACCACTATAGCACAATCAGAGAAGATTGTTCGATCCCAACAACCTGGGGAATTGCAAAATTTCCAGGAAGCATATAGGCTGAATGGAAAAAACTACCTCAAATGGTTTCAACTTGTCCGCACCGTGCTAAAGGGTAAGGGAAAAATCAGCCATCTCATGGGTATGGGGCCAAAACCAAGAGATCCTCGTTTTGAAGCATTGGGATGAAGACGATTGCATGATTATTGTGTGGCTATGGAATTCTATGATTTTTGAGATTAGTGACACTTGTATGTTCTTGGCTACTGCCAAGGATATTTGGGATGTAGTTCAACATACATACTCAAAAGCTAGAGATGCGTCTCAAGTATATGAGGTGAAGGTGAAGACGATTGCAACAAAAAAAGGAGTAAATCTGTTATTGAATATGCCAAGTGTCCTGAAGATGCCGCTATTCTAAAGGATTTCATTGAGCAAGATAGAGTCTATGATTTCTTTGTTGGATTTAATCCAGAATTTGATCAAGTGAGGATTCAAATTCTCGGCAAGCAGGAAGTTCCGTGTTTTAATGAGGTGGTGGCACTGATACAAGGCGAGGAAAGTAGAAGAGGGCTGATGCTTGAACCATATAACCTGGATAGCTCGGCTATGGTGGCTAGTGGTGGCAATAATTTAGTCACAAATGTGGAATGAGAACTAGTTTTTGAAAATGGGAGACTTGGTCAGGCAAAGGCCTAGAACCGTGATAACAAGGACAACTTGTGGTGCACTTGTTGTAAGAAGGCACACCAAACTCGTAAATGGTGTTGGAAACTTCATGGAAAACGTCCAAGCCGAGAGTGGGGACAGAAAGGAGAGCAGCCAAGGAACAATGGTTAGGCTCTTGTTGGTGTGGTACACAAAAATGAAGCAGCACGACAGGAGTTAGGCATTCTCAACCAATAAGAGGTCAAAAGGGTGAGATCTCTTATTGGCAGTCTTGACAAACCTTCCGGCACTTGCTCATTGGCATATTCAGGTGAGTTTCCTACCTCTATTGGATTAAATATCTTGGGTGAAACTTTTGCCAACTCCTGGGTCATGGACTCAGGATCAACCAATCATATGATCCACTCACCGAATGTTTTTTTCACATATTTGCCATGCCCAAGCAGTAGGAAAATAGCCACAACCGATAGTTATTGTGTATTTTAGGATGAGGATTCAGGGAGGATGATTGGGCATGCTAGAGAACGGGACGGACTATACTACCTCGAAGCACCGAGTCAATCAAGCATTACCAAGGGCAAATTATCTCACTCTTTGTTTCTGAGCATTTTTCGTCCAATAAAGGGAAAATTTGGCTTCACCATTGCTGACTTGGATATCCGTCATTTTGTGTCATTAAAATTCTGTTTCCTTCTTTATTTAAAGGTTTAAATGTTGAGAATTTTCATTGTGAAGTGTGTGAACTTGCTAAACACAAACGTGTATCTTTTCCAGTCAGTAATAAAAGAAGTTGTATTCCTTTTTATCTCATTCACAATGATATTTGTGGTCTTCCAATATTCCTAATGTTTTTGGGGCACGATAGTTTGTGTCATTCATAAATGATTGTACTTGTGTTAGTTGGCTTTTCTTGCTTAAATCGGATAATGCTAGGGATTATTTCAGTCAAGTCTTAACTTCATACTTTTAGAAGGAAGGGATGGTACATGAGCCATTGTGTCAATAACCCACAACACAAAATGGTGTAGTAGAAAGGAAAAATGATCACCTTCTTGAGTCAACTTGAGCTTTCATGTTCCAGAAAAATGTGCCTAAATCTTTTTGGGGGGAAGCAGTTCTTATAGCCGCGCATCTTATAAATCGTTTGCCTTCTAGAGCCTTGGGGATTCAGAAGTCCAATGGAAATGCTCTCAACATTCTATCCTTACCTACACACTATAAATAATCTTGTCCCTAGGATATTCAGGTGCGTGTCATTTGTTCATATTCATAGTCAAAGTAGGGGAAAGCTAGATCTGAGGGCGTTAAAATGTGTCTTTGTGAGTTATTCTTCGACTCGGAAGGAATATAAATGTTATCATCCTCCATCTAAGAAGTTCTATGTCTCAGCGGATGTTAATTTCAATGAACAAAAGTCCTATTTCACCACTCCTTATCTTCATGGGGAGAGTTGAACAATGGAAGATAAGGATAGGGATGTTTTACTTGATCTACTGTCACTTCCCGAATCTAAGCTAGTTTCTTGTTCTCTTGTGCCAAATCTATGTCTAAGTTCGTGTCTGAGCCTGTGCTAAATCCTGTGCCAAATTATATGTCCAAACCCGTGCTGAAATTCCCCAGAAAAAAACTGATTTTGCCCTTGAGAATGTGAGATTTGGCAAAATGTTTTCAAGGAGGATGGTGGCTGTCCCTGAATTTGTGCAAGTCCTAAACTCCAACTCGGAACCTAAGAATGAGGTAACAATTTCTAATCCTTCATTGCAAGCTGAAACCGAAGCTTAGGTTAATGACCAAGATCTTCCCATTGCTGTTAGAAAAGGAACTAGAGAGTGCACAAAACAACCTTTATATCCTCACTCACATTTCTTGTCCTTCAAAAAATTTTCACCATCCCATAGGTCCTTCCTTGTTAGCTTAAACACCATTGTCATCCCTACCACCTTTTCTGAGACTTTACCAGTGAGAAAAGGAAACAAGCTATGAATGTGGAGATGGAGGCATTGAAAAAAAACAAAACATGGGAGTTGGTTAAATTGCCGGCAGGAAAGAAACCTGTGGGGTGTAAATGGGTTTACACTATGAAGTATAAAACAAATGGATCAATAGAGAGATACAAGGCAAGGTTAGTGGCCAAAGGTTATACTCAAACCTATGGAATTGACTACGTAGAGACTTTTGCTTCAGTTGCGAAGATGAACACTTCTAGAATCTTGTTGTCTCTAGCAGCTAATTATTGTTGGGACTTGCAGCAGTTTGATGTCAAGAATGCATTTTTGCATGGAGAGCTAGAGGAAGAAATTTGTATGGAAGTCCCGCCAGGTTATGGGAATAATTTGGCTGCTCATATTGTGTGCAAGTTGAAGAAAGCCTTGTACAGTCTTAAACAATCGCCACGAGCTTGGTTTGGAAGGTTTGCAAGAGTTATGATGGCCATGGGATATAGACAGAGCCAAGGGGATCATAAATTGTTCATTAAACACTCTCCTTCAGGGGGAGTCACAACCCTCTTGGTATATGTCGTGGATATAATAGTGACAGTGGATGATGGTAAGGAGCGACAGATTTTGAGTCAGTGTTTGGCTAAGGAGTTTGAGATAAAGGCGTTAGGGAGGCTGAAATATTTTC
This sequence comes from Malania oleifera, assembly GCF_029873635.1. Taxonomy (NCBI): domain Eukaryota; kingdom Viridiplantae; phylum Streptophyta; class Magnoliopsida; order Santalales; family Ximeniaceae; genus Malania; species Malania oleifera. The sequence goes on along the minus strand of NC_080420.1, from coordinate 108,654,651 downwards.
TTGGGATCGAGGTGGCTCACTCTAGATAGGGCATTTTTATATCTCAGCAGAAGTATGTTACGGATCTCCTCAAAGAAACCGGCAAGACGGCGTGCAAACCAGCAAGTACTCCAATAGATTCTAACCTTAGACTTAGAAAGACAAAGGAGGATGCTGCAGTAGATAAAGAAATGTACCAACGCCTGGTTGGAAGACTCATTTATCTGTCTCACACACGACCAGATATAGCTTATGCAGTGAGTGTGATTAGTTAATTTATGCATAGCTCGAAGGAAGTCCATTTGCAGGAAACTCACCGAGTGTTGCAATATCTCAAAGGGACACCTAGAAAAGGTATTCTGTATAAAAGGAACAGAAGCTTAGTTCTCGAGGCATACATGGATGCCGATTATGCTAGGTCGGTTGTTGATAGGAGGTCGACCTCTTGATATTGCACCTTTCTTGGCTGAAATCTTGTGACGTGCAGGCGTAAGAAACAAAATGGGGTTGCTCGATCTAGTGCAGAGGCAAAATTCCGAGCAATGGTTCAGGGTGTATGTGAACTACTTTGGTTGAAGATTATCTTAGAAGACATGAAGATTAAGTGGGATGGTCCAATGAGACTCTATTATGATAATAGGTTCGCAATCAGCATAGCTCATAATCCTATACAACATGATCGAACAAAGCACATTGAAATTGATACACTTCATCAAAGAAAAGTTGGAGAGTGGATTGATTTGTACACCTTATGTGTCTACACATGGCCAACTTGCTGACGTACTTACCAAGGGGTTAAGTAGTCCAGTGTTTCAGAAGATTGTGTCCAAGCTGGGAATGGAAAATACCCATTCGCTAGCTTGAGGGGGAGTGTGGGAAAACATGTTTAATGACTTGAATTCTATATGTGTATAGTTAGCTTTTTAGAGTGGCAATAGGCAAACGATTGATCAAATAGACTGCAGTAGATAATGCTTCTACCCAGAACTTAGAAGGTACAAAAGAATCAATCAACAAAGTACGAATGACATCTAAGAGACTACAATTCTCACGCTCAGTGACTCCATTTTGTTGAGGGTTATAAGGACAAGGTTGCTGGGAAATGATCCCCTTTTGCTGAAGAAAATTCTGAAAAGAATGAGACATGTACTCCCCCCATGAGTCGAAGCATGAAGTTTTGATACAAGTACTGAACTGTGTCTAGACAAACGCAACAAATTTTTGAAAGGCAGAAAACACGTCAGCTTTAGAGCGGAGAAATTATATCCAAGTGATTCGACTATGAGCATCAATAAACATCACAAAATAACGATACTGAGCATGAGAAATAACAGGACTCACACCCCAAACATCAGTATGCACAATCATAAAGCAATTAGAACCACGACTACCATGCGCAGGAAAAGGTAAAGTTTTACTTTTAACAAGACGACAAGTAGCACAAATAAAATATACAGGAGAAGAAGAAAAGGAATCTTTATTGCCAAAAAACCATGTTTCATAAGATGAGCCTAGACAACAGAATTAGGATGACCCAATTTCTTATGCCAAACTTCATTATTATTGGCAGTAGCCGTACAAGCAAGGGAAACAACATTAGGAATAGAAAACTATAAAGGGAATAAACGTCCCACTTTAGGCCCCTTCGCGATTACCATCCCCAACACCTGATCCTGCACAAGACAACCGCCACGAGAAAAATGAACATCACAGTTATTATCTACCAATTGTCCAACCGAAATCGAATTGTTAGACTATCCAGAAGAGACAAAAACATCGTGAAATGAAGAGCCCAAATTACCAACAACAGGAATTGGAAGAGTACTACCATCCGCAATCTGAAAATTTTGTGTGCCCCTATACTTACAAACACCATGGAGACCCATCATATCACCTGACATGTGATTAGAAGTGCCCAAATCAACAATCCAAGAAGTTAAGTTAGTAGCCTTACCTTGCAGCCTAAGGCTGTAAAAGCAGACACAATCATATGTTGGATCATTGCTGGTGTGAGAACAGACAAGTTAGAGTTTACAGTGGGTGGTGCAAAAGAAGAAGAAGAGGACTGAACAATAGCTTGAAAAGCTTGGGATTGGCGATTTTGAGGCTGCACTCGAAAGGCTTTGATGATATGGCCTTCTTTCTTGCAGTAGTTACAAACTTTGTTAAGACAGTCACAAGAAATATGACCAAACTTTTTGCAACTAAAACGCTGCAACTTGTTCCTCCCTCTCCCTTGTGTCGCATATGCTACATTCACAGCCTTAGAAAATACCTTATCAGAATTCATACCCATTTGAGTGGATAATTGCTGTTCTTCACGCAATAAATCTCCCAAACAAATATCCAGTGAAGGAAACGAATTACGGATCAATAAAATGGCTCAAACAGGCTCAAATTCAGGTCGAACTTTCATCAAAAACTGATCGCATTGACTCTCAGGATTAACCGCTTGAAGAGTCGTGAGTTCCGTAGGGGGAACCTTAGCATGAACAATAGCAGAATACTTGTTCCAAAGATTAATAAAACCATAATAAAATTGTTCAATAGGTAAATTACTTTGACTGTAATAACTAATTTCCAACTCCAATTGGAACTTCCAAGCATTGTGATCTTGGTGGTAAATACAGTGGAGGTAATCCCACATAGCCTGAGCCATAGTAAAACAGCGAAGATTGGTCACAAGATGAGACTTGATCATCCCCAACAGCCAAGAGATCACCCTAGCATCCTTGACCTCCCATTGTGCAAATTCCTTTTCATTAATGGGAACTTGAGCAGAACTATCAATATGATTTGATAATTTGTTCCCCTTCAAGAACATTTTAAATTGTTATTCCCACGTAGAGAAATTCTTTCCAGTAAATTGAACAATAGTCTTTTTAATAGACATGATGAAAGGCACTTAAAAAAAATAATCCCTAGCAATCAACCAAATAAACGGCAAGTCTAACTCAAATCAGGTCCAAATCCAAATAATAAGAGGTCCACAGACAACCAGATTACAAAAGCCCAGCAGAAATAAAAAACCCAGATCAAACATGGATGGCCCAGATCAAACACAGAAGCCTAACTTGAAATACCTGCCCTGTGTGAAAAATGACACAGCAGAGGAAGAAACACAGCACCTTCATCGTTCACACCAGGAGTCGAAGCTGCTGACCACGACAGAAACTGCCACAGTGACAAAGATGCACAGCTGCAACGAGAAAAACACTGAGATGAGTACTGTAGCCCACAACAAAGGACAGCGTGCGCAACTAATAAATTTTAGCAGCCCCAAGCAAAACTCAAAACCACCAAAGTGGACACCACAGAGAAGGCTGAAGCTCATGAAAAGCAAGAAAGAACTTGCTGAAACCGAGGAAAAAAAAAAAAAAAAGATAGCGATGAAAATCGCACCCAGTGATTTAGACCAAAACGATGGAATCAGAAGAGGGGCTCTGATACCATGTTAATTTTGGTCTGAATACCCTTTCCATAAGGTTTCCTTACATTATATAGAAGAGATTTACATGGTTGTTGCCTGATTTTTAGCACCTAAGTGCTGTCAGATTTTCAGCATTATTTACAGCCTAATTGGCTGATTTTCAGCACTTAAATGCTGCCAGATTTTCAGCATTATTTACAGCCTAGTCAGCATTATTTACAGCCTAATTGCCTGAATTATCTCCATTAACAAAGGTGACTGGTTTTGAAATGGTGTAGCAGCGGTTGTGCAAGCAATGAGAGGAGAGCGACTCAAAGTAGTATAGTACATGAGCTTCACGTCCTGTGTCTTCCTAGTATTTAGGTCTTGAATAACCAAAAAAATTGGAAAAGAAGAACAATTTAGTGGCTTTCTAAGCTTACTAGCTGACATGAGATTGAAAGGGGATTTAGGAATGTATAAGACAGAAGAAAGAGAGATGAAGGGAGTTGGATTTACTGTTCCTTTCCCCTTAGCTACAATAGCGGACCCATAAGAAAGGGTAACTTGAGGATGATTTTTATGATGCTAGAGGGCGGAAAAGAAGTTGGTTGCACCTATCAATGGCCGCAGAATCAATAACCCAAGGACTAGTGGGAAAGATACCAACACACCACACTGGAACAATTGGAGCAACCATGAACAGGGTGACCCATCACAAACAAGTCATAGCTAAATCAACACAAAGCTGCCATAACATCAAGAAACTTAGACACAGCCTCAAGAAACCAACTCACACCACCAGAAGAATTGGAGTGATGATGAACAAGGTGACCAACCACATATGAGTCACAACTAAACCCATAAGGCTTCAACAGCCACTCCCGCCCCCCACCACAAAAAAAGAAAAACTGCTCCCAGACAACCATGCACAAGGTGAACCACCGAAACTATGATTGACAAGTCACGAACTAACTGATATGACACTGCCACAGGCCCCACAGCCTTACAAAAACAGCTTATGAACACTGCCACTACTCCAAGAGACTCCCCAATGCCCTTTACTAACACTGAACAACAACTAATGGATTACCACAAGTGTACGGTAAAAAAGATTGGATCTCTGAGCAAAACACATGCCCAACAGCTTGATATTATGATCTATGGAAAGAATCAGAACATTCTGGAGGTAAAAAAATTAGAAAAAGATGGCTGGGAAGTAATGCAAACCACAAGCACATAATTTACAAATGAAAAACACAGCAAATACCACCTTTTCAGGCTTAATAAACTCAATAACCATTGACAAACAGCTTTGTGAAGCATCAAACAACCATTCCTCGGGTGCCACACATTAGCAATTAAAAAAGGTGAGGCCTTTGGACAAAAAACAACACGAAGAACTTCACTAATATGTTTATAGAGGGATTTAATTACTGCTGGATGAATTCAGGGCAAAAACATGCCTGAAATTGGCTTCATACATCAGCATGTGGGGTTGGCCTTGGCAGCCTTCGACCTGGCGTGTGAGGGCATGTGGCGCACTGTCTGGAGATGGGTTTTCACTGGAGGACAGATTGGTAGTGTCTCTGGGTGATTGGTGTTTTTGCAAAATCTATAGTTTGATTTTGTGTTCCTGAATTGGCAGTGTTGCCCAGGAAATTTCTAGTAACTGGTCTGACTTCCGGTTGCAGCTGCCTGTTTTCTAGGACTATAGTGTTGCTGGCAATTCTTCTATGATGGTAGATATGCAGCAGATTTTGGGTCTTAGGCTTCAGTTTTGATGGTGGTCGTGAAAAAATTAGGGTTTGGGTCTCAAAATCATGCTCTGATATCAAGTTGAATATTTGGGTAAAATAGAAGACTTAACATCAATCGTAGGTCTCGCCCTCTATGTATAATATATGTCAAGTACAATAGTAATGACCCTAATACCCTTACTAACTCACACTTGCATAACTCTAATACATACTAATAATGCTAAATGATTTTAAGAACCATTAATAGAAACCAAATGTATAACAGTAAAGGCTGGAGGGGACTCTCTTCCCTTGAGTTGCTGTTTTGAATACACTTGCAAATTAGGACGATCTAGGAGATGGGGACTCAAACTATAGGGAGACACGGGTGGATAATTGCGCAGAGGCAACAAACAGGAATCTGGAAGATTAGGCAGAGGAAGAGACTCATTGAATTCTTAAGCACTCATAGATTGAGAATAGTATGGTGTAGACTCAATGAAGGTAGCATCGGCAGAAACAAAAATCATGCAGTGTATGACTATAACAAAGACATTTTTTAGCATGAGGATCCAACTTTTCTAGCCTAGGGTTTAACTGATGAACAAAGGGCACACCTAGATATATAAGGAAGTAAAGAGAATAGAGGGGTAATGGAGTAGGAACAGAGGATTGCCATTTTGTTGATAAGGTAGTAGGTAGTGAGCATAGCATCACTCCAAAACACTTTGCATTTGATAAAGTAAGGTACTATTGATTTTAAGGGTATGCCCATTTTTCCTCCTTGCAACCCCATTTGGTTGTGGAGTATGGGCACCCGATGAATGATTAACAATAGCAAACTGTTCATATAAGTATTGAATTGGGTACTAAAAAGTACTCTTTAGCATCATCACTCTGAAGTATATAAACTCCCAAACCTAAGTCCTTATTTTAGAACAAAAGGCACAAAGGATATGAAATAACTTATAATGATCTTTTGTTACATAGAGCCAAGTCATCCTTGAATTATGATCAACGAAAGTTACAGAGTATCAGAAACCCTACTTGGACACAACTCGACTAGGACATTTGAATAGACTAACACAAAAGGGCTTGCTGCCTTTTTATTAATGCAGGAAGCAAAAGGAACACAATGATGCTTTCCCAACTATAAGACTCGTACTCAAGAATAGACACACAGGACTCAAAGTAGGAACTAGTTTAACTTTTTCAAGGAAGGATGATTCAGGCAACAATAGATTTGGGGTAGTGTGGCAGTAGCAGTGTAGGCAATAGAAGGAAATAGCGGCTTGGAGTGGTAAAGTCCACCTACTTCATGCCCTTTTGCCAACCGTATTCCTCATCTTCAAATCCTGAAAGATGATTTAGGCAACAATGGATTTGGGGTAGTGTGGCAATAGTAGTGTAGGCAATAGAAGGAAATAGAGGCTTAAAGTGGCAAATTCCACCTGCTTCATTCCCTTCGCCAACCGTATTCCTTGTCTTTCAATCATGAATGACCATAGAATGAGGAAAGAATGGAGAATTCATGGATTTGGTAATCTTGTTAACTGGCATAGGATTGAAAACAGAACTTAGAAATACACAACCAAAGGAAAAGAAACAAATGAAGATGGGATTTACTATCACTATTTCTCAATGGAAATTAGGTGCACCCATCGGCAAGGGTAACATGAGGTAAGTTTTCAGAATAGTGGAGAGTAGAAAATAAATTAGGTATATCTATTATACGACGAGTGGCAACTAAATCTTTAACCAAAGGACTGGAATTTGGAATACCCTTCCTTTGACATGCATACACTACACTAGTCCCTGCTTGGGCCCAAAAGCATGCCATTTGTGGTGGCTGCATTGGCAACGTCTATCAAATAAATCTTAACAGCTTTAGAACACTGAATATTATTCTTTCCATCCAACTTTTCGTGTGTTATCTGTGGCACTAATGGAAGGAACATACACTTGGGATTCATGGGCTTCCTCCCAACACTCACAAACTAGACCAATGACAAACAACTTAAACAGCCGGAACAACCATAAACAAGGTGAACACTAAAACAACCACAAATGAGTCACCAACAAGTTGATTTAGAACTTCTATAGCCCTAAAAACCAACATACAAGCATTGCCACTGCCCTAAGAGACTCACTGATGGCCTTAATATTATTGAATAACAGCTAATGATTGCCATGAGTGGGTGATCGAAATCATTCTGGAAGAAATTGCAGAAAAATCAGGCTGGGAAGAAGTCGCATGTACCAGTTTGTGGGGTCAGAGCTGCTGAAGTTCGCTGGCATGTGGAGGCGAATGGGGACTCGTCTGCGGATGATATTTCATAGACCTATAGATCGGAGGGTTTTGTGACTATATATCTGGTTGGTTTGTGAAATATGGAGAGGTTCATTAGATTCTAAGAGGGGTAGCGATGGCCATGATGTTTTCAATGACTGCTGAATTTTCGAGTCACTGAACTGGTTTCTAAGCTCTAGAGGTGCAGTTGATCCTCCTATAATGGCAGATTTCATAGGATGATCAAATTTAGGATTTTGTTTGTTGGTAGGGTTTAGGTTGAATCTTGCTCTGATATCATGTTGAGGTGCTGGCTAAAACAAAAGACCATTTCAAAGATAGTTCTCTCCCTTTATTTGAGTTTCATGACATCCTTGAATTTTGAGTTTCACGACGAGTGAAGTTTTATGTTAGCAAAATTGAAGCATGAGACATTCAAACTCAAATCTGGCCAACTGAGCTAACTTTTTCCAAAGTGAGGCTGAGTTGGGTGAAGTTTTGAGTCTTGTGGAAGTGTGCCTAAGCAAAGTATGGGAAGGAATGCCTCTAGCTTGTTTTCCGTTTTCAGCCAGAACAAAGGCAGCCATGGCAGGAGGAACCCTAATAACTCAGTATTTGATAATTTCAGCTTATTCTTAGCTATCTATTATTGAAGCAGGGAAGCGAGTTAATCCTTGCATCATAATTAATTTAATGTGCACTCACTCAATTTTTATTTCACGATGACAGAGAAATTAATTCTTGATAGTATGTTCTTAACTAATTTGAAGATTAGTGGTGTTTCCAATGAGTTACATTGCTTGAAATTTTGAAATTGTCGGGGAAGTTGAAAAAATGAATTGTTGGGTTTAGGGTGCTTGGGTGGATTAAAATGGCTTGATCCATCTTGATCAATGTTCTCCATGCTTTTCATCCATCAAACAATCTAATAATTTATGTGCACGTTATTAACAATGTTACTGAATGGTTTATTTTTTCATAGCTTATAATTTTAATTCTCATAAATCAATTCACTATATGGATTGTAAATGTTTTTTGAACTGATTTACATAGCTTGTTTCCCTATGGCATATTCTAAGGCTATGGTACTGCAATTTGCATTCGTGTAGCCTAAGAGGCTAAGATGTGCTAGATCATTGATTCAATATATCCGTGATCCATATAACTTTCGTGTAAAATAGATGTATACAATGTTGGGCCAATGTAAGTGTGTTTGGAATAAATTCTCAATGCTGACTAATCAACTCTCTAAATACTTGAGTGTGATACAGATTGAGGCTATATTGAAATTTGAAGAGATGTGTTTGGAATCTGCAAAGGAATTCTCCCCATTATTTTCAGCGGTATGTACTATATAGAGTATGATAAATCTATTAAAGGGCATTGGCTTAGTATTGTTCATTTAGTTAAGAAAATGTAAATTGCAATTGTTATATATTGTATTAGCTTGTCGACTCATTATATATCAGTAGAATTACTATTATGTTTACTTATTCATTATATTGTCACAGGATAAATGATGGTAGTAGTGTAGTACCAAGAACTAAATTGAGAATTTTTCTAGGATGAAACACCACAATTACAGGCTAAAAATTATAATAATAATGAAAGAAATAACAAACTTAGCGTGAGAATATGGGGAGTATAAAGAATCGCAATGGTGTTTTGGGGAGAATGGGAGAAATCACTTGGCTAGTTGGGAGATTGGTAGAAGGTCCAAACTGGAAGGTTGGGCCTTGGCTATGTATTTTCTACAAACATCTCTCTAATTGGAAACTGGTTGTGGAGGTTCCTGAAAGGTTAATTCCCAATGACGCAAGGTGATAGAAAGTAAATATAGAGTTCATCGGAATGGGTGGGACACTTGATGATGTGAATAAGGTTTTGAAAGCACAAACAATAACTATCAAATTTGCATAGAACAACTAACCAGGTTAGGCATATTGGATGAGAAATACAAGCAAAGGTTGTCTAATCCTAATGATCAACTAAAGATTTGATGTTAAAGCCTTTGGATTCAAAGAAGTTCAAGTCTACATTTCTAGATCAAGGAACTTGCGATGAGCAAATTAGGTGTTAAAGCAATGTCTAGTAGTAATTGGAGAATAAAGTAGAAGAGGTGGGAAGAAACTTGAAGGATGAGGTGTGAGAGCAGCGTCTCTATGCCATGCCTTTGGAGTTGTCTTACCTTTGTTTGATGCGATAAGACTCTAGTTAGTTCTTGCAATATTCCTTGAGATCTTCATCAAACATTTCAATGGGAGAGTTGATATGTTTTTGGGGCAGGCTGACCACCACACATGGCCTCAATTCATTAGATATTCATCTGTCACCATAAAATGTGGGACCCATTGCATATGGCTAAGATTGCAGTGGAGGTTACGATTAGGGTTTCATTCTAAGATGATCGAGAAGATGCGCACAGGGTAAAAGAATAACAAATGTATGTTTATTATCGAGCAATTCGCAAACTGGACCCGTTGCATGTGGCTAAGGTTGGCAGTGGAGGTTAGGGTTAGGGTTTCATTCTAAGATGATCGAGAAGATGCACATGGGGTAAAAGAATGATAGAAAATGCTAGAAGGGGTAAGCTGTTTGGTAAAATAACAAATGGATGTTTATCATCAAACAAATATACAAATTAAACAAAAGATTTTATTTCAAGATAAAAAGTTAGGAAATTGAAATTTTAATAAAATGATGATTTTTCATTCCCAAAATTAAGAGTATCAAAACATTTTATTTTAATAAATTTAGATATGATATTTGAAAATTTGGAGCATGCATACATTTAAGGGAATTTTAATTTTCTTCACAAAATAGAAATCGCCTCGATCAGATTATGACAAAAGTTTCTATACATTTGAAGGAAACAACAATTTAACATTAACAAAGCACTTGCCAAGCTCACCTCTTAATGTATTAAACTTTTCTTCAGGTAGAGCCTTAGGTAGAGCCTTAGTGAACTAGTTTTTTTGTAATGCACATAAATCAAGTACAATATCTCCATTAGCAACAAGCAACATGTTCACGTAAGAAGTGTTGTCTAATTTCAATGTGTTTATTGCATGAGTGATTGCTATGATTTCTATATATGCAAATAACACTCATTATCACACAAAATAGGAACATAGTTAAGTTTCAAACCATATTCATGTAGCTGTTTATCATTCATAATATTTTAGCACAACTATTGGCAGCTACGTATTTTACTTTTGTGGTGTTTCGAGCAACAAAATTTTACATCTTACTAAACCAAAAGATTAAACACAAACCAAGACATTGACAAGCAAGTTCTTAAATTTTGATTTTGACTAAAATTTCAAAGCTCCACAAGTACGAAAGTTTCGATTTGAATGTCAATTTTGATTTTGATTTGAAAAAATAATGGAAATTAGTAGTAAAGCATGAAATTATTTTATGAAACTTTAGAAATGGTTAATTGACACAGTTATTTAAGCGTAGGGCTAATTTATTACAAATTAAATACATTTATATTGTGTATGAGGTGCAACAACAGAAAGCTTTAAGTCTTACTAGGTGGGGTCGGCTACACGAATCCTTTTCGGCCAATTCACTTTCACTCAATCGAGAGCATTTTTCTACCAAATTAAGAGTTATTAAATCCTTCCTCACTACCTCATGCCAAGTTATTTTAGGCCTACCCCTACCCCTTCTCATGCCATAAACAATAAATAACTCACTTCTCATCACAGGTGTGCTACTATGCTTGCCTTTCAAATGTTCAAACCTTCCCTTATCTTGTTTTGAACTAGTGAAATGGCTAGTTTATTGCGTATATACTTGTTCCTTTATTTATCTTTTAATGTTATATCACTCGTCTACCTTAACATACACATTTCAGCAACTTTTACTTTTTAACATAGTTGACCATATAGCTGTCATATAGAACTTTCCTTTTAATTTTAAGAGTATTCTACAATCACACAACATACTTCATGCACTCTACCATCTTACCCAACTAGCTTTAACTATAGTATTACATCCTCTTCATTTTCTCCTTCCACTTGCATAATAGGTCCAAGATATCAAAATCTACTAGTGCTATTAATTTTGTTGATTATCAAGTTTAATCTTCTCTCTACTATTGCTCCGTAATTACAAAAATTACATTTCATATATTTTGTCTTATTCCTACTTATCCTAAAATCTTTAGTCTATAAAGCGGTTCTCCTAAGGTCTAACTTAGATTCCACTCCGCTCCTGCCTTCATCAATCAAGATAATATCTTCTACAAACAATACATCAAGGGATCTTGTTTTGGATATTCTTGTTCAGTTCATCAATCACAAGAATAAAAAATGTGGACTCAAATTAGAACCTTGATGTACACCTGTTGTGATTGGAAAATCTCTCGATTCCTCTTCTATTGTCCTAGCACTAGTCATTACTCTACCCTACCTTAATGACGTTAGTATATTTATTGCATACACTCTTCTTTTCCAAAACCCACCAAGAACTTCCCTAGGTACTCTAACACGTGTTTTCTCTAGGTCAATAAAAATCACAGGCAAATCCTTTTTCTATTCTCTAAACTTTTCCATTAGTCTCTTTAAAAGAAAAAGCTTCTTTTGTTAATCTCCCAAGCATAAATCCAAAATGATTCTCTGAAACCCTTGTTCCTAGTCTCATTCTCCAAAACTATATGAGATGCATTGGTTGTAATATACTATGTATTAAACATATTTGTAATTAATATGTGTATTGAACATATTTAGTTAATATAAATGAAACTAATAAATCAATTTAATATAATTTATTTTACAAACAGATTATTTATAAATGAATGTTTAAATAAAATGTTTTTGTAAATTAGTTTTTCATGTAACTTCAAACACACTTGTAGTAATATTTTGTTTCTATAAAAAAAAAAATTGAGATAAATTAAGAGAGAAATTTCTTCTGCATCTAAATCTCACATTTGAATTCCATGGAAATTTTATTGTATGGTTAAGATTTCAACAATTTTTGCTAAAATTTGGAGATTTTGATAATTTCTGATGGTTCGTTGAAATTTCGATGGAAATTATGTAAGATGGAAATCGACTGCCATTTCAATTTCGAGGGTGATGGAAAACGGAAATTTCGACAATTTCATAGAAACTCAAGACCATGTTGAGAAATACCATTAGTACTCTTTCTATCAATTTTGCAACTCCAAAATTAGCATTTAAATATCCCAAAAGGTTGAATTTATTGAATTTATGATACCACGATCCTAAATCTTTGTGTTCTAAGCAAATATCTAAAAATTTTATTTACAACTATAAGATGGGATTCCTTTGGATTGGATTGAAAGCAAGCACACAAACACACACTATATTGAATGTCAGGCCTACTAGGACGTAAGTATAAGCAAGGTCTTAAATTTCATTTTCGACTCAAATTTCGAAGTTCCAAAAGTACGGAAATTTCGACAAAAATTTCGATTTTGATTTGAGAAAATAACAGAAATTAGTAGTAAAACATGGAATTCTTTGTGAAGCTTTAGAAATGGTTAGCAAACATGATAATATAAGTCTTAGGAGTAATATATTACAAATTAAATATATCTATGTTTTGTATGAGGTGGAAAAGTTGTAAAATAGTATGTGTAGCATACAAATTTGTAAGACAATGTACATTAAACATATTAAGTTAATACAAATGAAATTCATAAATCATTTAAATATTATTTAGTATACAAATAATGATAATTTAGACATGAATGGTTAAATAAAATTTTATTGTAAGTTGATTTTTTCATATAATTTCAAAAGCATTTGTAATAATCTTTTGTTTCGATAAAATAAATGAAATAAATTAAGATAGAAATTTCACTTCACTCCTAAATTTTTCATTTGAATTTTGACGAAATTTCATCATATGGTTAAAATTTCGACAAGTTTCGCTAAAATTTTGAGATTTCGTTAAATTTTGGATGATTCGTTGAGATTTCGTCGAAAATTATGCAAGACGGAAATCGACAGCCATTTCAATTTCAAGGGTGACGGAAATCGGAAATTTCGACGAAATTTAAACAATTTCGGTGAAATTTAAGACCATGAGTATAAGAAAGAACCCATCATACCATGATATAGCTTATTGCCATCTAGGTTACCTTTTTCATTCAAATCCAATTTCAGTGATGCTATCATTGAAGTACCAATTACCTTTGAAAATTATGTCTTGTATTTTCTTAGTAATTCATGGGTGTACTTGGTTTGGCTTTAGAAAACACTTTTTTATACTATTTAACTTGTAGTCCAAGAAAATAATTGAGCTCTCCTAGATAGCTCATTTCAAATTTTTCCTGCATAAGTTAAGAAATTCTTTACATTTCTTTACCAATTCACGCAATCAAGGGCATTTTCCTCAACTCACTTAAGAGTTGTTAAATCCTTCCTCATAACCTCATTCAAAATTATTTTATGTCTTACCCTACCTCTTCCAACACCATTAATAATAGCTAGCTCACTCCTCCTCACTAGTACACTACTTGGCCTTCGTTTCAAATGCACAAACCATCTAAGTCACCCCTCCCTTATCTTATATTCACAGTGCTATTTCTAGCTTGTTGCGAGTACGTTCATTCATTAATTTATCCCTTAATGTTTTACCACCCATCCATCCTAGCATTTGCATTTCGGAAACTTTTACTTTTTGAATATGTTGTTTCTTAGTTGCTTAGCATTTTGATCCATATAGCATGGCTGGTCTTGTAGCTGTCCTATAGAACTTTCCCTTCAATTTCAGTAGTATCCAACCATCACAAAACATGCCTAAAGCACTTCTCCATTTTACCCAGCCTGCTTTAACTCTATGTAGTTCATCCTCTTTAATTTCTCCTTCTACTTGCATAATAGATTCAAGTTATCGAAATCTACTACTGTTGTTGATTTCTTGATTATCAAATTTATTCTTATCTCAATATTCTTCCTTACATGGCTGAGATTACACTTCATATGTCCACTCTTGTTTCTACTTGTCCTAAAACCTCTAGACTCTAAGGTTGTTCTCCAAAGTTCTAACTTAGATTCTAACCTGCTACTACTTTCATCAATCAAACAATATCATTTGCAAACAACATACACCATGGGGATCTTCTTTTGGATATTTCTCTCAATTAATCAATCACTAAAGCAAATAGATAAGGCCTCAAAATAGAACCTTGGTGTACACCTATTGTGATTGGAAATTCTCTAGACTCTCCCCCCTGCAGTTCTAAAAATTGGATGAATCTAGAACATCATTAGAAACAAATTTTGTTTGGTTGCACAAGGTTAGTCACAAGAAGAAATCGTATTGTGATATAGCCTTTTGTCAACATGTTTACCCTTTTCATCCGAATCCAGTTTTAGTGATATAATCATTGAAGTACCAATTGGCTTATAAAAATATTTTTTTTCCACTCTTATTAATTTGCAACCTAAGAAAATAATTGAGCTCTCCTACGAAGCTCATCTCAAATTCTTCCTGCATAAATTGAGAAAATTGTTTACACAACAGTTCATTAGTAGAACCAAATATGATTTTATTAGTGTTGAAATGTGGAAAATAAAATTGAATATTCCACTTTCTTATGAAAAAGATTACATTCCCTTTAAATAGATGATAATTCTTTCTAATTACTAGGGATATTTACAACCTACTGAAAATAGAATATCCTATTTAAAATGGAAAGCAGTAAAATAGGAAAGACTATCTACAAAGTTGGGTAACATGCTACCCAAATCCCCTAAAATCATGGAACCAAAAATAGCTAACAAATCAACTAATTTGTTAGCTATAAATCTCCTAAAGCCTCTAATAAAGGCTGACAGATATCTAATAATTCTACACTCCCCCTCAAGTTGGGCTGTAAACATTGATTAAGCCTAGCTTGGAACTTAGATTATCAAAATTCTTTCTTGGCAGAGCCTTGGTAAGGATATCGGTTGTTTGGAGACATGTAGGCACACACAACATCTTGATTATACCTTCCTCTATTTTTTATTTTATGAAATGTTGATCAATCTCCATGTGTTTTGTTCTATCATGATGCAATGGGTTTTTTGCAATGCTGATGGCTGACTGATTGTCACAAAACATCTTCATGGGTTCTTCACCTGAAATCTTTAATTCCTTTAAAAGCCTTCTTAGCCATATTCCTTCATAGATGTCGTGTACCATTGCCTTGAATTCAATTTTTGTGCTGCTTCTTGACACAACTGATTGCTTTTTACTTCGCCATGTAACTAGGTTTCCCCACACGTATGTGTAGTACCCAGAAGTTGACCTTTGATCATGTATTGATCCTGCCCAATCTGCATCACTGAAAACTTCAATATCTCTTCTTTGATTCTTTTCAAAAAATAATTCTTTACCTGGTGTTAGCTTCAGATATCGTAGGATTCTATAAACTACCTCCATATGTTCTTCATTGGGATTGTTCATGAATTGACTCACCATACTGATAAAGAAGTCAATGTCAAGTCGGGTGTGAGACAAATATATAAGTTTTCCAACTAGTCTTTGATATCTACCTTTATCCACTGGTGCACTGTCTTCCTTGGCTTCTAGTTTGGTTGTTGAATCCATAGGAAAATCTGCTAGCTTGCATCCGAGCATCCAAGTCTCTTTCAAAAGATCTAGAACATATTTCCTTTGGGAGACAAAGATTCCCTTCCTTGACCATGCCACTTCCATGCCTAGGAAGTATTTGAAATTTCCAAGGTCCTTGATTTCAAATTCGTTAGCTAGAAGACTTTTGAGACTACTCATTTCCTCCTCATAATCTCCCGTTAGAATGATGTCGTCCATATATACAATGAGGATAGAAATTTTTCCTTCAGGAGAGTATTTAACAAATATTGTATGATATGATTGACATTGTGATAGCCATACCTCCTAACTACCTTTGTGAATCTCTCGAACGTGTCTCTTGGGTATTGCTTGGGCCTATATAAAGATCTTTTGAGTTTGCAGACTTTGTTGTGTGTAGCTTGTGTCTCGAATCCAAGAGGAATTTCCAAGTAGACTTCTTCAGCTAGGTCTTCATTAAGGAAGACATTCTTGACATCTAGTTGGCGAAGAGGCCAGTCTAAATTTGCTGCCAAAGATAAGAGGATGTGCACTGTATTTAACTTGGCTAAAGGGCAAATGTCTCTTCGTAGTCAATTCCATATGATTGAGTGAATTCCTTTGCTACCAGCTGAGCCTTGAATCAGTTAACACTTCCATCTTCATTGTATTTCACAGTGAATGTCCATTTGCAACCTACTAGATGTTTTCTAGTTGGTAATTTTGTGATCTCCCATGTTCCATTCTTTTCTAGTGCATTGATTTCTTCCCAGACAACAAACTTCCATTCAGGTGTACCGAGAGCCTCTTGTATGTTATTAGGATCTTGGATTTTATCGAGGTTGGCAACAAAAGATCTAAAATTCGATGATAGCCCCTAAAATGACACAAAAGTGTATAATTGGGTGTTTTGTGCATGATCTCAAAACTTTTCTCACGTCAATAGTACAATCACTATCATCATTAGTTAACTCATTATGGGAAGTCTCGGGATTAGAGTTACCTGGTGGATTTTCACTTGATCTAGGGCTCGGATCAGACTCTTGATTTGCTCAAGGGATGCTTCTTGTTCTATCTCTTTTTGGTTCCTTCTCCTTTGTGAATAGGCAATCAACTCATCATTTTTTGTTGGTTGTGTGGTCTTAAATTTCCACGAAATTGTAGAAATTCCATCAAAATTTTTGATTTCCGTCACCCTCGAAATCGAAATGGCAGTCGATTTCCATCTTGCATTATTTCCATCGAAATCTCAATGAATCATCTGAAAAATATCGAAATCTCGAAATTTTCGTAACTTGTCGAAATTTTAACTATACAATGAAATTTCGTCGAAATTCAAATGAGAGATTTAGGAGTGAAGTGAAATTTCTCTTTCAATTTATTTTATCAAAACAAAAGATAATTACAAGTTCTTTTGAAATTATATGAAAAAATAAACTTGCAGTGACATTTTATTTAACCATTCATGTCTAAATTATCATTATTTGTATAATAAATAATATTTAAATGATTTATGAATTTCATTTGTATTAATTGAATAGGTTTAATGTACATTATCTCACAAATATGTTTGATACGCATAATATTTTACAACTTTTCTATCTCATACAAAACATAAATGTATTTAATTTGTTATATATTAGTCCTAAAACTTATATTATTATGTTTGTTAACCATTTCTAAAGTTTCACAAAGAATTCCACGCTTTACTACTAATTTATGTTATTTTTTCAAATCAAAATCGCAATCGACATCGAAATCAAAATTTCCATACTTTTGGAGCTTCAAAATTTGAGTCGAAATCGAAATTTAAGACCTTGGTTGGTTGAATAGTATCCAGATGCTGATGTTTCACGAGAGATTCTAAGAAGGGATGTGAAGGAGAAATGGAGTCGGTAATTGGAATAGATTTGGAAATTTGTGATAGGTGAGAAGAGCCAAAATCAGAAGAAGGGTAAGATAACTCTTCAATATCCCAAAGCTGGAATTTCTGTGTAATCTCCCCCTGAATTTCATATTTGGGGTAATATGGTTGTTGCTCAAAAAAGGGTGACATCCATGGAGTGATAATATCTTTTAGTAGCTGGTGAATAGCATTTGTAACCCTTTTGGTTTGGAGAGTACCCGAGAAAAATGCACTTAAGGGCTCTAGGATCAAGTTTACCCCGGTTTTGACTATGAACATGAACAAAAGCTGAGCACTCGAATACTTTGAAGGGAATAGTGGAGATGAGTCGAGTATTGGGAAAGGACTAAAGTAGAGTTTGACAGGGAGTTTGGAATTTGAGAATGCAAGAGGGCATCCTGTTTGCAGTGAGAATGGCTTCACCCCAAAAGTGTTTCGATACATGTGTAGAGAACATGAGGGAGCAAGCAACATCTAGTGGGTGCCGGTTTTATCTTTTGGCAATTCCATTTTGTTGAGGAGTGTCAACACACGAACTTTGGTGTATTATACCTTGACTCGAGATAATCATCAAGAATCGATTTGAAATATTCTTTCGCATTATCAGTTTTCACAATCTGTATTTTTTCTTGGAATTGTGTTTGGATCATGGTGTTAAAATTTTTGAAAATCTGACCTGCCTCTGACTTTTCTTTCATGAGGAATATCCAGGTAAGTCTAGTGTGATCATCTATAAAACATATAAACCAGTGAGATCTAGTAATATTCTTGATCCTAGATCGCCCCCACACATCACTATGGATCGTTGAAAAGGGTTGGCATGCTTTGTAGGGTCGGTTGGGATAAGAGTTGCGAACATGTTTTGAAAATTGACACATCTCACACTGAAAATCATTTGGATTTTTATTATTGAATAATGAAGGAAAGAGTTTCTCTAGATACAAGAAATTTGGATGTCCTAACCTATAGTGCCACAACATAATTGCACTATCATTATTAGAACGAATGACAGAAAAATAACTTTGACTTTTAGACACTAAACAATCGGATTTGTGAGTTGTTCCTTGGGGAGGATCATTAACCTCGAGAAGATAGATCCCCAAACACATCTTAGCACTGCCAATCGTCTTCCCCGAATCCAAGACCTGAAATTCACACATATTTGGGAAAAATTTAGTAACACAATTGAGATCCCGAGTGAGTTTACTAATAGACAGTAAATTGCAATCCAAATTTGGCACTTATATAACTGAGTTGAGTGTTAGGTTCTCTGAAATTTTAACAGAGCCTGTACCATCCACCTTTGAGAGTAATGGGGATTGTAAGTAGAAAAAAAATTTCTATCTCCCGTCATATGGTCCGATGCTCCAGAGTCTATAATCCATGGACCTAGCTGTGAGAAAGCCGTGAACCTACTGAAGTTAGTTAATTTAGTTATATAGTTGAAAAGTCAGCAGACAACTCAGCTTACAGTCGGCAGAACATTCAGCAATAAAATTATTCAGTTAGCAAGTTGCAGCCAGTGTGATTCTTATTCAAAGTTCTGTTTAGTTTTTCAAAGTGGAATACCGCTGGTATCCATTAATAGCACAGGAGTGAGTTATTTAGTCTAGGAACTTGTCATATTTTTTGCCTTGTTTCTAGGTTTACTTAATGAGTTGTTAAGTTCCTAGAATAATAAAATTTCCCATCTATTCCCCATGTACTCTGCCCTATAAATAGTCGCCTTATCCTAGTCATTTTAAGTAGTGAAAAAATAGAAAAAAATCCAGCAAAAAGTGCTGCAGCACTGGAGCTTTTTATATATGTAATTTCTTCGTCAAGTCAGTAAATTAAAGAGGCATTTTTCAGTATTTTTCTTCTTAGTTTTTTTGTCTTTCTATTCTTTTATTCCAACAAAATTTGGTATCAGAGCCATGTCGTCCAGCACCTCTTCCTCTGCTGGAACTATGTTCAATTATTCTCAAAACCAAGTACCCATCTTCGAAGCAGAAAATTAATGGTACTAGGCTGATCAAATGAAAATTTTCTTCATTGCACGATACTTATAGGAGATTATTGAAGAAGGTTATGATGATTCAAGTTCAGCAAATGATGATTCATCCTCTACAAACACAAGCACAGCAACCTCATCTCAGAGATTTGCCCAGAACAAAGAAAAAATAAAAAATAATGCTCTTGCTTTAGTTATATTCATCAAGGGATCAACAAGACCATCTATCCCCACATCTTTGGCATTCAAAAGGCTAAAGACACATGAGAAACACTGCAGAAGGAATTTCAAGGAAACAATAAAGTAGTCTCGATCCGACTACGATCTCTTTGGAAAAACTTTGATTGCTTGGCAATGAAAGATTTTGAAAGCATCAAAGATTTTTTCTCCAAGGTTGTTGAAATAGTTGATCAAATCAGAGCTTATGGTGATCGGATAGAAGAAAAAAAGATCGTTGGAAAAATTCTGAGAAGTTTACCACCAAAATTTGATCATGCAGCTGCAGCAATTGAAGAATCAAAAGATCTCTCAATTATGACCATGTTTGACCTCTGTGGTTCTTTTGAATCACATGAGCAAAGAATTAAAAGATCTTCAAGTCAGCCCTTGGAGCAGACTTTTCAATCAAAGCTCAATTTGAACCGAAAAAATCAAGAGGAAGGGAAATTTTCAGCAACAAGACCAGTCTCAAAGAGGCCAAAATAATCAATACCGTGGTTGTGGAAGAGGCCGTGGTAGAGGTAGGAATTTTCAGCCTCATAGGTCCAGCAATCAAGGATAGAATTGCATCATATGCAAGAAGTCAAATCACACCTCAGCTGAATGCTATTTAAGCTGTAAAAGGTGCCGCATTCCAAACCATTCAGACCGGATTGTTGGCACAAGAAGAATGATAGTTCAGAAGCAAATTTCAGCAAGGAAAATGATGAAGAGCAAGTGTTTCTCACTTGTCTCAATGCTAAAAGCAACGATGACAAGGTTCAGTACCTTGACAGTGGCTGCAGAGGTCATATGACAGGTATCCGTGAGTTATTTGTTAAAATTGATGAAAATGCTTCAAATTCCATTATTCTTGGTGATGGGAAATTTGTAAAAGTTGAAGGAAAAGGTGTAATAGCAATGCAGTCCATATTAGGTGAGCAAAAATTCATCCATGATGTTCTTTATGTCCCAAGTCTTGCTCGCAATCTCTTAAGTGTGGGGCAGTTAATTCAAAAAGGATATCAAGTCCATTTCGAAGAAAATGAATGCAGAATCATAGACAAGAAGAAAAAATCATTGATGGCTAAAGTTGAGATGACTCGAAACAAGGTTTTCCCACTCTCCATCAACTACACAAGTCCAATGGCTTTTGAAGAGCGAAATGTCAAATGAACCTCAACTATGGCATCTCATATATGGGCATTTAAATCAAAAGGGACTGCAGCTTCTCAAGCAAAAGGATATGGTTCGTGGTCTTCCCCAAATAAATCAAATTGAAGGAGTTTGTGAAGGTTGTATTTACAGGAAGATGCTCCACCTTCCTTTCCCCAAAACTTCTAGGAGGGCCAAAGCTCCTTTGGAGCTTGTTCATGCGGATATATTTGGTCCCACAAGAACATTATCTCTTGGAAACAAAAGGTATTTCATCCTTTTTGTTGATGATTTTACTAGAATGATGTCATTGTATTTTATTCAACAAAAATCAAATGCCTTCTCAATATTTTTGGAGTTCAAAGCCCTTGTTGAAAGGCAAAGTGGGCTGAAAATGAAGACCTTAAGAACTGATCGTGGAGGTGAATTCATATATTACCTGTTCATGAATTATTACAAGAAGGAAGGCATTCAAAGGCAACTAACAGTAAGTAGAAGCCCTTAGTAGAACAGGGTTGCTAAAAAAAAGAACCGAACCATTGTTGAAATGGCTCGGAGCATGTTAAAAGGTAAAGGACTTCCTAATTCTCTTTGGGCTGAAGCTATACATACCATTGTTTATATCTTAAATAGGCCAACAACAAAATCAGTGAAGAATAGAACTCCCTATGATGCTTGGAGTGGGACAAAACCAAATGTTAGTCTTCTAGAAAGTGTTTGGTTGTCTAGCCTACTCACTTATTAAAGCTCCTAATAAGGACAAGTTTGATCAGAAGGGAGAAAAGCTTTTGTTTTTTGGGTACAATGATGAATCAAAGGGCTAGCGGCTGCTGAATCCTGTTCATCACAAGCTGACAGTGGCAAGAGATGTCATCTTTGACGAAAAGGGAGTATCGCAGTGGACTTCCAACGGTTAGAACTCAACAAATATTCCATATTTTGTACCAGCTGAAGCAACAAGACCTAAGTCAGCTATTGAATCTCAGAATCTAGCAATTTTAGAAGCTGAAATTGCACCCGAGAACTTTAGTTCAAAATCTGAAAATTTAGAGAATGAAGGAACTTCATCCTCTTCACCTGTCCTAAGAAGATCTGAAAGAGTTGGAAGACCTCCAGAAAGGTATGGTGATTTTAGAAGCTATTTTTCTAATGAAAATTCAGAATTTGCTCTTTTCTCTTTTGAGCCACATAATTTTGAAGATGTAGTGAAGGATAAAGAATGGAAAAATGCCATGGAAGAAGAGCTGAACGTGATTGAAAAGAACACATGGAAGCTGGTAGATCCTCCTGAAAGCAAAGACATTATTGGTCTCAAGTGGATTTACAAAACCAAGTACGAGGATGGTTCCATTCAAAAGTACAAGGCCAGATTGGTTGCCAAAGGTTATTCTCAACAACCTGGACTTGATTTCAATGAGACCTTTGCACTGGTTGCAAGAATGGAGACAATTCGGATTTTACTTGCAAGAAATACCAAATTGGAGTTAAATGTGTATCAAATAGATGTTAAATCTGCATTTCTCAACAGAGAAAGAATGAGGAAGTTTATGTTGAGCAGCCACGTGGATATGAAGTGAAGGGCAAAGACGAAAAGGTGTACAAACTGAACAAGGCTTTGTATGGCCTCAAACAAGCTCCATGAGCTTGGAACGGTAAGATTGATTCTTATTTTCAGAATTCAGGATTTCAGAAAAGCTCTCATGAACCAGCTCTTTATTATTTAAAAAAAGAAACTGATTTCATCATTGTTTGCTTGTACGTTGATGATCTGATTTACTTTGGAAGCAATCTTCATTTACTTGCTTATTTCAAGCACTAAATGATAAAAAGTTTTTAGATGACAAACTTAGGGATCATGAAGTACTTCCTTGGGATGCAAGTTAAGCAAGGAAGAAGGGAAATTTTCATTTCCCAAGAAAAGTATGTAGCTGATATCTTGAATAAATTTCATATGAAGGACTGTAAGGCTGTAAGTACTCCTATGGCTCTAAATGAAAATTTTAATTTTGATGATGGAGGTAAGAAATTCGACGAAAATCTGTATAGGAGTTTAGTTAGATCCCTTATTAACTTGACTCATACTAGGCCTGATATTACACAAGATGTTAGTATGTTGTCTAGGTTCATGCACAGCCCAAGTGTACTTCATTATGTAGCAACAAAAAGGGTATTAAGATACCTTAAAGGCACACTAAAACTTGGACTGAAGTACAACAAAGATTTCGAGTTTGTTTTGACTGGTTTCACTGACAGTGATTGGGCCGGATCAATTGATGATCAAAAAAGCACATCAACATATGTTTTTTGCCTTGGAAATGGCACCATTTCATGGTGTTCAAGAAAGCAAAACACTGTTGCCTTGTCATCTACAGAAGTAGAATATATTTCAGCAACAAGGGCTGCTTGTGAAGGAGTTTGGCTGAGGAAATTACTTAGTGATTTAGGACTGAAGCAAGAGGGTCCTATAACCATTTATTGTGATAATATGTCAACAATAGCTCTAACTAAGAACTTAGTTTTTCATGCCAGGACAAAGCATATTGAGGTCAGACATCACTTTATTCGTGACCTTGTGCAGAAGGAAGAAATTCATCGAGAATTCATTAGCACTAATGAACAACTAGCAGACATGCTCACAAAACCTATTACTACTAAGAAGTTTTTGAAGTTCAGAGACATGTTATGACTCACGGCTTTAGAGGGGAATTTGTGAGAAAGTCGTGAACCTATTGAAGTTAGTTAATTCAGTTATTTAGTTGAAAAGTCAGCAGACAACTCAGCTTACAGTCAGTAGAACATTCAGCAATAAAATTATTCAGTCAGCAAGTTGCAGCCAGTGGAATACAACTGTCATCCATTAATAGCACAGGAGTGAGTTATTTAGTCTAAGAACTTGTCATATTCTTTGCCTTGTTTCTAGGTTTATTTAATGAGTTGTTAAGTTCCTAGAATATTAAAATTTCCCATCTATTCCCCATGTACTCTGCCCTATAAATAGTGGCCTTATCCCAGTTATTTTAAGTAGTGAAAAATAGAAAAGAATCTCAAAAATCCAGCAAAAAGTGCTGCAGCACCGTAGCTTTTTATATATGTAATTTCTTCATCAAGTCAGTAAATTAAAGAGGCTTTTTTCAGTATTTTTCTTCTCTATTTTTATGTCTTTCTATTCTTCTGTTCTGACACTAGCTTCTCCTTTTTAACATTATGAGCACTTAAAAAATTACCTATGCGCGCCAAAGAACTGATACCAACCATAGTAGTAGGGGCTGCTGAAGATTAGCTGAACATTTTTTGCAATAATTCTAGTTGCTCCTTGCTGAAGAGACTGGGCTCGGGTGGTGTTGGTTTTTCATCTACCGAGATGAAATTTCCTCGTCCTTCTCTATCGTTGGCAAAGCGGGAAGATTTACAATCTGCAGGTTTACTGTGGATTTTCCAGCACGTGTCCTTGATGTGACCAGGACGTCGAGAATGGTCACACCACAGCCTCGCTTTCTTCAGTCTACTGTCACTGCTATTATATGGATTTCCTCGAACCACAAGGACTGAACTCTCCAGGTTTGTTGCAAAATCTTGAGGGCCCATCATTATCTTCTTTTGACTCTCTTCTCGATGAACTTCTGAAAACGCTTCTTAGATGTTTGGCAAGATTCTTCCTCGTACTTCATCAAGATTTTTATTTAATCCAATTAGAAATGTGTATATTCTTTTCTTTTCAACAATTTGTTTATACTTAATTCCATCTTCGGGACAACTCCAATAGTGCTCCTCGAATAAGTCGAGTTGTTGCCAGTTGCAGTTGAGGGTGTTGAAGTATTGGGTCACTGCCAAATCTTCTTGGCCTAAGTCATGGAGAACACTTTCTACCTCAAATAATTCAGATGTATTCTCATTGTTAGAATACGTTTCCTTGGTAGCTTCCAAAATCTCCTTCGTTGTTCTGTAGTGAAGAAAATTTTCTCCAATGTCATTTGTCATGGAATTAATGAGCTATGACATAACTATGTTATTTTCCGATTTCCATGTTTTGAACTTCACATCATCCTTGCTTGGTTGGGCTGCAACTCATAAGAGTTAATCATCCTTTCCCTTTCCACATAAAAACATCATCACGGAATGTGACCATTGGAGATAGTTATTCCTGTTAAGTTTGTATCCTATAATGGGCATGAGGCTGCTATCTAAACTACCGCTGTTGCCCGAGACCATGGCTTCCTGATTGGTGGTGACATCTGAGACTAAAGAGGTGGAGTTGCGTCTCCCAGTGGCCATACCGTATTTGGTCATATAGGAAGATTAGGGTTCAAAGGATGCTCTAAATACTATGTTGAAATGTGGAAAAGAAAACTAAATATGCCACTTATGAAAAAGATTACATTCCCTTTAAATAGATGATAATTCTCATCTAATTACTAGGGATATTTACAACCTACTGAAAATAGAATATCCTATTTAAAATGGAAAGCATTAAAATAGGAATGACTATCTACAGAATCAGATAACATGATACCCAAATGCCCTAGGATGGTGGAACCAAAAATGGCTAACAAATTAACTGATTTGTTAGCTCTAAATCTTCTAAAGATCAGCCTCTAATAAAGGTTGGCAGATATCTAATAATTCTACAATTAGCATAGAACAACTAAAATATTTTCTCTGGACTTTATGAAAAGAGTTTTGTTCACATTTCGTTTTGAAAAGCCATTATAAATTAAAAATTTTCTTAACCTTTCATACCATGCACTAGGATTCTGTTTTAAACCATTTGTTTAATTTCAAAAAAAATGATAAAGAAGAGTTCCGTTTTGTTTTTCAAAAACTTCTTCAAAAACCTTTTAATAAGGCACTTTTTACATCGAAAAAAAATGAAGTTCATGTAGCAAGAGAATGCACAATAAGTTCAAGTTGATTCTAATCTAGCTACAAATGCAAATGTTTCATCAAAATCTATACTGCCTTCTTGTGTGTAACCTTTTCCAACCAAACAAACTTTATTATCTGGTTTGTTTCTAAAAACCCATTTCGTACCAATACTAATGGAGTGATTTATAGATTTGGAAACTAAGGTCCAAATTTTGCTTCTATTAAACTAAATTAATTCTTCTTGCATAGGTTTCACCCAAAATTCATCATTTTCTACCTCATCAAAATTCTTAGGTTGGGTTTTAGAAGTAAAAGTGCAATTACCACAAAAACAGTTTAAGAGAGGATCATGTTTATATATTCAATGGATGGTTGGAATGTTTCTTCATTTAAAATGGTTCTCTCATGAGTCATCTAAGCAGTAGTCTCAAGCTTCTGTCCTGTACCGCACTGTCTTTCAATATTTCTTGAAATGCTGCCTCAATTTCTTCATCTAGAATCCTTACTTAGAAAGTAGTTAGTTTCATCAAATTCAACCTGGTTTACTATTCAGTGCATATCTCAGTAAAATTCTTTCATCTGATTTTGAATCAAATTTGTTTTGTGATCCATTTCATTTAATATAAAACATTTGCAACCGAATATATGCATTATGAAAGTAACAAATGGATGGTTCCTACCGTTAAATAGTTTATAAGGGGTTTGTTTAGCAAGGGTCTAACAAGCACACGTCTTATAATATAACATGCAGGGTTCACAGTCTCTTTGCGTCTCTTACACTTTGTCTAATGATAAGAACTGAATGTATTATTGCACATATATCTTTCTGTTTTTGCATTCATTTCTCTCCTGTGTCTATAACTTTGAGAAGTTAAAGCACCTGTATGGAGTTGTCACCACAGCTTTCTTGCTAACAAAACTTCCTATATTCAATATCAATTAGCAACAAATGCAATAATTTAATTAAGATTATAAATTAATTAGTTTATAGGTGAAGCAAATGATTGGTGAGCATCTGAGAGTGTAGCCACTTTGAATGTTGAATGAGAATCATAAATTAAAAAGATTTGTGAGATCAGTCCTTATTAGGTGAATCAGCAACCTTTTGGTTTAAACGTTAATCTTTCCAAGTATGGCTTAGCGAGTATTAATTTACAGCAAGGTCTTGTTAGGTTTCAGTTTTTCCTTTGTGTGTTAGCCATAGTCGGCCATTTTTTTATCTAGGTGTTCCATTGGGTGTTAACCCTACTAATGCGTCTTTCTTGGAATTCGGTAATGGAAAAGATTACTAGGAGATTGACATTTGGAAGGGGTGCATTTTTTACTTTGGTTGGCAGATTACTTTGATTGGAGCTTCTTTGGCTTCCACCCTTTTTAATTTTGGTTTTTATTTAATGTCCCAATTAGCATTGCTAAAATATTAGAAAATTTGATGTAAGAGTTTTTGTGGTCTGGTGTGGGATAGGGTGCTATGGGCCATTTGTAGTTGGGATAGAGTTTGTAAACCTGAAAGTGAGGGTGGCGTGGACCTTGGTAACCTGATTTTTGAAAATGTCGCTTTGGTGGGTGAATGGCTACGGTGTTTTCCTTCAGAACAATCTTTATATATAATAGGATTCACAGTGGATTTGGAATTAACGCTATAGAGGCCACCGGAAGTTCATTCTCAGATTTTGCATTTATCTTTCTTGTGTTAAATTCAGTATGGTAATGGGAAGGGAGTGCAGGTTTGGGAGGATTTGTGAATCAGGGCAACTCCATTTTTTTATGCATTTCCTCACCTTTGTAGTTTCCCTAGTCATAATGCTCCAATTTATACCTTTTAGATTCTTGGAGGGTACTATTGCCTCGTGAGATTTCTGTTTTAGGAGGAACTTGAGTGAGGAGAAAGCTACGAATTGGCCCACTGGGTATGGTTTCTCAATCAGCTCAGCTGATGTAAATCTGTCCAATTTTCCTACGTATTCTTTGGTTTGAAAAGCCAGGACTCCATCTAACATCAAGCTTTTATGTAGTCCGCAATTTCTGACAGGATTAATATGAATGATTGACACTAGGTTAGAAGAGTTTTGGGGGAGAAGATCATTGTACTGAAACTAGTGCTCATTCCCCATTGTTCTTTCTTGTGGGGCATTTGGTGTAGGCTCTTTGGTTTGTTTGAGTCTTGGGCTTGCCTAATGACATTAGAAAGATTTTTTTCTTCAAAATTTTGGGGGATTTGGTTCTCGTAAGGAAGCAGAATTATTGTGCAGATGTGCTGCTTTTGCCGGTGCATTGGTGTATTTGGTTGGAGCATAATTCTAGAATTTTCAAAGTAGAAAGATGTGTGGAATAGGAATTTTTTTTTTTTTTCCCTTTTTTGCCTTTTCTAGTGTTTTGCATTTCAACTGTTCCTGGGATACAACTTATTGATTTGCAACAGTTCTGAATTTATTTGTTTTTTATTGTTTATTCTTGAGGAGGATTCCTTGTCCTCTGATGTATTTCTTCCTTTTCTAATTTTCATTCTTTTCTTTTATCTAATGTCATCTAAGCTTTAACCATTCTTCTGATTATTGGAATGAGAACAGAATTGTGGTACAATGCATGCCCTAAGTTGTTATGAGTTAGGGGTATGCTTATATAGCTATATTGGTTGAAGTTTGGGACAACCAGTATAGCTATATTGGTTGAAGCTTGGGACTTCCATGGGAGGTCTTGAGTTAGAATCATGGGAAGGAAGAGGCCTATGAGATGGGAGATGAGCTACCTGAGTACCTTCTGTTGTGTAGCCCAGGCCCTGTGTGAGCCTCCAATTGACTAAAAATAGTGAAACTTTCTATATCCAGGTAAGGATGTTGAGGTGTTTTTAAATCCAGAAGATGTTTTCTTTGGCGAAAAATATTAATAATGACTGAAACTAACACTGTCATGCATTAATCCTCCTCTTTTTACTAGGAAAAATGTGTCAGTGGAAAATGCTTTGATTGCTGTACTTACTGTTCAGGACGAAAATGTACAATGTTTTGGAACGTTGAATCCATTTGCTGTTTGCTGGGGTATTTGCATTTTTAAATCAATTAAAGTAAATGCACGTCATTTTTTATCACAGGAGCTGTGTTTGCAATTGAAGTATTTCCTCAGGTGCCAAGCATCTGTCCAGCAGGCAGGTGTTTTTAACAAAGTATAAAAGCCTTTAAAAGAAAATTTAGCATTTAAATGTGAAGCAATAAAAAGGAAATAAAGCTTCATTATGCTCTTTTGCTTTGGTCCCCCTCTTCCCCTTGCTAAGAGATGGCAGCCTCAATTTTTCTTAATCCCTTTGATCTCACGCTGTTTTTGTCCCGCATTGTTTGTTCAATTATTATTTTCTAAATTAGAGCAAGGCTATCTTTTTAAATGCTTTTATACTTTATTCGTTGATGCTTCCCAGCATCCATTGCTCCAGTGTCAAGAAATAAGGTGGGAAATTGTCCAAAAATTTAGAATAATCACCCCAAGAATTACCTGGGACATGTTGTCAAAAGCCAGCCTAAAAAAGGAATTCTTTTATAAGGCACATTGAGTCAGGTTTTTATGTGGATCACATTCGTGTCCTTTTCTTTCTTCTTCTTCTTCTTCTTTTTTTTTTTTTTTTTTGGGAAGATACTGTACTTTTGATTTGTCTAAGCACATATCTGTGAATATTGTTGCACTTTTTTTCTTTTCTACTTTTTTTCTTTTTAGATTTTTTATGGATGTTTAGGTGAATTTCGTTGAGATTTTTGCCATCAGTTGCTAAATGTTTACTCATCATTTTTTTTTTTCTTTTGCAGCAACATGAACTGAGTCTTGTTTCATCTTTTATTCTAATGAGTGTGTTTATTTTCATGCACAGATATTGCATCTTTTGTATGAGAAAGATTTTTTAGAAGAAGATGCTATTCTCCGCTGGGCACTTGAAAAAGAGGGGGCAGATGAAACAGATAAAGTTTTCGTTAAGCAGTCAGAAGCATTTATCCAAGTAAGCTTGTCAAGTCATATTTATTATATATGTCATACAGTAGGTAATCATATGTTTATCTCTGTAATTGTATGTTAACTCAACATCTGTATATGCTGCTTCAGTCCTGTTTCAA
Source organism: Malania oleifera (assembly GCF_029873635.1). NCBI lineage: Eukaryota > Viridiplantae > Streptophyta > Magnoliopsida > Santalales > Ximeniaceae > Malania > Malania oleifera. The sequence continues at coordinate 108,624,460 of NC_080420.1, read as the reverse complement.
TCTATTTGTATGCTAGTTAAGAGTATATGTAGGAAAGAAAGTAGTAGCATCTGAAACGTGTATTTTACATGAATGCGTACAGACAGTTGTGTGTGCATGTTTATATGTAAATAGCTTAGCACCAAGGACTAAAATTTTTATTTCTGCAGAATTTCAAGAGTTCTCAATTTATGAAAATTTCAATGGAAATTTATATTCCAATAGAAATCCTGATTTAAAGATACTCTGTTACTTTTGATTCATGTTCAAAACATGAATCAAATATGAGCTTGTATGTAAGTTTGCACTAAACATGGGAATTGTGGCTCCAAGGGAGTCAACCCCTCATCTTCACCAATAAGAAGTCTATGAGAATCAAGTAATTTGCTACCAGGAAGTTTCATTATGATTTGGTTACAATTAGCACAGCCAACTCTCCAGCAGGTCTGATTGTCTATATAAACCTTTTTTTGGCGATTATGCATGATTTAGGGTAATATCCTTGGAAAGTTGGAGTGTTGTCAAATATTCTCTCACTGCCTCCATCAACATTATTCTAGTCCTGCAGCTCCTGCCCTAGAACTCCTATGACCTCCACTGTCAACTAAATCATTTTTTTCCTATGTGAGCATTAGTAGTAGTTTATTTGATTCTAGTAGTTGTCTAATAAGGATTGAGCAAGACCCAATTACTCAGAAACTGAAGTTTAACATGGAATAAATAAGGGTACCTTCCACCATTTTGGATTACTTTCTTTCGGAAAAATGTCAATATTTAACTAGCAAACAAAATAATGGAGCAAGTTCTCTGAAATATTTTCCTTGGATCTATTTGTTTTGCTAACCATGCAGCCAAAATATTGGCAAAGCATGGAGCTAGGGACAGCCGTTGAAGGCAGTATATGGTACCATGTGAACACTGGCTTCTGGTGAGTGAACTTGGTTTAAACCAGATATGGTGAGTGTAACTTGGTTTGATTCAATTATGGTTCTGATATTAGTTATGTATCAAGGTAAATTTAAAATGATGGTCACTTCATAACCTTCAATTTCCTTGAACATTTGAGAGCCGGTTTCCTTTATAAATGTTTCATTGTCGTCCTTCATGGCTTTCATGACCCTTGTTTTAATGAGACAATTAAGGAGGTGCTATTTGTCTATGTTTAGACTTACTCTTGAACTAATAAGATTAAGAGTCATGGCAGTTTCCTATGGCATAGTTACTAGAAGCAATTTTGGCTTGTAAGTGAATGGTTGGGATATTGCATTAGATGTTCTTTTGAGAGTCCTTGGAGGTTTATTTTGCAAATTTACCCTGTATTCATTCCTTTTTTTTTTTTTCTAAATATAAATTAGGCAATGGTTCTTGTACTCACTATTGGGGGGATATCGGGTTTGTGGATTCTGCCTTGTCTATTACTCCTCATCTTTATCTCCTTCTGTGATCTATAGTGCTCTCATTTTTTCCTTTTTGATCTCTGTTGGTAATACTTTCACTTATAATTTTCATTTTCAAAGAGATTTAAATGACAGTGAGTGAGGTGGTGGAGGATTGTCACCCTTCACACAGGAGGGATCTTCGGCTTTCGGATTTGGATTCATCAGGAGTCGTTTTTCTTGTAGAGCTTTCTTTGATCATTGATTAGATCTAGTATGGTCATCCTCGTACTTGGAAGGGCAAGGCACTAAAAAAAAATGCCCTACACATGCTGGGTACATATTAGGTATGCAACTCGGGTATGCCCTGATATGTGCCATTGTACTTCTATTTTTTAAAATACAACAATGTTTTGGATCAACAGTAAGTGCGCATACTATATGTACAACTATGGATTGGGTTGGCTGAATTTTTTATTGTAATTACCAATTGTTCAGCCTAGCCTTCTGGTAAACCTCTAGCAAAGTTGGATTTGGGCCTGGTTCAAGTATTGGTAACCCACCATGAACAATAATTCTTGATTGTAATTTTAAAAAGGTAAACACAACTATCTAAATGTCTAGTATGAAAAATTGATATCTTCTAATGGTTAATAGTTAATATTTAAAATGTAGGGATACTTTCCAAATGTTTGTCCTTATCAAGGAAGACTGAATGTTAATATTGGAGAAAATAAAATGTGGGACATTGCAAACATTCAAGCCAGATAATTGGAACCATTTGGAGTGATCTGACGTTCTGCACGTTGCAACAAATGATGGTGGTGGAAATGATAAAATTAATACCATTTGTGTTTGATCATGAATACTACTGCTATATTTTTCTTTTTCAATTGAAAACAATGAATGCAATTATTAATTTATAGTATGGGCTTGACACAATAATAATTTAGGGACAACTTATCTTTGTTGGACATGTTTTTGATGATGGTTATTTTGTTATTTTGTGAGGATGTGCATGTTTGTTGTTTTGAGGGGATCTGGTTGGAACTGCATATTTTCACTGCAAAGGGGTTGACTTCCTTTGCTTTGGGACAAGATACATTATATGGACCTTTGCTTTGGGACAAGATACATTATATGGATTTTCTTTAGGCCTTCGCAGCGGATGCTTTCAGGGAACAAATTTTTTAGATGCAGCTCGCTGGCCTTAGTCGATTATGTTATTTATTTTTGTTTTTGTGGTTTTATCGTTAGACAATTTCTTATCCTTTTGCATTTTCTTATCTCATCTAATAACATCCTTGCTTTTTCTACCAGAAGATAAAGACATTTTACCAATATTTCAAGCTTACTCTAGACTTGTTTCCATTTTAAAGTAGAAAGCAGATGCATCCATTTCCCTGTTTCAATCGGCTAACTTTCTGCAGTGGCATTGATTAAACAGCAACATATCTTGTTATTGAATCTTATATGACTCTCAAACGCAACTGCATGTGATGTATTTCTTTTGCAGTGGCTTAAGAATGCATCCGAAGAAGAAGAAGAAGAAGACGAAGAAGTAGAAGATTGATAAGAGAAGGGACTTCAACAAAAGTAGGTGTAGGCTGTTGGATATTGAAAGTGAATATACATATAGTCATCATCATGGAACATTGTAAATACAGTGTATCATTATTCTCTGTAGCCTGTAGTGGAATATCTGGGGAAGGGGCTTTGTTCTTGTTTTCCAAAATTTTGATTTGCACTTTCTTGAACGGCACACTTGATAATGTGAGGTCATTTATTTTTAACTTTTTTCTATTCAAAAATCATTAATTAATAGCAGTTAGGAATTATTGGTTATAAACCATGGGACATTATCTTGTTTATTACAATGAAGAATACTATTTATTAGGGGTCTTACTGTACGCCAAGCTTGGCGCAAAAATCTTCATACACTTAGTTATGTTTGGCTTGTAGTATCATTGCAAGGTAAGTTACACGTGAAGAATGGTGTTGATCTAATGAATAAATAAATTTTCTAATTTTATAATCAGGAAGTATATTTCATGTTAGCAATAATAGCAATAACTTATGTGATTTGCCTTAAAATAATTTCAAATTTTAATAATCATATTTCATTCCTCAAACCTAAATGTAACTTTGGAGTTGGTGTTAACCCCTAATTATTGTTTGTTTAAATTTGTTCATTGTATTAAAGATGGACTTTGAAGTTCAAATTTGTAACTTATTTTAGAAATGAACTGAATTTGGAAATAAAAGGGTTTAGCTTAAGTTTGAGCAGGTATATTAATCTTCGAGCTGAACTTGACTTGACCGAATGTTTAGTTAAAAATTTAATAAACAATCTTGAACATGATAAAACTCAACTTTAACTCCACTTAACTCGTTTGTAACATTAATCAGGGCAATAAATATTGAGGATCAAAGTATTCCAACAAGAATGCTTGTTTAGACTGCTGAAATATTGGGTTTATTTATAATTAATTGTAATTAACTTAATTTGGGATCCTTTCTTATTTTAGAGATATGATAATAACAACAAAATTAGGTGGGTCATATGAATCATTTTCTGCTAATTTATATATATATATATATATATATATATATATATGAATTCATTGAGAAATACTGAATAAAAATATTATTGTCACTATGTTTTTCAAGTTGATATGAGAGTCGTGTGCACGAACAGCGCTCGGCCCTTCCCAGTTTGCCGCTCGCCCCTTCCCTCCTCCCAACAACTTCAAATCCTTTAAACCCGCTGCGATGCTCTCGCATGATTTAGTGTATTGCAATATGATCCATAATCCAAGGGCAGCCCAACTTACAGTCTCACACCATCAATTGCTTTGGATCTCGATCTCGTAGCCAACGTAGACGTATTGCCTCTCAAAACTTTCTCTGATTTGAGCGCTTCTGTTTGGAGTGCGTTCAAAGTGAATCGAATCCTAGTCGCCCTTCTCCATCTGGTTCCTCCGATCGAAAATCTTGGCCGACGAATTACCTAACCTCAGTTCCCAAAATCCCAGCCTTGCCTTTCCGCTTTCCGAGGGCCATCAGGCTCCAAATCACCGAACTTGATCTACAACATCCGCATCTGCAAAATCAGAAAAATCCACCAGGTTTGAATCTTCAATATTTTCGGCCTCGAACACGCCGATTCCTGCGAAACATTGATCGCCGATCGCCGATTGCTTATCGCCGATCACAAAGCCCCCTGCGACTCTCTCTCTATAACCGCAACCGCCACGAACAGTCGTCGTGCTCCGGCGGCTCCTTCTTCCTCGTGCTCCGGTGGCCCTTCTCTGCTCGAATCCTCTTCGGCGCCTGATAGACGGCCAGGAACAGCAGGTTCATCAGCCTGCTCAGACAAAACAGCCACATCTCCTCGGTTCGCCACAACTTGGGTCGACGAGATCTCGGCCAGAGCCAGAGAATAAATAAATATATAAATATATATATATATATATATATATATATAGAACAGATCCCATCAGACATCAGAGCCGGTTCCCAAAGGCTCTCCTTTTTTTTTTTTTTTTTTCTCCTGATCGTGTCCATTGAAGCTACACCGGGAAAAAAAAAAAATTCAAGATTCCTTCTCCAACGCGGGAATTATACTCAATGATATGTGGTCTGAATGGAGATGCATATTGCAGAGAAAAAAAAAATATATCCTTTATCTGTAGAAACTCACAACTACTGAGAAAGATGATCTAAACGATGGCTGCTGATATTTATATCTTCAAAAATTATGAACGCTTATTTCTAAAGTTTTTTATGATGGAATAGATAAATTACAAGTTTTTGTCTTAAATTAAAAGGTTTTCTTTGACAAACAGAATGATAGATTACTCTCTATGTATTACAAGAAGTAATCGAGATTTTTGGTGAGTTGGATTATCGTGATAAGGTGATTATGAAGAGTGAGAAAGATAATAAATCTTACTAAAAATTAGCTCAGCATCAAAGAGTGTATATTTTCTTTGTTGGATTAGATGTTGAATTTGAACAAATCCATGATGAAATTTTGAGAAAGGAACCTGTTCCTAAATTAGAAGAATGTTATACACCGGTCTGCCGTGAATTTGTTCGATGCACAATAATGAATGAGATCCTGAAAAATCTGAATCTGAAGCTTCAGTCATAGTGGCTCATCACCGGCCTCCTCAAAACCAGCAAGACCAAATAAAGTCCAGTCATCACAAGACAAATAATGGAGCGGACAAATCGGCCTATAAATGCACTCATTGTAATCAAACTGGTCATCCCAAAAGTTAATGCTTTAAACTTGTGGGGTATCTAGAATGGTGGGATCACAGTTGTGATCCACGAAAGAGGAATCTCAAGAAGACCACTACTACTGCGATTGTTGAAACAAAGGCGGCGGATGAGGTGGCTGAAAAAGTTTCAGCATTGGTAGCAGTTGCAAGTAATGGCGGTAAGGTTTTACATATGTCTACACCTATTTCTAATAGTGCATGGATAATTGATTCTGGTGCAACATATCATATGACATTTGATTCTAGATAGGTCTCAACCCTTAAACCATCTTCACAAATGTCTGTTTTCACTGCCAATGGTAGTTTGACCCTAGTTATTGGGGAAGGATCCTTGCCCCTCATTGACACTTTAAATTTAGATTTTGTTTTAGTTGTTCCATCTTAGAACTATAATCTTTTGTCAGTTTCCCAAATAACCATTACTTTATTTTGTGTTGTAATTTTTTTGCCTGAATTTTGTGTGTTTAAGGACATCCGAACGTGACAGACGATTGGTCGTGGTGTTAGGCAAGGGAAGTTGTATTACCTGGACTTGGTGTCAAAGAATTTAGACAGGTTGGGTCAAGCTCTGAAGGTGGATGGTTTTGAGGGGGAAAAGAAAAGATCTGACATCTGGTTATCACATCAACATCTGGGACATACTTCTTTTGGTTATCTCAATAAATCATTTCCTAATTTATTTGCAAAATTTGATGTTTTTGAACTTGCAAAGAATCATCATGCTTCATTTCCATTAACTTTGAATAAAGTTCAGTTCCTTTTATGGTTATACATTCTAATGTTTGGGATCCATCCAAAGTCACTACCTTGCGTGGATTAGGTTGGTTTATTACTTTTATTGACGATTGTACCAAGATGACCTAGGTGTGCTTGATGAAGTCCAAAGGGGAAATGAACTTGTTATTTCAAAATTTTCATAAAATGGTTCATACTTAGTACAATGCACAAGTTAAGGTCCTCCATAGTGACAATGGAGGAGAATATCTGAGTTCTAATTTGTAGCAATATTTGGAAGCACACAAAATTATTCATCGAACTACTTGTTCCTATACACCCCAACATAATATGGTAGCTAAGCGGAAAAATCGTCACTTATTGGAGGTTGTTCGTGCTTTATTGATAGAAGGTTGAATGTCGTTATCATATTGGGGTGAAGCGCTTACTTCTGCAACATTTTTTATCAATCGAGTACCCTTGAGCACTATTGATTTCCAGACACCATCTCAAGCTCTTTCTTATAAAGCAATTGTTGCTCCAACTGTTCCAAACTTACCTCCTTATGTCTTTGGTTGTGTAGCATTCGTACATCTTCATACGAATCAGTGCACCAAGTTGACACCTCGAGCATTGAGATGTGTCTTTCTTGGGTACGCTACTCATCAAAAAGGGTACCGATGCTATCATCCTCAAACTCAAAGAATGTTTATTACTTTGGATGTTGTTTTTCATGAAGATTCCATGTATTTTCCCTTTGAGCCTAAACTTCAAGGGGGGTACCAGGAAGAAGTTCAAACTCTAGACTATAATGTTCACATTTATAAAGAGCAAAAACTCCCTAAACATGACAACCATGATATGGGCAACTTGGATACAAGTGGTATAAATTTGGATACTAGTGGTGATGAGCACCCACAACCTAGGTCAACCAATCAAGAAGTGGGTGAATTGGATTTGAGTGGTATAACTTTGGACCAAAGTGGTGATGCACACCCAGAAATTGAAGTTGTGGCTCCACCCTCATTCGAGTCCCTCGCACCGTAGGCAACTAATACACCGAACCAAGTGTTGGCTGAGGATGCTCCTGAACTAGTTAGAAAACAACTACCACAGTGTAACACCAGAGGTATTCCTAAACCCACATATGAATCCGATCCTTCTAGTAAAGTTGAATATCCTATGAGTCACTACGTGTCTAACCAATTTGTTAGAATCAAATCAGTCATTTGTGAATCAATTATCTGCTATATCCAGTGTGCAGGAAGCATTAGTTGACCAAAAGTGGAAAGTTGATATGAATAAGGAAATGAAATCCTTGCAGAAGAATAAAACTTGGGAACTTGTTGATTGTCTACCAGAAAAGAAACTAGTTGGATGCCAGTGGATTTTTAATGTGAAGTACAAAGAAGATGGTACAATTGAATGCTTCAAAACAAGATTGGTTTCAAAAGGATACACCCAAACCTATGGGATCGATTATATAGATACTTTTGCACATGTAGCTAAAATCAACACAGTTTGAGTATTGTTGCCTCTAGTTGCGAACTTGGATTGGTCATTACAACAATTTGACGTGAAGAATGCCTTTCTACATGGCGAGTTGTTCGAAGAAATCTACATGGATTTCCCACCAGGAAGCATGATACCAGAAATACATAGTTAGAAGGTGTGCAAGTTAAAGAAATCATTGTATGGGTTGAAACAATCTCCAAGAGCATGGTTTGGAAGGTTTACAAAGGCTATGATAACCTTTGACTAGAATCAGAACAATTCAGACCACACTTTATTCCTAAAGAAACGACAAGATAAAATCATTGCACTTATCGTATATGTAGATGACATGGTAGTCACAGGAAATGATCCTGAAGAAAGGAAAATACTACAGAGGTACTTGTCTAGAGAATTTGAAATGAAAGATATTGGTCCATTGAATTTTGTCCTTGGAATTGAAGTGTCCCGATCTAATAAAGGGATCTTTCTCTCTCAAAGGAAATATACCTTACATTTGTTACAAGAAACTGGTATGTCAACATGTCAACCAGCTAATACACCAGTGGAAAAAGGTTTGAAATTATGTGTTGAGTCTAATCAAGTACCAGTTGATAAAGGGAGATACCAAAGACTTGTTGGAAGATTGATGTACTTAGCACACACAAGGCCTGACCTTGCCTATGCATTGAGTATTGTCAGCCAATTTATGCATAATCCTGGAGAACAACATATGAATGTTGTTATGCGTATTTTGAGATATCTAAAGTGTTGGAATTTGTGTATTCCCAAGAGGGGGATGAATTGGGTATTTAAAAATTTCTACTTAGGTTAGATCCTTAACCAATATTTAGCAACCTAGGGTCTTTCTAAGCAAATGTCAATTACCCACTAATATAAAATTGAGCAAATGATCGAGACAAATATTGCAAGCTCAGTATTCCCCAAATAAATATGTATGCAAATATCTAAAGCAATTAAAACATGCATAGCAGTTCAAGTACTAGCATACATGTGTGGAATTGAAAGTGCAGAAATTAAATAGAGAGCCAACACAAAATATGTTATCGGGGTTCAGCCAATATTGCCTACGTCCCCACCTCAAGCTTATAAGTAAGAGAATTCTACTAGTTACTCACTTATAGGTGGAGCGACACCATTTACAACACCTTACTAGGATGGTGTACCTAGTTTTCTTAATCGGGTCTAAACCAATCCGATGCTTACCTAACCGAGTCTGAGCAATTCAGGACTATTCACAGGGCTAGTCTCCCTCTTCCGATAACTCGTCAGGAATACAACAGACAATCAAATAATTTTTGTGTATAAACCAATGTGCTTCTAAATTAAGCAGATGATGTAAGTATTCTCAATACACTCACGTATGATGGGATATTAAGCTTAAGTGAGATCTTGTTTAATCAGTATATCAACTCACAATAATATGTGTATCTATATGTATATGTGTGAGTGAGTGAGACCTTTCATCCAAATTAATATATTCACAATATGAATAATCAAAGAGTCTCTACAACCCTAAGCAAATATCAAAATAGTATTTTTTAAATATCAAGTACAATGGATATTAGGGTTTAAGTTTGCTAAAAATATTTTTATCAAAGCACAAAGCAAACTTATGAAACTTGCAATAACGATGCAAGTTCTTAAAAAAATGTAGAGTTTTCCCAAGATATATTTATGAATGAAATGCAATGGAAAAACTTTAGCTAACTCTCAAAAGACAATATCAAACAATGCAAGTATAAAAGAGTTGTTAGCTTGCAAAATGAATGTGAAGAACAAAATGATCTTTCTAAAAAATATGTAATTAAATGAGTATGAGAAAGAAATTTTAGCAATATGCTTGTAAAAGGTGGGAGTATGAAAGATTTAGCCCAATAAAATTTTTAGAGAAAAATTTGCTACTCGATATGCTAATCTCACACTAATCTTAGCAAAGGAGGAGGTATATATAGTTTTTGTCAAAAATATAACCGTTGGAGACATCAAAGGCATTTTGGGATTTGTTTAATTATTTTTAATAAAAATTAACCTTGTTTAACTACGGCAAAAAATTTTCCAACCCAAGAGTTCAGTCGACCATGGTCAAGGTTCAGTCGACCACTTTTATAAGTTTAGTCGATCGTGACAATTTTAAACTACAGGTTTGGTCAACCGTCTCAGGGCGATTTTGAACCCTTTGTTGGTTCAGTTGACCAAGACAAAGGTCGGCCAACTACTCATCTAGGTTCGATTGACCCAAGCTAATTTGAACTATACATTTGGTCGACCAAGTTGTTGGGGAGTCAGGTACCTTTTTGTTTGGTTGACCTAGGACGATACGTTCAAAATAGAACGATCGACCGAGTGAAGTCAACATGTTGACTTTTGGCCGGTTCGGTTGACTGAGGCATTTATACTGCCAAGGGTTCAATCAACCAAAACCACTGGTTTTGTTCTTTTAAGTCCTGTTTTGGTCTCTATGCTTCATCAACCCAGTGTGAATAAGTATAAGGCATTTAAGTTATATGGGTGATGGTTTCTATAGTCATTCTAAGGCCTCTTGAGCATATACACCCCATTATGCATGATATGCAAATACTACAGACCATTATTACAGACCAACAAATTATAAATTAAATGCAATACAACAAAATGTCTTCTTCTTAATCTCTTGCTCTTCATTTCATGGAGTACGCCAGGTGTATGTGTATTAAGATCCATCTTGGCCTCCATTTTCCCTATCCCTTATGTGTGATCTTAAATATGGACCTGTTCACATACTAAATACAAACATTAGTTCACTATATTTCGTCAGCATAAAAAAAAAAAATCGGACTCAAAAAATCAACATAAAGTCGACTCCGGGAAAAGGAATTTTGTTCACTAAAAATAGAGATTGTCAAAGCGTGGAAGCATATACTGATACTGACTGGGTTAGAGTAGTAGATGACAGGCAATTTACTTCAGAATATTTCACCTTTGTAGGTGGTAATCTCGTTACATGGAGAAGCAAAAAAGCAAAATGTTGTTGCACGATCAAGTGCAGAAGCTGAATTTAGAAGTATGGCACTTGAAGTTTGTAAAGTGTTATGAATAAAGCTTCTCTTGAAGGATTTGGGCTATTCGCCTCAGCAACCAATTTGACTATATTGTGACAATAAAGCAACATGTGATATTGCTCATAACCCAGTTCAACATGATCGTACAAAGCATGTAAAGGTAGAAATATTTTTCATTAAGGAGAAGTTGGATGAGTGAATCATGGAGTTACCTAACATTCGATCAGAGGATCAGCTGGCTAATATCCTCACCAAAGTAGTTTTAAATCGAGTGTTCTCAAAGTTTTTGAACAAGTTGGGCATGTGTGGCATCTATGCACCAACCTGAAGGGGAGTGTTGAAATATTGGATTGATCTTGTAATTAATTGTAATTAACTTAATTTGGGATTCTTTCCTATTCTAGAGATATGATATATATATGAATTCATTGAGAAAACCGAATAAAAATATTATTCTCACTCAATTTTTCAAGTAACCATGTAATAATTGATGTTTGTGAAAAATATTTAATTTTTCACTATATAATGCTATTCAATATTAGTGATAATTGTCAAAAAGTATGCACGCTGCACATAAATATATCATCCAAGTATGTGTGTATTTAATTTAGGGGGGGGGGAGAAGGGAAATTTGAAGCGCTCACCATTACGTTGTCCTATCACAACACACACCCCCCCCCCCCCCCCTCCCCTCCCCCACTCTTCTCTAGCTAGTATCATTCAACTCATCTCTAGCTCAAAATTATTAAATCAACATAGACCACTTTTTCAAGAAGGTAATTAGTTAATTAATATGTTGAATTCTTGTCAAAATGGGATATGAGAGAAACGATTGAAAAAGCTAAGTGTTGGAAGATCAATCCTTCGTGTAGTTTAGTTCCTTTGTTTTAACAAATCGAGTAGCTTGGAGTTTCTTTTATTAAATAATTTTGTCTAATTTTTTTTCTTGTATTAAAATAAAGCATACAAACAAATTACAAACAAACAAATTTTTTTTTTTTTATGTGATGTTTGGTTTTGCGGATAGAATGAGAGTATAAAACTAATGAAATAAAAATTTGAATAGGAAGCATGACGAAAATCAAGTGATGAATTTGTTAGAAGTGCACTTTTGAGACTTATCCCATATCAGACAATTAAATGGAGGATGAGTGTGTCCATATACATAGATGGATTGAATACCTAATAGCTTAAATTTTTAGGTTATGTTAGTACCCACTCATGCATATCTAACTCTTGCAAAGACTTTTTTATTCTAATCTAACAAAATGTGATTTTATTCCATTTGATTTTATTCCTTTCCTATGTACCAAATGTGTACTTAATTGTATCAAAACTTGATTTTTGGGTTAAGTTTGTGCTCACACATGCATATTTAGCATGTATGAAGGCTTTTTGATTGTAATTTAACAAATTTTGATTTTATTCCATTCTTACGCACTAAATGTATACTTAATTATACTAAAACATAGGCATACTAAGTATCTAAATTTGATTGATCGAAATAAGTCAATCGCTTGTAAATACTACTTTGTCATATGAAGATCAAAATTTGAAATATATATGTTCCCATTTGATATCAAAATACATCCAATTTGTCATGAAATTGTGAGGCATTTCATTTCTTTCTTTGAGTTTCTTTCATTTGGTATCATTTCTACTACTACTAATACTACTAATTATTATTATTATTATTATTATTATTATTATTATTATTATTATTATTATTATTATTATTATTATTACATTTTTATATTGGATTATTAATACATACGTATAATAATTATTTCACACATATTGTGAATTGTGGCTCACATTTTAAAGGAAAACATGGAGGAAATCAGGGTGCAGCAGTGCAGCAGGGCAAACCGTCAACAGTAGCCTTATAACTGTCGACAGTTTGGGGCAATGTTTGAATGAAATTCTATTATGTCTGAAATCGTCGATGGTTTGGCCCAAGCCGTCAATGGTTTGGCTTGGGATGCCCAGCACAAATTTCAAATTTTGAAAGATGGACGTTAGTATGGTTGGGGTTTGGAGGGAAAACCTCTGGGAACTCTATTTATATGTCTTATTGGATGTATTTAGGGGGTTGGTTGATAGTTGTTGAGAGAATTGAGAGGATTCTTGTATTACTCTTGTAATTTGCACAAGAAAATAGTGAATCCTTGTCGTTTGCACCCGTGGATGTAAGCATTGTCGAACCACATAACTTCTTGTGTCTTTGTGATTGTTATTGCTTCCTTTAATTTGCTGTGGTTGTGGATTATTCTATATATTCATTATTATAGTACTGCATTGTGTGTTTGATTCTTTACATACTAATATATATTCCATTGTGCATATTTGAGGGTTTAACAAATTAGTATCATAATATTGTTGTAATGGCCTTTAGATCTTCATTTGTGAAATCTGACATTGTCAAGTTTGATGGAACTAGGAATTTTGGTTTGTGGCAGAGAAGGGTGAAGGATCTTTTCATGCAGTAAGGCATGGTGAAGGCCTTATACAAAATTCAATCAGAAGGCATGGATGAAGCAAGTTGGAAGGAATTAGGGGTAACAACAATATCAACCATCCATCTGTGTTTGGCTAATGATGTGTTGTATCATGTCATGGATAAGGATTCTCCGACAACAGTTTGGCATAAACTGAAAAGCTAGTCTGTGTCTAAGTCTTTATTAAACAATTTTTTTCTTAAACAAAGGCTATATTGGCTTAATATGGTGGAGGGTTTGGATTTGAACCAGCTTATCAACACATTCAATCAGATTGTGAGTGATTTAGTGCATGTTGATGTAAAGTTTGAGGAAGAAGACAAGGCAATGATGCTATTAAATTCCCTACCTGCGTCTAACACATATGAAAACTTGGTTACCACTCTTACATTGGGTAAGGAAAGCCTGAATTTGGAAGAGGTGACAAGTGCATTACTCAGTTTTCATTAAAGAAAAATAGCCAGCAATGAAGTTTTACGTGGTGAAGGGTTTGTGGTGAAAAGTAACTAAGAACGTGGAAGACGTAAGTCCCTGAGTGGATCTGGGCTGCTGTCTAGGAAAAGGAAGGACGTGAAGTGTTTTAGATGCAGAAAAATTGGGCACATAAGACCAAAATGTCCAGAGTGGAAGAATTGGGAATGCTGAAAATCAACAGGGTCCGTCAAAATCTGAAAATGTAGTGGAAGGAGACTCAAAAAGCACTGATGGGGATATGTTATGTGTTTCATCAAGTTCGGAGTGCCTCGCGGATTATTGGATCCCAGATATCGGATGCTCTTATCATATGACAACAAATAGAAAATGGTTTAACACTTACAGGTCAGTTAATACTGGTTGTATTTTGATGAGAAATGATATTTCATGCAAGATATTTGGTAATGAAAATGTCAAATCAAAATGTATGATGGTGTTGTAAGAACCATATATGATGTAAGTCATGTACTAGGTTTAAAGAAGAATATAGTTTCATTGGGCACTTTAGATTGTAACGGGTATAGTTACAAGTCTGAAAATGGGGAAATGAAAGTGTGTGAAGACGACTCAATAGTGATGAAAGGAGAAAAGGTAACAGTAAATATCTATGCACTGCAGGGTATTACGGTTGTAGTCGGAGCTGCAACTGTAGAATCTAAGTCAAATGTTTTGTGGCATTTGCGGTTATGACATATAAGTGACTATATGTATTCAGATGTTTGGGGATCAGTGAGGGTAGCATCACAGGCCAGACATATATTTTCGTGGGTGTATCACGAAAGGTCTTAGTTTATATTGTATGACATAAGCTTGATATTGATGTGTTTACCAGGTTTAACTTGTGGTTGAGGTGGAGTGCCAGACTGGGAGATGGATCCTCAGGTCATACATTAGGACTGAGTATGTTGGTTTCATTCAAGAAGTTTTATGAGCAGGAAGTCAGTGAGTATGACACATTTTTCGCGTGAACGATCGCCAAATGTATCACTAGATAGGAGAGTTGCAGGTGAATTGTGGGCAAGTTTTGTGGTAGATTATTCGGGTGTGAGTGGATGTCCACTAGTGCATTGTCCTAGTGATGGAGGATCTAGGCTTGGTGTTATGTCTGGACAGTACATCTTTCTGAGGTATAAGAAAGGTAGGTGCAAGCCGAGTGATTTTGTGGCAATCAAAGGGGTGATTGAGGACATGACTTTTGGTGATAAAGCCATGGGGCAGTGTACTCAGGTAAAGGAAAAGAAACAAATGCCAAAAAATTGCAGCAGTAGAAAACATGTAATTCAAGTGGAGTTAGATACTCAGGGTAAAAATGCAGAGAGTTCTATCTTGGGTCAACAATATCACAGAATAAATCGGCATGTGATGCAGGTAGAGTTACAAACTCAAGGCAAAGATGGCATTGTTCATATTGCAGAGAGTTTCAACTCGGGAGACAAGCAGGATCACGGTGGGTCCATGTGCACTATCGGACCACCACTCGGGTATAAATTGGCATTCTAGAATTTTATGCATTCATTACTACCAGCAACAAAGTTCCTATTATTTTTCAAGTTGCAATGCACGACAAATGGAAAAATAGATGGATAAGTGCTATGGTGGAGGAGATGAAGTTATTGTATAAGAATTAGGTGTGAGAGTTAGTGAGGCTTCCAGTGAGGAAAAGGGTGATAGGATGCAATAGAGTGATGTAAGTGATAGGATGCAATAGAGTGATGTATCTGTTGTGTGTGAATGACATGTTATTTGCTGGGAAGGCTTTGATTGAAGCTAATCAATTGGGAACTCTATTAAAAGTTTTTGACATGAATGTGTTGGGTACAGCCAAGAAAGGTCTTGGTTTGAAGATTCACATAGACAGAGCTGCAGGGAAATTGGTGTTATCTCAGCATGGCTTTGTGAACAAAACTGTAGGGAGACTTTATTTGCCATCTCAGGGGGTTCTGTGGAGAATCGATGTGAAATGTCTACCACTCAATACTTAAGGATGAACTATGATGTCCGAAATATGTCAAAGGTCCCCCATGATGGTGTAATGGGGTGTTTCTGCAGGCAAGAGAGTGGGCCGTCAGTTGTGAAATTTGTTAAAGACTATATAAGGGGCTTTGGTGATAGAAGGTTTATAGCAGCTTTTATGTTTACTATTGTGGGAAGGCTTTGTTGGAAGTCTAATGCAAAGTCTTAGGTTGTTACATCTAAAACGGAATCAGGGTTGATAGTAGAAGTCAAAGCTGCCATCGACAAGTTCAAGCGGCATTGCTTGGGCTTGGTGTTTGTCTCTAGTTGCTAAACAAGAGACGGTCCCAACCTAACGTCCCAAGTTCAAGGTGGAGCAGCAGATTCATGTTTTTCAGTTTCTCCTAAGGGGCGTATGTTCACCAAGGTGAAGATTATTGTGAATTGTGGCTCACATTCTAAGGGAAAGCATGAAGGAAATCAGGGTGCAGCAGGGCAAATCATCGACGGTTTGGGGTAGTGTTTGAATGAATCTCTATTGTGTCTGAAACTGTCGATGGTTTGGCTTAGAATATCCACCATAGATTTCAAATCTTGAAAGATGGATGTTAGTCAAGTTGGGGTTTGGAGGGAAAACCTCTGGAAACTCTATTTATATGTCTTATTTGACGTATTTAAGGGGTTGGTTAATAGTTGTTGAGAGAATTGAGAGGATTCTTATATTGTTGTTGTAATTTACACAAGAAGATAGTGAATTCTTGACGTTTGCTCATGTGGATGTAAGCATTACTGAACCACATAATTCTTTGTGTCTTTGTGCTTGTTATTGCTTCCTTTAATTTGCTACGGTTGTGGATTATTCTGTATATTCATCATTAGAATGTTATATTGTGTGTTTGATTCTTTACATACAAATATATATTCCGTTGTGCATATTTGGGGATTTTACATAACACACAATGCACATGCCCTAATTATTAAAATTATATTCTAGAATTTTCCTTTATAATTGACATTTCAATCATTATAGATTAACTAAAAAATTCATATTAGAGATTTCAAATTCTAATAGAATGCAAATTATACTAGCTAGTAACCATAAATTTTACATCAATTCCTTGACTCATACAAAGTGAAAGTGAAACATGCTGTAACCTGCGACTCTATACTTCAATTACAAATAATTAATGCTACCAAACGAAAACATTAAAAAAAAAAAAAAAAAAAGGCAAAATCACTGCAGATCGAGAAAAGCCCACTTTTGCTTCAAGGCCCATCACAAATCACTATTCACCAGCTCCCCCACATAACTCTTCCATCACCACTCAAGCCCAAGATAGGTGTACCCAAGGTGACTTCCATGGGCCTTGGCCCAGATTCCCAGCCCAAACTCTGCACAATCTACAACACACGCAAAAGAAATAGATCTGCAGTACTACACTAGGACAGTGATCACAAATCGATCATTCTCCTTTTTTAAAATGTTTATTCTGCTCATTCACCAAGTAGAGGAGATGGAGTGAAATGGACCGATCAGAAGCGCGGGGGCCCGCCAGGAGGGCCACCAGGCCCACCAGGAGGGCCTGGAGGCCCACCAAAGAATGGCCCACAGCAGCTCTCTAGGATGCAGCAGCAGCACAGGAAATAAAAACTGCCAACAAATGAAAATACCCGTTAGTACATAAACAACATATTATGAGAAAACCAAGAACTGCCAAGTTCTGAGTCGACTCAGACCGTGTTGGAATCGTACACTGGTAGTAGATGGGAGGAGGAGAGGAATTTGAAGAAGTACTCACCAGCGGGAAATACCATCACAGAGAAAGCCAAAGCAACCGCATGGACTGGGCGGCCCTCCCGGTCCCGGTCCCCAACCCGGCGGCATCCTTCACTCTCTCTGATCTCTCTCTCTGAACAGTGCAGTACTAGATTTGATGAATGAAATATTTGAGCTCTATCTGCGTGTAAATGGTTTTACCTAGCTAGCTGTATTTATAGAGAGAGAGAGAGAGAGAGAGAGAGAGAGAGCTTAATGGGTAAGCATGTAATGCATGCATATGCTTCTTCAAACTTCTAGCTATGTAGCCAGCTACAAACGAGCGGGTTTGACTGGTAAGTAGAACAGAAAAAAGGAGAGATGGATAACGAATGATAATGGCTTTACACCTGCCTTTCTTCAACGACCTACGGTTCAATGTTGCACTTCCCATTCAATTGCATCCTCTCTCTCTCTCTCTCTCTCTCTCTCTCTCTCTCTCTCTCGCTTAATTTCTTTACTTATATATGTAAATACTTTGTGTTCAATGCATGCATGAGATATATTAACTCCTTCGCATTTTTCCATTGTAATTAACAAGCTCACGAAGTCACCTACGCGTTGAGGAAAAGGGCAATGGCCTCACGCGTACACAAAACCCTGTGCCGTCCATGTGGTATCAAAGGAGGAAAACTAGGTGGTATGATATGGGGAGAACAAATTCAAAAATAATTTGGATAGCTTTAAAATGTGAAAGATCATTATTTTTAAGATGATATTTAAATGAGTTTGCTGTAAAAAGAATAATGTAATTCAGTTTCAGGATTAAACAAATTAAAACCATAGAAATCTGTAGGCAGCAATTCTAAAAATTTCTAAATTTTGACTCTTAGATTTGAAGTTGGTGTAGAATTTTAATACAATTTCATGTTACATCTTGTCCAAACCAATACAAATCCAAATTGTAAGTTTGCTTAAACATGAGGTGAAGAACTTTTCTTGGAAATAGGGTATTTGATTATGAAAAAATGCAAGGATTAGAGAGAGATGAATTTGGAATAAAAAAATTTTCTATCAAGACCCTTTGTTATAAACATGAAGGGTACAATTAATTCCCCCTTCCAATCACACCATTCTTCAAAATTGTGTCTTCATATAAACATGACTGTTGTATTTAAATTTCAAATTCACATTTCAAGATAACAATTATTTCCAGCAGTCATTTAATTTGAAAAATTAATTATAAAATTCAAAACAAAAATTTTCAACCTACCCAAGTGTCAATTGCCAAGTAAATATATATATATATATATATATATATATATATATATATATGTGTGTATTTAATTACTAGACTCCTCCGAATTCGATTTTAAAATGCTTTATTAACTCTCCGTTTTTGTAACGTGGTTAGAGTTACTATACAAAATTTATTTTAAAGGATGAACATCTCTATGACTCCACATTAATAGCATTAGATTCTAGCTCCACTAATCTATAGGCTTTGGAATTTTGAACATATTCTACAAAGAACATTTTTCAAAGCCCTTGGTTGTAACTTTTTTCTAATAGAGTTCGGAATGTATTCTACAGAATCAGCCCCCTACCCTACGATATTCCAGATTAGGCTTCCCCATACCCTAATATATTCTAGATTAGACTTTCTTCATTTCTAAAACCCATGGCCCGACAAGGTGTCATGGGGAGGAATAATGTAAAAATCCAGAAATTTAAAATGATTAAAATAATTTTAAAAAAAAATAAATAAAATAACAAATAAATAAATAAAAGGAATGACGTGGGAAAAAGAAAAAAAATTAATTAAATTTAAAAAAAATTAAAGAAATTAAATTAAATTAAGATAAATTAAATAACTAAATTATTAGTTGTTAAATTAAATATTATTGCATTGAATTTAAAAATAATAATAATTAAAATAAGAGATATATATATGTATAAAGTAAAGAAGATAAGAAGAAGGAAGAAGAAGAAGAAGAAGAAAAAAAAAAAAAGAAACAGACCTGCGCCCCCCGCCCCCTCTGCATTGAATTTTTTTAAAATTCCTACGCCTGCCACTTCGTCTCCATCTCTCTCCTTCTCTCAATTTCTTGGTAAATTTGCAGCGGATCGGGAAACAGAAGGTGTCGTTGGATTCCTGGTTCCGCTGCCGATATTTCTACTGGAGCAGATTGGTCGTGGGAACAACTTAAGTACTACTCCTGGGGAAAGGTAATTTTTCCCCATTTTCTCAAATTTGCTTTAAATCTACTGTTAAATCGGCGAACGGGTACCACGAAGTGGTCCTAGTCGTCGTTATTTTGACGTAGGTAATTTTTCAATTGGAATTTTCTAAACCCTACTCCAAAGCAAGAGTGGGATTTGGGAAATTTGGCAAATTAATTAAATTTGCGAATATAACTGTAAATTGAAATTTATGACCCTAAAAAATATTGAAACAGTATGTTATTTCAGAATAATTTAAATGGAATTAAGATTTTTGATTCAGGGCTCAGGTAAGTGCCATGGGTGAAATTTTGAGCCTTGCAGGCATAATTTAGAAAATTAAGTGGGAGTATTAAATATTAGTTTAAATGTTAATTTGAGGTGTGTGGAACTTAGGGAAGGCTAGATGGGTAGTATTTTGGGAAAATGAATTAATTAATTTGGGAAATTTGGCAATTTGACTATATTTAAGGATATATTTATTTATTTAGAATTTATGAGTTTAGAAAATATTAAAATAATATTTTAT
Organism: Malania oleifera; assembly: GCF_029873635.1. NCBI lineage: Eukaryota > Viridiplantae > Streptophyta > Magnoliopsida > Santalales > Ximeniaceae > Malania > Malania oleifera. Next base: position 108,604,116 of record NC_080420.1, on the reverse strand, counting down.
TCAGAATTAATTTATTGGAATTAGGAATTTAATTTCATGATCCAGGTAAGCGCCACAGGTATTTTTTCGAAGTCCCTGTCGGTGTAATTTGAGAATTAAGGTAAGGGGAAAATTTATATATTAAATCAGGTTTTTCATGAATTAAAAATGAGCATGTGTTATTTATATATATATGTTTTTTATGAGGGTTTAAAATGTCAGCCATGAAATTTATATTTTTTGAACTTAGGATTGTTGATATAGTTATGTATGTGTGAAAGTAAATGAACAAAAGTGAAAAGAATTTTCTAAGGAATTATGTAAGAAATCAAGTGTATTTTGAGCATATAAATGTTAAATGTGGGTTGACTTATTTTATGAGAAATATGTATGAATTTTACTGCTAAATTATATGGCATGAGAATCTGTGTAAATTATATGTTAAATGTATGAGATGCCGGCTAAGTAAGTAAAGTAATGAGAATAAAATATGATATGAACAATGTTGCATGTGTATGTAAATGCAACCATGTAAAGGTACGACAGCTGAAAGCCAGGTTAGCAGATCTATCTCATTTCTATGTAGACTAACTGATGACAGCTAAAAGGAGCTGTGTTAGATTCTAGCGCATTTCTATGTGGACTAACAAATGACAGCTAAAGAGCGGCTGTTGTACAAAGGAATGAAATGAAATGAAATGACAAGGAATGACAATACAATGAAATGAAATGTGAAATGTGAATGATACAAATGGGAAAGAGTCACTTAAAGTGAAACACAAGGAAATGTTAAGTTATGAACATGAAAGAATGTGAATGATTGAATAATGATGGAAAGAATGATATATTATGATATTAGAAGTATTTATATATGTAGAACATGTTACGTTTGGGCAGGGCACACTCTTCGCCTGAGGGCTTGCTGAGTAAGGCGAGTGCACTAGTAGCTTCAGATGTGACAGTTGTTGCATAACGTATTAGGGCAAAGAGAACCTACTTGTATGGGCGAGTAAGATTCCCTATCCTTAGGGCTTTTGCCGGTAAACTATTGTTGAACTGTGTGAGTACGAGATTAATCTACCACTTTAGGGCTTATTGAGTAAGGTGAGTGCTCTGATATGTTTAAATTGTGACCTTAAGGTTACCTAAGTATCAAAGCAAAGGGGTGCTACTTGTATGGGCAGGTAATCACCTCTATCCTTGGGTAATCTCGTGGGTTAAATATTTGCATGTGATTGTTTAGGTTCAGAAAACGATTTCAATGTTATATGATGATTTGCAAATGAAATAAAAATGATATCTATTCATCTCATGTTGACCACATGTTATTTTAATATGTATGTTTCTTCCCTTACTGAGATGTGTCTCACCCGAATATGATTATTTCCTTTTCAGGACATCCTCGAGGTCGGGCTTTGAGAACTCGAGGGTTGTTAGCCTTCTGAGGATTGTATAAAGAGAAAGGGTATATTTTTATATACTTTGGGGGAATGTAAATATTTATGTTTTAAGTCTGTTGAGAATGGAATGGTTGTGAAAATACTGAAATACTTTTGGGGATCTATGTATATATGGAAATGCAGGTGTTGGATGGATACTTTTGATTATAGATAGAAATTAGTAAACTTTGGTATTATATTATATTATATTATGGAGATTTTGTTTATGTTTTCCGCTGCATATGATATGGATTATAGATTATCAAGGATTTTAGCAGGTATAACGCGTCGGACCTGAGTTTAAGGGTTCGGGGCGTTACAAATAGTAGTTAACTTCCTAAAATTATCAAATGTTTGTATAGATTGGATAAGATGGGTACGACTTATATAAGGTATATTTAGTTGATTTTCTTTTGATTTTGGTATAGTTTTGTTTTCTTTTTTTGTTTGGTTTGATGCATGAAGTGTTTTATTGGTTATTATGTAAGCTCCAAGTGTTCTTTTGTTTCCACGGTATTTCTTTCCCATAAGTGATGGTGATTAATAAACTTGGGATAGGACTGCTATGTGGGTGATTTCCGACTCTTTTAAAAAAAATAAAAAAAAAACTTTGATTTTCCTTGAAGGTATTCTAATATGTACATGACGCACAATAAGTTTCTCATCAAAGATTTAAAGGCAAATTTGTATTTAGAATCATGGAATTAGTTATATCAACTGATGTCCTATTTTTTTTTTTTCTGCCAATCCAATCTATTTGTTGGGCATATGGAGCACTAGCTAGTTTGTATTTTCCATTTTCCTCACCCAAAAAAAAAGAAAAAAAAAAGAAAATTCAATTAACGAGAAAAATACTCATCACCTCTATCACTGCACAGAATTTTAATTTTCGTTTTCAATTGATTTTCAACTTTAGACTTGTGAAACTTCAACATGCTTAAATGCTTTGTCTTTGTGTTTCATCAAGTATACTTAAGTAAACAATTGAATATTAAAAATACCTAGAACAAACTTTGATTCTCTTCTTCAAGCTTGAATCCTCCTTATTTAAACTTGAGTTCCTCTTCCTTAATAGAGTTTTTCCCTTAGTCTCTTTCTCCTTCTCCCCTTTAGTACATGAGTTCTTCTTAATGAATGTGTATGTGTGTCTCCAAGGGCTTAGCCTCTTTATAGAAAGATAGGAAAGTGGAGGTTGTCCTAATACCCCTCTTTCAAATAATGTGCTTTGAAAAACAAGTTTTCTTCCATCTCAAAAAGAAACCATAGCTTAATTGAGGATAATATCGTATTTAATATAATTAGAGCAATTAAATCCTCAAAAAGTGAAATTGGCATCTCAATTTTGAATTACACACAAAATGACTTAGGAAAAGATAAAGAAACCTCAATTAATTTTTACTTGGTCAATCAATATCTCTTATTCCTTAATTAATTGATAAATTTCATTCAAAAAAAAAAAATAGGTGTTAACGTATACCTTTACTGAAGAAACATTTCTAATGTCAGCTACTTTGTTGTGAACAATCAAGTCCTGCCTAAAGGGGTTTATTTGGTTGGAAAACCAAATGGTTCACTCATTTTTCCTTCTTGTAATTACAATTACTACTCACTCTTAAGGGTTGAAATATAATGATGAGGCATATTATTATTAGGGGTGGCAAAACAGGTCAGTGAGTTGGGTTTGGACAGGTCATAAACGGGTAAGTGTTAAACGAGTTTGAATTTGGGTTGACCCATTTATTAATGGGTCATAAACAAGTATCTATTTAAAAGTATAATTTATTTATTTTTAATTTTTAAAATATTTCATATAAAGTGACATAATTTTTAAAAAATACAAATAAAACAACACTTTTTATTTTATTTATTAATATCTTAACAAAAAACATAAAATGTTGAAAATAGTACATATCTTTAATTAAGTTTTTAAGTGTAAAAAATTGGTTACCTTATGCTAAATTCAATTCGATTTAAAAGGGTAGGTCACGGGTCATCCGCAGGTTTCAATCCGTTTTGCCACCCCTAATTGTTATATGAGTTATGAAAATTCTTGTATATGAACAATAGATTTCCTAAAAAGAGGAATATTCTAAAGGTAGACAAGAAATTAAGTTTTACTATCTATTGCAATTGATATTTTACAAATCAATGGTATGACATGCAATTTTGATGAGCTTGTTAAAGCGGCAAAGGAGAAAAAAAAAATACACACAAAGAGTTTCAATCATGGAATAAAGGGGAATATTTATTCTACTTTGCCTTGTTGGAAATTTCATTTGTTGAGTTCTAACCTTAATATAACGCATATATTGAAAATATGTGATAACATCTTTGTCACATTACTAAACATGAATAGAAAAAGAAAGGTAACTTAATACCTTGATCTTTAAGATATGGGCATTAGGTCCGACTTACATCCTTAGGTTTATAGCTTAAATAAGGTGTGTCAATGCGAGGAAAGGTAACACTCCTTATATACCTGTTCTACGAATGGTTCCTGATTAACCTATACCCTTTTTGAGCTTAATTAATTAAGTCTTATGACTTTTCCATGTTTATCAAAGTTACTGACTTTAAAATATTGAACAATCCTACCATTCTGAAGACTAAAGACACTAGTTCTCCTTATATTATTTGAAAAAAAAAAATCAAATACCAGGGAAGGTGTAAGTATCCTAAAAATCAAATATCAAAGAAGGTCGGTGAGAATTTTGAAATCTCAAAAGAGGTCTATAGTTTTTTGAAACAATAAGGAAGGTTAGTGTCTTTTTACCAAATCTCATGGGAGGTCAAAGTCGTTTGCCCTTATTTGTTGGTTAATAGAATTTCACACTAGACTCGGATTACATGATAGAAGTATCCCATCTACCATCTCTTACCCACTCCCACTAGACATGGCAAAGCATATCAAGTCGAATAATATTCGTGGCGGGGTAGGCAGATTATTGAGTAAGGATAATACATTTCATATCTGACTCATTTAAGTTGCGGATATATGGCAGTTTGAATTAGATAATTCGTGGTGGATGATAGATAATCTGTCATTTCCATCCCTAATATAATCCTTTTTACATTAATTTTTTTTTTTTTATAATGTAATAACTGAATTTATTTTTTAAATTATAATTTGGTCATTGTTAAACATTTAATGACTAATCAAAAATTATAATTTTTTTTAAAGCATGAATTAAGAAACTTTCATTTTGATCACGAGAAAATTGAGTATTTAGGCATGAGTTTGAATGTGGGTATGGGCAGACCCAGAGACATACAATAATGTAATAGCTAGGAGTGTGAGATTATGTCTTGACCAATACAACTTATACTACTTGAATTGATATCTAATAAGCATGCGCATAAGGGATTATCAACGAATTCAAAAATTAGTTGTCAGCGGATAGGTAGGTATCCATCAAATAAAATCCTAGATTTGCCAGCCGACTCATTCAGAGGCGGATAAAAAAATTTAGACAATATTCTACTCATTTATTGTACGGATCGGTTAGGTTTAAAAGAGTTAGATTCAGTTCAAATTAACGGATTTTTTTATCCATTTTATCATGTCTAATTCCCACCCATCTCAAAATTTAAATCCAAAATCTTTAAATTATTAATGGTCCACCACAACCAGTGATCAATTGCAGGGTAGAAAATGCCTTTACCTAACATGCATGTGCATAATTAATAGCTCGCAACAACTCAGTTGGATCAAACAAAGGAGAAACCCAAACACGGAGAGAGTAAACAGAGTAAATAATAGTGTCAAGTCTTACTTTAGCACAGTAGCTGTAACATTCTATTACTCGAATGAAGATGGAAAGTAAATAAACCCAGAGAGAGTGTAGAACACATAATAAATTAATAATCTCTTCAAGGTGGAGGAGGGCCCATTGGGCCGGGCGGCCCAGGAGGCCCAGGTGGCCCGAATGGCCCGCCAAAGCAGTCTTGCAGCAACCAGCAGCAGCACAAGAAACTCATACTGCCAAAAGACCAAAAGAAGAAAGAAAGAAGGAACAATTAGGAACTGGATTATCATACACTTGGAACAAGCTAGGATGGCTCTACTCCTACATCAAAACATAAATACATACCAAGCAGAGATAGCATTGCAAAAGCCACCGAAAAAGCCCGGCCCGGGAAAGGGGCCCGGCCCGGGAGGACCCCAGCCCGGCCCAGGCGGTCCTCCTCCAGGTCCTCCAGGTCCCATTACCAGCTACCTCTCCCTACCCAGCACCAGCACCACCACCAAAAACGCGGCCGGCGCACGACCACAGTAAGCTACTACGCAAGTGAGAGACCAAAATATGTATATGTAAGAAGGCCACAGCAGCTGGCTCGGTGCAGTGGAAACTTGTAAAAGCTGTTGAAGGGTGTGTTCTAATTTATAGGGGATTATAGAGAGAGGGGTTTGCTTAGTCTAGAAGGATCCAACTTCCTATAATATACATATTCACGTTTTCACCGAAGTTTCTAGCTTGCCATATATATATATTGTGTGTGTGCGTGTGTGTGAAGGGTCCAATTAATCCAAGTAGTCATATGTATGTTCTAGCTCCTTCAACTTACCATTCAAATGTTGTTTTTGAATGGTAGGTTTCAAAAAGGATCATTCAATATTCCTGCTGTTGCTCTGATGGTCGGTGCAGGTTGGAATTTTGAAAAGTGTAGGGTGATGGCTTTCCTCATATCTATGTTGATGGGTGGGTGGGTCGGTCATAGCCTGTTGATGCATACAATGGACTTTAGTTTGATGTCTTCAAGCAATGCTCCCTCCATTCACACAGTTCACACTATGGGCTTATATATTAATCTTAATTAATTTGATCAACCCATTAAACTGAGTACTAAGAGGTAAAGTATTAACCAACATCTTATAGTTGGAGGATTCTAAGTCTTATGTAACCTAATACATATTTCTTTGACAAGTGCTTTCATCACAATGCTTTCATCAAGTTGTGTTTGGTCAGCTTATTGGACCTCATGACTGCATATGATAAGGGTAGTACACCCATTCGGTAGTCTTCTCTGCCACCTCCCAAGTTCAAGCCAAAGACTAAGAGTTGATCTGGTTGGAAAATTGTTAGTAAGCGTACACTATACAAAAGGTGTAGGGGCAAGTGTAATATTACAAAGTATATTATATTAAATGCTTCTTGATATTTTACATGTGTTATATTTTTAATAAAAATTTTAAAACTATTAAATTCATTTTTTTTTAAATATGCTTACACAAAGACATACGTATACAATATAAAAGTTATTTCTTATTTTGCAACTGACATTTCCAGTTTGATAACTAATGTAACTTTATCGATTCCACCAATTCGACCAACCTAGTGACTGTATTGAGTTGGTGACTAGTTTATAATGTTAGGATGTTTTCTTAGGCGAGAATTTGTGTTTGGTGGGCCAATGAGAATAAAAATTTTACTGTTGCATTTCGATGCATAGATTTCAGACCTTGGAATTAGATTTGAGTGAATTTGAATAAATTTGAATATAATTTTATATTATATTTTATATAAATTCAATACAAGTCCAAATTCAAGTTGTCTCCAAACATAGGGTAAGTAAAACCAATTAATTCAAAAAAAATAAGACTGTTTGTTAAGATCATGTATAGATTTGTTACAATAACACTGTTTTGAAAACTCAACACGATGGTTGTCTTTTGTTTGTTAAAATTTTACCTTTGCACTAGGTAGTTTGTTTTTCAACAAAATATTATGTTCATGTAATTTTTTTGTTGGAACAACATGATTTTCAAGAGATTACCCTAAAAAACAAAAAATAGACAAGTAACTAAATGCAACAATGTTCCCGCAAGAAAATTCCCTGCCACTCCTCCCCTGACCAACACGCACGGTAGCAGCAACCACCGTCGTCGTCACCTCCGTCACCCTACACCACAGCCGGCCGTCGCAGCAACCTTCGGCTAACCCAGCTTCTTCATAGGACTCACGCACACCAACGACGCAAGTCGTGTCTCCGACCACCCAGCATCACCAACTCCGGTGGCAACTCGTCGCGGCTTGCACTGCTCCTCCACCGACCACAGCCGCATCTCAGCAGCACCACGGCAGCAACCCAGCTCCGGCAACAAAGCCTCCGGCCACTCCTATTAACGTCGACAACCCCAGCAGCAGCCTTGGCGCATCTCCGTTCTCTGCCCAGCAACCAGCGCCATTGTCTTTGCCCTTCGCCACTCATTGTCGCCGTTGCCATCGCCGATTCGCCACCCATCAATTCCGGCAACCTGTACCTCCAACTCCGGCAGGAACCTCGGCGACGTTGTTTCATACAGACTATGGGAAAGGTTCCTCCTTTCTTGGGCAGCCGTACCTCTCAGCGCCGCCGCTGCGTTTTCTCCCCTCTCCGCCATCCGCCGCTTCTCCTACCCTATGAAGCGAACGCCAAGACTCAAGGATTTTTTCCATGGAGATGCACGAGGGGTAGTATAGAACGACGATTTGTGACAAAACTGCAAGTCGTCGCTGTCAAAGACAGATCACAGAAACTGCACGTCGTCACTGCTCAAGGAGTTACCAAACAATGTAGGTCAGTCTCTTTCTCATCTAGAAAAGTTTAACTCTAATCTTCATATATTGCAGTCTAGTGTTGTCCCCCCACCAATGGTCGCACCGTCAGCAAGAAATGTCGTCCAGGCTAGTTTCGGAATGCAGTCGTATGCGCAAGTTGTGAATAAAAAAGTGGAGATGTCTGCGTTCAAAATTGTTATGAGATTGTCCGTTAATATCAATGGGGAATTGATTTTCTCATAAACGGAGATGGTTAAGGCTTAGGAAGGTTTTGCATTAGTAATGAAATTTTTGAGGAATCGGCCATCTATTGATAAAATTTTGTTATCGATTGTGAAAACGTGGGATTTGACGAAAATTCTAACGATTAGTGTTATGGATGATTATCTCGTGTTAATTTACATGAAAAAAAAAAGTGATTTTCTGTATAGTTGGGCAATGGAAGGTAGAACTATGGAAGACAATTATTTTCGGTTGTTCAAATGGACGAAAGATTTTGATACCAAAAAAGAATCTCCATTGGCTCCTCAATGGATTTTCTTACTGGGGTTATCAATGCATCTTTACTGAACGAATTTTCTTCAAATAATAGCGACTCATTTTGATCGTTATCTTGGAACTAATAATGCAACAATTAATCATACGAGAGTATCGAGGGCACGTATTTGCGTGGAAGTCAACCTAACAATGGAGCCAGTAAAGGGATTTCCTCTTATTTTATCTCTGAAATAATGTATTTAGCAAGAGGTCAAATATAAAAAGATGGGTTTTTTCTGTTCTAAATGTTGCAGGCAAGGACATACCTCGATTGTTTGTAGGGTGGGAAAGAAGCGAAGGGAGGATAGAAAATATAAAGAAAAAAAGATATGGAAACCAAAGACTAATGATGGTTGCAATAGAAACCGATACCGATGTGGATAAAGGGGCAAAGAAGGTGGTGCAAGAAGCAAGATCCAATATCCTAGTAATGTGCATATGATGCAGAAGATCAAAGATAGGGGCCCTGAAATAGCGGAAATTCCCGTGGTTTAAGAAAAAGGGGATTATGTAAGGCAAAACTCTGATGTACCGCAGAGAGGATTAGAAAATAATGGGAATGAGGGTTCAACAAAGAGTAATAAATGGGAGTGTGAGGAAGTCGCGTGTGATGATGATCCTCGAGTTTCTAATGGTGAACCTATATCTCAAGAGAAAGTGGATCATGTAGATAGTATTAAACTAACTGAAGGTGGGGACCAAGATTTGCATCAAGAGGAATTAGTTCGGGGCTATTCATCCGAGAGGGAGGAAGGTGAAATATCAGTTTTAAAGGGCAAAGAAAAAATGTATGAGTCTGATATAGAGCAGGGATGGATTTCCGTAAAAAATTATGTGAGGAAATCTCACAGGGTTCTCATCCGACCGCATAAATTAAATTTATGACTGATACAAGTTTTTTTTTTGGAATATTAGGGGGTTGGGCAAGTCTAGAGATAGGTTAAAGAAGCTAATTAAAAAGTTTAAAGTTTGGTTGTTTGCTATTTCAAAACCTTTCGCGGCTGAGGAGCAGATGGTAATGCTGGATAATTTTTTGAATTATCACCATTTTATATCTAATGAAAATTAGGGCGGTTAATTGTGGCTGTTTTGGAAGGAATTGAATGCCTTTGAGGTGATTTCATTCATGACGCTAAAGATCTTCGGGTGGTTTTTTAAGGACAGACAAAGGATTTTGGTGAGTTTTGTCTATGCCAAATGTTCTTATGTTGAAAGAAGAGAGTTATGGCAGAAACTAGAGGAGTACCAATCAGATTTCCCATGGTTGCTCCTGAGTGATTTTAATGTTATTCTAATGGATACCGAAAGAATTGGCGGAAATCGAATACCACTTTTAACTATGATGGAGTTTAATGATTGTTTACATCATTGTGGTCTCTTTGATTTATCAAACACAGGCTCACGTATGTCGTGGTGCGATGGCCATGAAGGGGTGGCTCATAGTTAGGCTAAACTT